>NC_092693.1:24079687-24679687 GCF_964275005.1 Diadema setosum
GATAGGGATTTTCTACATTTTCAGTATCTTCTTGAAAAGTCTACGACAGATTTTCACCAAAGTTGTCAGATAGCCTCACTACGGTTATAAGTTGAAATTAGCCCCCAAGTACCCCCCCCCCCCCCTTCGCGGGGGGGTTGAAGCCTCAAAGTCCCTAAACTCTGGATTTTTAAATCTTCTTTTGTCGAACAAAAAAGACAAAATGCCTTAAAGGTAGGGAATCCCATTTGCATACCTTAAATGAATAGTTGTAGAAATACAGTGGTATGTTGAAGAGAGTATCATTTTAGAAACTCCCATAGAGTATTGAAAGTGGAAGGTAACATTTAGTACATTTTTATAGACCGTTACATTTTGAACTGAATTTTTTTCAGGGCTCACCGTAAATTCCAGTACATTACTAGGCTACCTTTGCAGACCCATGCACTGCATGTGTGTCCATCATGTATATTTTGTGAAGAAAGTTCATCAAAACTTACAACATTTCTATATACATTCTTGCAACACACTCTATATGTTATTACGTCAGCTCTTATACTTTTAGATTTGTGTTTATAATAAAAAAAAAATACAGAAGACTGCAACAAAAAGGCTTAAGTGTGGCTGACACACAGAACTACTGAGTAGTTGAGTTTTGTGCATTATTCAAATTGTAGATAACTGTTGACTTCCAAATTTCTCAGCAGTGGCCTAAACAAGTCCCCTGAGGTTCATATTTAATGTTTTTCTGCATTTTGGGAGGTCTGTAAAAGGTGTCCCCTACCTTTAAAGTTAGTGCCTTGAAGACATTAATGACTGAAATCTAATGTTTGATTATGGCGGATACAGGGGTGCCCTGATTTTGGGGGGGGGGGGGGAGTGATGGAGAGGAGGGGGATTGTCCACACTTACTGCATCTTCTTGATAAATCTCAAGAAGGATTTTTCACCAAACTTGGCAGATAGCATCTTTATGGTGATATGATCTTTATTAAATTTTGTTAAAATGAGCCCCATCCCCTCCCACCGCCAAGGGGGAGGGGGGGGGGGAGGAGTTGAAGCTTCAGGTCCCTAAACTCTGGAATTTGTAATCATCTGTCAAACCGAAGAATATAGAACTATGTTATATGAAGATACTAGTTACTAAAATTTCAGGTTTGATTATGACTGGTCCAGGAGTGCCCTGCTAAGGGGGGTGAGGGGAGGAGGGGGATTTTCCACATTTTCTGCATAGTCTTGTAAAATCTATGACGGATTTTCACCAAACTTAGCAGATAGTATATTTAGGGTGATTCGATCTTAATTTGTTAAAGTGACCCCCCCCCCCCCCACCGCTGAAGGGGGGGGGGGGGAGGGTTGAACCCTCCTAGTCCCTATACTCTTGATTGTTTTGTTTTTTTAACTTCTGTTGAACCGAAGAAGTTTGTGCGATAAAGACATTAATGACAGAGATATCATGTTTGATTATGGCGGGTCCAGGGGTGCTCTGGTCGGGGGTAGGTGGGGGTGAGGGGAGGACGGGGATTTTCAAAATGTTCTCCATCTTCTTGAAAATTCTATGATGAATTTTCACCAAACTTGGAAGATAGCATCCTTATGGTGATACGATCTTAATTTGAACCATTAAAAAGAGCCCTCCCCCCCCCCCCTCCTCCGGAGATTGAGATGGGAGATGGGGGGGGGGGAGTTGAAGTCTCCCATTCGCTAAACTCTGGATTTTTCTGATCTGTCGAACCGAAAAAAAGAAGATAGAGCTAACTTAGTGTTGTGAAGACTTTTATGCCTAATCATACGGGGGGGAGGGGACGGGCATGATTGGGGTGAGACGAAGGCTCAAACCTAGGGGATTGAGAGTGAGCATATAAATATCTCTCTCATCATACGTAAGAGAGATATAAAGATAGTACCGCGCTTTTTAGTAAGTACAGTTAACGCATGGAGTAGGTTCACTAAGGGATGCCCAAAAAGGGGAGGGGGTATTAAGGAGGCTTAATTTTCACATTTTTGTCTTTTTCTTGAAAACTCCAGACGCATCCCTCTGGTACTAAATTCCATTTCAGCTTTAGAAAAAAAAGCCTTCTATACAAAAGTGATGGAGCTAATAGAGTGCTGCTATAGTAAATTCATGAATTAATTTCAAGGGCGGGGGAGGCAGATTTTTCACAATATTCAGCTTCTTCTTGAAACCCTTAGTTTTCGCCAAGCTTGGCACGTAGTGTAGCGTATTTATCTGGTGATATGACCTCAGTTTGTTTAAATGAGCACTGCAACAACCCATAAGAAGGGAGGAGATGGAGCTCCCCCTCCCCACCATCTCCGCCCCTTGAACAAGACGAGGGGAGTGGGGTCGTTGGCATGGAATTCAGAATTTTCTGGAAAATCCTACATATATTATGGAAATAGGAATACATACTTGAAGAAATTTTCTCTACAACCAAGAGTAATTGAACACAATTTTATCACATTTTTAGAAGGTAGACGTACACACTTTGCTGAAATTTCACGCCTGCTTATGACGTGGGGGATACCTTGGTTTTATCCCCCGCTTTGGGGAAGGGTAACAAATTGGACTTGTTGCCCTTTTGAACAAAGTGGGATTCTAGTACCCTACATGTAGATATGCTACCTCCCATGTTTGGTGAAAATCCGTCAAAGATTTCTCAAGAGGATGTAGAATATATGAAAATCACCCTCCCCTCACTCACCCCCCCCCCCCCCCCCCCCCTCATAGGAACACCCCTTTATTCGCCACAATCAAACGTGAAATAAAATTTCATAGCATTAATGTCTTCATAGCACTAACTAAGCTCTATCTTTTCCGGTTTGACAGAAAAAGATAAGAATTCCAGAGTTTAGGGACTCTGAGGCTTCAACCCCCCTGCCCCCTTCGGCGGTGTGTGTGTGTGTTTGTGTTTGGCATGGCAGGGGGCTCATTTTAACAAATTAAGAGCATATCACCTTAATGCAATTTGCCAAGTTTGGTGAAAATCTGTTGTAGATATTTCAAGAAGATGCTGAAAATGTGGAAAATTCTTCTCCTTGCCGTTACCACCCCCCTCGATTTAGAGACCCCTTGATCCGCCATAACCAAACATGAAATTTCATTCTTTAAAGCTGTGTCTTCATATATAGCATTAACTAAGCTCTATCTGTTTCCATTTGACAGAAGAAGATTAAAGAAATATTTTTTATTCATTTTAACAAATTACGATCATATCTTCATTAAGATGTTATATGCCAAATCTGGTGAAATTTCCTTAAGGGGTTTACAAGAAAATGCCGAAAATGTAAAAAAGAAAAAAAAAAAAGAAAAAAGATTGCTGCTAAGACAGGTGGTAAACATGATAATGGTTCATGCGCAGCTTTAATTGAGAGCTTCTCTTCCATCTGCGAGTATACATAATATAGGTAAAATAAATGGTTTGCACATTTCCCGGAGGCTTTTGCACATTTCCCAGCGTCACGTTTGCATATTTCCCGTTGGTGAAATTTAGAGATTTGCACATTTCCCGGCAAGATGTTTCCACATTTCCCGGCGTTTCCACATTTCCCGGCTCCACAGGCCTTCAAAAATCATATTTTCTATTAGTGATGTCATAAGCTGCAATCTTCATGTACAAAGCCTATGGGGTTATATCGTGAGAAGGGGGGGGGGGGTGAGTAGAGCAGTGCGCTATGAAGTAGAGAAAATGTTCTCATAGGTTTCCCTATAGAAGTTGTAGTCTGATATCTCCTCTACAAGATCCATTCACTAGCTTCATGAAAAAATAAGTGGTTTCAGGCCTTCAAAAATCATATTTTCTAAAGTAATGTCATAAGCTGCCATCTTCATGTGCAAAGCCTATGGGGTTATATCGTGGGAAGGGGGGGTGGGGGTGAGTAGAGAGGTCCACTATGAAGTATAGAGAAAATGTTCTCATAGGTTTCCCTATAGAAGCTGTAGTCTGATATCTCCCCTACAAGATCCATTCACTTTCATGAAAAAATAAGTGGTTTCAGGCCTTAAAAAATCATATTTTCTAAAGTAATGTCATAAGACGCCATCTTCATACATGTACAAAGCCTATGGGGCTATATCGTGGGAAAGGGGGGGGGGTGAGTAGAGAGGTCCGCTATGAAGGTAGTCTGATTAATCTACAAGATCAATTCACTTTCATGAAAAAATAAGCGGTTTCAGGCCTTCCAAAATCATATTTTCTAAAGTAATGTCATAAGCCTACATCTTCATGTACAAAGTCTAAGGGGATACAGTATAATCGTGGGAAGGGGGGGGGGGAGTAGAGCGGTTCGCTATGAAGTAGAGAAAATGTTCTCATAGGTTTCCCTATAGAAGTTGTAGTCTGATATCTCCTCTACAAGATCCATTCACTTTCATGAAAAAATAAGTGGTTTCAGGCCTTCAAAAATCATATTTTTCTAAAGTAATGTCATAAGCAGCCATCTTCATGTACAAAGCCTATGTAGTAGGGAAGATATGTAACAAAATTTGGTTGAGATGCTCACATCAGGCGGAAAGTATGAAATTTTGCATATTGGGGTATTTGGGGGCGCTGATTTCAAATATTGCCGGATCAAATGGATCTGACCAAGGGATCGGCCGCCATTTTGAATTCCAATAAGGTCGCCATCACAAAACAAATTTAAAGATCCTATCTTCACTTCTGAATGACCTGTGGCACCAAAATTTGGTACACATGAGCGTTTTGACATAATAAAATGAATCTGATGACAGATTGATTTGAAGTGTCTGACAAACATCGAATAGCCACTATTTTGAATCAAAATATGGCCGCCTCGACAAAATATTCCAAATCCCTATCTCGATTTCTAAGTGGTGAGTGATGCTGAAATTAGGCGTAAACAAGTACTGTATTTTAACATACTGGGTTAAAATATTAACTTATGTGATGTGTCTGTCAAACGCAATGCCTGCTATTTCAAATTCCAATGTGGCTACGAAGACAAACACCACGACCAACATTCACGGGCATGTCAAAAAGTGCAGCAAAAAGGAAGCATTTTTTATGCACCTTTCACTGAAGTTACAATGTAAATACAGCAGCGCACACTCAATCAGTTACACACGCGCACTCAATCAGGTAGCCTAATTTACAAACCCGAGATAGAGATTTTCAGCACTCCAACATGGCAACTATGTATAAAATTCAAATTGGCTCCCGTGCACCTTGTCAGACATATCAAATAAGAATGTTATTGAAGTCATCATATCATAAGTCTTTTATGTATCAAATTCCAATGGCTTATGTCACTCAGAACTGAAGATAGGGATCATTGATGGTTGCCATATTGGAATTCAAAATGGCGGATGACCCCATGGCCAGATCTCTTGGATCCAGCAATATTTGAAATCAGCGCTCCAAAATACCCCTTTATGCAAAATTTCATACTTTCTGCCCGATGTGAGCATCTTTTTCACGTATCTGCCCCACTAATGGGGTTATATCGTGAGAAGGGGGGGGGGTGAGTAGAGTGGTCCGCTATGAAGAATAGAGAAAATGTTCTCATATGTTTCCCTATAGAAGTTTTAGTCTGATATCTCCTCTCCAAGATCCATTCACTTTCATGTAAAAATAAGTGGTTTCAGGCCTTCAAAAATCATATGAAGCAGAGAAAATGTTCTCATAGGTTTCCCTATAGAAGTTGTAGTCTGATATCTCCTCTACAAGATCCATTCACTTTCATGAAAAAGTAATTGGTTTCAGGTCTTCAAAAATCATATTTTCTAAAGTAATCTTCATGTACAAAGCCTATGGGGTTATATCGTGGGAAAAGGGAGGGGGGGGGGGGAGTAGAGCGGTCCGCTATGAAGTAGAGAAAATGTTGTCATAGGTTTTCCTATAGAAGTTGTAGTCTGATATCTCCTCTAAAAGATCCATTCACTTTCATGAAAAAGTAAGTGGTTTCAGGCCTTCAAAAATCATATTTTCTAAAGTAATGTCATAAGCAGCCATCTTCTAAAGCCTATGGGGTTATATAGGGGAAAGGGGGGGGGGGGAGGGTGAGTACAGCGGTCCGCTATGCGGTAGAGAAAATGTTCTCATAGGTTTCCCTATAGAAGTTGTAGTCTGATATCTCCTCTACAAGATCCATTCACTTTCATGAAAAAATAAGAGGTTTCAGGCCTTCAAAAATCATATTTTCCAAAGTTTGTAATGTCATAGGCCGCCATCTTCATGTACAAAGCCTATGTAGTAGGGCAGATATGTAACAAAATTTGGTCGAGATGCTCACATCAGGCGGAAAGTATGAAATTTTGCATATTGGGGTATTTGGGGGCGCTGATTTCAAATATTGCCGCATCAAAGAGATCTGACTACGGGGTCGGCCGCCATTTTGAATTCCAATAAGGCCGCCATCACAAAACAAATTTAAAGATCCCTATCTTCACTTCTGAATGACCTGTGGCACCAAAATTTGGTACACATGAGCATTTTGACATATTGAATCTGATGACAGATTGATTTGAAGTGTCTGACAAACATTGAATGGCCGCTATTTTGAATTCCAATATGGCCGCCTCCACAAAATATTCAATATCCCTATCTCGATTTCTAAGTGGTGAGTGACGCTGAAATTAGGTGTAAACAAGTATTTTAACAAACATGTACTGGGTTAAAATATTAACTTATGTGATGTGTCTGTCAAACGCAATGCCTGCTTTTTCAAATTTTCCAATGTGGCTACTAAGACAAACACCACGACCAACATTCACGGGCATGTCAAAAAGTGCAGCAAAAAGGAAGCATTTTATGCACCTTTCACTGACGTCACAATGTAAATACAGTAGCGCACACTCAATCAGTTACACACGCACGCTCAATAAGGTAGCCTAATTTACAAACCCGAGATAGAGATTTTCAACACTCCAACATGGCAACTATGTAAAAAATTCAAATTGGCTGCCGTGCACCTTGTCAGACATATCAAATAAGACTGTTATTGAAGTCATCATATCACAAGGCTATTATGTATCAAATTCCATTGGCTTATGTCACTCAAAAGTGAAGATAGGGATCATTGACGGCTGCCATATTGGAATTCAAAATGGCGGCTGACAACGTGGCCAGATCTCTTGGATCCGGCAATATTGGAAATCAGCACTCCCAAATACCCCTATATGCAAAATTTCATACTTTCTGCCGGATGTGAGCATCTTTTTCACATATCTGCCCCACTAATGGGGTTATATCTTGACAAGGGGGTGGGGGGTGAGTAGAGTGGTCCACTATGAAGTATAAAGAAAATGTTCTCATAGGTTTCCCTATAGAAGTTGTAGTCTGATATCTTCTCTAAAAGATCCATTCACTTTCATGTAAAAATAAGTGATTTCAGGCCTTCAAAAATCATATTTTCTAAGGTAATGTCATAAGCCGCCATCTTCATGTACAAAGCCTATGGGGTTATATAGTGGGAAGGGGCGGGGTGGGGGTGAGTAGAGCGGTTCGCTATGAAGTAGAGAAAATGTTGTCATAGGTTTTCCTATAGAAGTTGTAGTCTGATATCTCCTCTACAAGATCCATTCACTTTCATGAAAAAATAAGTGGTTTCAGGTTTTCAAAAATCATATTTTCTAAAGTAATTTTCATGTACAAAGCCTATGGGTTTATATCGTGGGAAAAGGGGGGGGGGGGTGAGTAGAACGGTCCACTATGAAGTAGAGAAAATGTTCTCATAGGTTTCAATATATAAGTTGTAGTCTGATATCTCCTCTACAAGATCCATTCACATTCATGAAAAAAATAAGTGGTTTCAGGCCTTCAAAAATCATATTTTCTAAAGTAATGTCATAAGCAGCAATCTTCATGTACAATGCCTATGGGGTTATATAGGGGAAAGGGGGGGGGGGGGGGAGGGTGAGTACAGCGGTCCGCTATGAAGTAGAGAAAATATTCTCATAGGTTTCCCTATATAAGTTGTAGTCTGATATCTCCTCTACAAGATCCATTCACATTCATGAAAAAATAAGTGGTTTCAGGCCTTCAAAAATCATATTTTCTAAAGTAATGTCATAAGCAGCAATCTTCATGTACAATGCCTATGGGGTTATATAGGGGAAAGGGGGAGGAAGGGTGAGTACAGCGGTCCGCTATGAAGTAGAGAAAATGTTCTCATAGGTTTCCCTATAGAAGTTGTAGTCTGATATCTCCTCTACAAGATCCATTCACTTTCATGAAAAAATAAGAGGTTTCAGGCCTTCAAAAATCATATTTTCCAAAGTAATGTCATAAGCCGCCATCTTCATGTACAAAGCCTATATAGTAGGGCAGATATGTAACAAAATTTGGTCGAGATGCTCACATCAGGCGGAAAGTATGAAATTTTGCATATTGGGGTATTTTGGGGCGCTGACTTCAAATATTGCCGCATCAAAGAGATCTGACTACAGGTCGGCCGCCATTTTGAATTCCAATAAGGCCGCCATCACAAAACAAATTTAAAGATCCCTATCTTCACTTCTGAATGACCTGTGGCACCAACATTTGGTACACATGAGCGTTTTGACATATTGAATCTGATGACAGATTGATTTGAAGTGTCTGACAAACATTGAATGGCCGCTATTTTGAATTCCAATATGGCCGCCTCCACAAAATATTCAATATCCCTATCTCGATTTCTAAGTGGTGAGTGACGCTGAAATTAGGTGTAAACAAGTATTTTAACAAACATGTACTGGGTTAAAATATTAACTTATGTGATGTGTCTGTCAAACGCAATGCCTGCTTTTTCAAATTTTCCAATGTGGCTACTAAGACAAACACCACGACCAACATTCACGGGCATGTCAAAAAGTGCAGCAAAAAGGAAGCATTTTATGCACCTTTCACTGACGTCACAATGTAAATACAGCAGCGCACACTCAATCAGTTACACACGCACGCTCAATAAGGTAGCCTAATTTACAAACCCGAGATAGAGATTTTCAACACTCCAACATGGCAACTATGTGAAAAATTCAAATTGGCTGCCGTGCACCTTGTCAGACATATCAAATAAGACTGTTATTGAAGTCATCATATCACAAGGCTATTATGTATCAAATTCCATTGGCTTATGTCACTCAGAAGTGAAGATAGGGATCATTGACGGCTGCCATATTGGAATTCAAAATGGCGGCTGACAACGAGGCCAGATCTCTTGGATCCGGCAATATTGGAAATCAGCACTCCCAAATACCCCTATATGCAAAATTTCATACTTTCTGCCGGATGTGAGCATCTTTTTCACATATCTGCCCCACTAATGGGGTTATATCTTGACAAGGGGGTGGGGGGTGAGTAGAGTGGTCCACTATGAAGTATAAAGAAAATGTTCTCATAGGTTTCCCTATAGAAGTTGTAGTCTGATATCTTCTCTACAAGATCCATTCACTTTCATGTAAAAATAAGTGGTTTCAGGCCTTCAAAAATCATATTTTCTAAGGTAATGTCATAAGCCGCCATCTTCATGTACAAAGCCTATGGGGTTATATAGTGGGAAGGGGGGGGGGGTGGGGGTGAGTAGAGCGGTTCGCTATGAAGTAGAGAAAATGTTGTCATAGGTTTTCCTATAGAAGTTGTAGTCTGATATCTCCTCTACAAGATCCATTCACTTTCATGAAAAAATAAGTGGTTTCAGGTTTTCAAAAATCATATTTTCTAAAGTAATTTTCATGTACAAAGCCTATGGGTTTATATCGTGGGAAAAGGGGGGGGGGTGAGTAGAACGGTCCACTATGAAGTAGAGAAAATGTTCTCATAGGTTTCAATATATAAGTTGTAGTCTGATATCTCCTCTACAAGATCCATTCACATTCATGAAAAAATAAGTGGTTTCAGGCCTTCAAAAATCATATTTTCTAAAGTAATGTCATAAGCAGCAATCTTCATGTACAATGCCTATGGGGTTATATAGGGGAAAGGGGGGGGGGGAGGGTGAGTACAGCGGTCCGCTATGAAGTAGAGAAAATATTCTCATAGGTTTCCCTATATAAGTTGTAGTCTGATATCTCCTCTACAAGATCCATTCACATTCATGAAAAAATAAGTGGTTTCAGGCCTTCAAAAATCATATTTTCTAAAGTAATTTCATAAGCAGCAATCTTCATGTACAATGCCTATGGGGTTATATAGGGGAAAGGGGGGGGGGGGGAGGGTGAGTACAGCGGTCCGCTATGAAGTAGAGAAAATGTTCTCATAGGTTTCCCTATAGAAGTTGTAGTCTGATATCTCCTCTACAAGATCCATTCACTTTCATGAAAAAATAAGAGGTTTCAGGCCTTCAAAAATCATATTTTCCAAAGTAATGTCATAAGCCGCCATCTTCATGTACAAAGCCTATATAGTAGGGCAGATATGTAACAAAATTTGGTCGAGATGCTCACATCAGGCGGAAAGTATGAAATTTTGCATATTGGGGTATTTTGGGGCGCTGACTTCAAATATTGCCGCATCAAAGAGATCTGACTACAGGTCGGCCGCCATTTTGAATTCCAATAAGGCCGCCATCACAAAACAAATTTAAAGATCCCTATCTTCACTTCTGAATGACCTGTGGCACCAAAATTTGGTACACATGAGCGTTTTGACATATTGAATCTGATGACAGATTGATTTGAAGTGTCTGACAAACATTGAATGGCCGCTATTTTGAATTCCAATATGGCCGCCTCCACAAAATATTCAATATCCCTATCTCGATTTCTAAGTGGTGAGTGATGCTGAAATTAGGTGTAAACAAGTATTTTAACAAACATGTACTGGGTTAAAATATTAACTTATGTGATGTGTCTGTCAAACGCAATGCCTGCTTTTTCAAATTTTCCAATGTGGCTACTAAGACAAACACCACGACCAACATTCACGGGCATGTCAAAAAGTGCAGCAAAAAGGAAGCATTTTATGCACCTTTCACTGACGTCACAATGTAAATACAGCAGCGCACACTCAATCAGTTACACACGCACGCTCAATAAGGTAGCCTAATTTACAAACCCGAGATAGAGATTTTCAACACTCCAACATGGCAACTATGTGAAAAATTCAAATTGGCTGCCGTGCACCTTGTCAGACATATCAAATAAGACTGTTATTGAAGTCATCATATCACAAGGCTATTATGTATCAAATTCCATTGGCTTATGTCACTCAGAAGTGAAGATAGGGATCATTGACGGCTGCCATATTGGAATTCAAAATGGCGGCTGACAACGTGGCCAGATCTCTTGGATCCGGCAATATTGGAAATCAGCACTCCCAAATACCCCTATATGCAAAATTTCATACTTTCTGCCGGATGTGAGCATCTTTTTCACATATCTGCCCCACTAATGGGGTTATATCTTGACAAGGGGGTGGGGGGTGAGTAGAGTGGTCCACTATGAAGTATAAAGAAAATGTTCTCATAGGTTTCCCTATAGAAGTTGTAGTCTGATATCTTCTCTACAAGATCCATTCACTTTCATGTAAAAATAAGTGGTTTCAGGCCTTCAAAAATCATATTTTCTAAGGTAATGTCATAAGCCGCCATCTTCATGTACAATGCCTATGGGGTTATATAGGGGAAAGGGGGGGGGGGGAGGGTGAGTACAGCGGTCCGCTATGAAGTAGAGAAAATGTTCTCATAGGTTTCCCTATAGAAGTTGTAGTCTGATATCTCCTCTACAAGATCCATTCACTTTCATGAAAAAATAAGAGGTTTCAGGCCTTCAAAAATCATATTTTCCAAAGTAATGTCATAAGCCGCCATCTTCATGTACAAAGCCTATATAGTAGGGCAGATATGTAACAAAATTTGGTCGAGATGCTCACATCAGGCGGAAAGTATGAAATTTTGCATATTGGGGTATTTTGGGGCGCTGACTTCAAATATTGCCGCATCAAAGAGATCTGACTACAGGTCGGCCGCCATTTTGAATTCCAATAAGGCCGCCATCACAAAACAAATTTAAAGATCCCTATCTTCACTTCTGAATGACCTGTGGCACCAAAATTTGGTACACATGAGCGTTTTGACATATTGAATCTGATGACAGATTGATTTGAAGTGTCTGACAAACATTGAATGGCCGCTATTTTGAATTCCAATATGGCCGCCTCCACAAAATATTCAATATCCCTATCTCGATTTCTAAGTGGTGAGTGACGCTGAAATTAGGTGTAAACAAGTATTTTAACAAACATGTACTGGGTTAAAATATTAACTTATGTGATGTGTCTGTCAAACGCAATGCCTGCTTTTTCAAATTTTCCAATGTGGCTACTAAGACAAACACCACGACCAACATTCACGGGCATGTCAAAAAGTGCAGCAAAAAGGAAGCATTTTATGCACCTTTCACTGACGTCACAATGTAAATACAGCAGCGCACACTCAATCAGTTACACACGCACGCTCAATAAGGTAGCCTAATTTACAAACCCGAGATAGAGATTTTCAACACTCCAACATGGCAACTATGTAAAAAATTCAAATTGGCTGCCGTGCACCTTGTCAGACATATCAAATAAGACTGTTATTGAAGTCATCATATCACAAGGCTATTATGTATCAAATTCCATTGGCTTATGTCACTCAGAAGTGAAGATAGGGATCATTGACGGCTGCCATATTGGAATTCAAAATGGCGGCTGACAACGTGGCCAGATCTCTTGGATCCGGCAATATTGGAAATCAGCACTCCCAAATACCCCTATATGCAAAATGTCATACTTTCTGCCGGATGTGAGCATCTTTTTCACATATCTGCCCCACTAATGGGGTTATATCTTGACAAGGGGGTGGGGGGTGAGTAGAGTGGTCCACTATGAAGTATAAAGAAAATGTTCTCATAGGTTTCCCTATAGAAGTTGTAGTCTGATATCTTCTCTACAAGATCCATTCACTTTCATGTAAAAATAAGTGATTTCAGGCCTTCAAAAATCATATTTTCTAAGGTAATGTCATAAGCCGCCATCTTCATGTACAAAGCCTATGGGGTTATATAGTGGGAAGGGGGGGGGGGGTGGGGGTGAGTAGAGCGGTTCGCTATGAAGTAGAGAAAATGTTGTCATAGGTTTTCCTATAGAAGTTGTAGTCTGATATCTCCTCTACAAGATCCATTCACTTTCATGAAAAAATAAGTGGTTTCAGGTTTTCAAAAATCATATTTTCTAAAGTAATTTTCATGTACAAAGCCTATGGGTTTATATCGTGGGAAAAGGGGGGGGGGGGGTGAGTAGAACGGTCCACTATGAAGTAGAGAAAATGTTCTCATAGGTTTCAATATATAAGTTGTAGTCTGATATCTCCTCTACAAGATCCATTCACATTCATGAAAAAAATAAGTGGTTTCAGGCCTTCAAAAATCATATTTTCTAAAGTAATGTCATAAGCAGCAATCTTCATGTACAATGCCTATGGGGTTATATAGGGGAAAGGGGGGGGGGGGGGGGGTGAGTACAGCGGTCCGCTATGAAGTAGAGAAAATATTCTCATAGGTTTCCCTATATAAGTTGTAGTCTGATATCTCCTCTACAAGATCCATTCACATTCATGAAAAAATAAGTGGTTTCAGGCCTTCAAAAATCATATTTTCTAAAGTAATGTCATAAGCAGCAATCTTCATGTACAATGCCTATGGGGTTATATAGGGGAAAGGGGGGGGGGGGGAGGGTGAGTACAGCGGTCCGCTATGAAGTAGAGAAAATGTTCTCATAGGTTTCCCTATAGAAGTTGTAGTCTGATATCTCCTCTACAAGATCCATTCACTTTCATGAAAAAATAAGAGGTTTCAGGCCTTCAAAAATCATATTTTCCAAAGTAATGTCATAAGCCGCCATCTTCATGTACAAAGCCTATATAGTAGGGCAGATATGTAACAAAATTTGGTCGAGATGCTCACATCAGGCGGAAAGTATGAAATTTTGCATATTGGGGTATTTTGGGGCGCTGACTTCAAATATTGCCGCATCAAAGAGATCTGACTACAGGTCGGCCGCCATTTTGAATTCCAATAAGGCCGCCATCACAAAACAAATTTAAAGATCCCTATCTTCACTTCTGAATGACCTGTGGCACCAAAATTTGGTACACATGAGCGTTTTGACATATTGAATCTGATGACAGATTGATTTGAAGTGTCTGACAAACATTGAATGGCCGCTATTTTGAATTCCAATATGGCCGCCTCCACAAAATATTCAATATCCCTATCTCGATTTCTAAGTGGTGAGTGACGCTGAAATTAGGTGTAAACAAGTATTTTAACAAACATGTACTGGGTTAAAATATTAACTTATGTGATGTGTCTGTCAAACGCAATGCCTGCTTTTTCAAATTTTCCAATGTGGCTACTAAGACAAACACCACGACCAACATTCACGGGCATGTCAAAAAGTGCAGCAAAAAGGAAGCATTTTATGCACCTTTCACTGACGTCACAATGTAAATACAGCAGCGCACACTCAATCAGTTACACACGCACGCTCAATAAGGTAGCCTAATTTACAAACCCGAGATAGAGATTTTCAACACTCCAACATGGCAACTATGTAAAAAATTCAAATTGGCTGCCGTGCACCTTGTCAGACATATCAAATAAGACTGTTATTGAAGTCATCATATCACAAGGCTATTATGTATCAAATTCCATTGGCTTATGTCACTCAGAAGTGAAGATAGGGATCATTGACGGCTGCCATATTGGAATTCAAAATGGCGGCTGACAACGTGGCCAGATCTCTTGGATCCGGCAATATTGGAAATCAGCACTCCCAAATACCCCTATATGCAAAATTTCATACTTTCTGCCGGATGTGAGCATCTTTTTCACATATCTGCCCCACTAATGGGGTTATATCTTGACAAGGGGGTGGGGGGTGAGTAGAGTGGTCCACTATGAAGTATAAAGAAAATGTTCTCATAGGTTTCCCTATAGAAGTTGTAGTCTGATATCTTCTCTACAAGATCCATTCACTTTCATGTAAAAATAAGTGGTTTCAGGCCTTCAAAAATCATATTTTCTAAGGTAATGTCATAAGCCGCCATCTTCATGTACAAAGCCTATGGGGTTATATAGTGGGAAGGGGGGGGGGGTGGGGGTGAGTAGAGCGGTTCGCTATGAAGTAGAGAAAATGTTGTCATAGGTTTTCCTATAGAAGTTGTAGTCTGATATCTCCTCTACAAGATCCATTCACTTTCATGAAAAAATAAGTGGTTTCAGGTTTTCAAAAATCATATTTTCTAAAGTAATTTTCATGTACAAAGCCTATGGGTTTATATCGTGGGAAAAGGGGGGGGGGGTGAGTAGAACGGTCCACTATGAAGTAGAGAAAATGTTCTCATAGGTTTCAATATATAAGTTGTAGTCTGATATCTCCTCTACAAGATCCATTCACATTCATGAAAAAATAAGTGGTTTCAGGCCTTCAAAAATCATATTTTCTAAAGTAATGTCATAAGCAGCAATCTTCATGTACAATGCCTATGGGGTTATATAGGGGAAAGGGGGGGGGGGGGGGAGGGTGAGTACAGCGGTCCGCTATGAAGTAGAGAAAATATTCTCATAGGTTTCCCTATATAAGTTGTAGTCTGATATCTCCTCTACAAGATCCATTCACATTCATGAAAAAATAAGTGGTTTCAGGCCTTCAAAAATCATATTTTCTAAAGTAATTTCATAAGCAGCAATCTTCATGTACAATGCCTATGGGGTTATATAGGGAAAGGGGGGGGGGGGGGAGGGTGAGTACAGCGGTCCGCTATGAAGTAGAGAAAATGTTCTCATAGGTTTCCCTATAGAAGTTGTAGTCTGATATCTCCTCTACAAGATCCATTCACTTTCATGAAAAAATAAGAGGTTTCAGGCCTTCAAAAATCATATTTTCCAAAGTAATGTCATAAGCCGCCATCTTCATGTACAAAGCCTATATAGTAGGGCAGATATGTAACAAAATTTGGTCGAGATGCTCACATCAGGCGGAAAGTATGAAATTTTGCATATTGGGGTATTTTGGGGCGCTGACTTCAAATATTGCCGCATCAAAGAGATCTGACTACAGGTCGGCCGCCATTTTGAATTCCAATAAGGCCGCCATCACAAAACAAATTTAAAGATCCCTATCTTCACTTCTGAATGACCTGTGGCACCAAAATTTGGTACACATGAGCGTTTTGACATATTGAATCTGATGACAGATTGATTTGAAGTGTCTGACAAACATGAATGGCCGCTATTTTGAATTCCAATATGGCCGCCTCCACAAAATATTCAATATCCCTATCTCGATTTCTAAGTGGTGAGTGACGCTGAAATTAGGTGTAAACAAGTATTTTAACAAACATGTACTGGGTTAAAATATTAACTTATGTGATGTGTCTGTCAAACGCAATGCCTGCTTTTTCAAATTTTCCAATGTGGCTACTAAGACAAACACCACGACCAACATTCACGGGCATGTCAAAAAGTGCAGCAAAAAGGAAGCATTTTATGCACCTTTCACTGACGTCACAATGTAAATACAGCAGCGCACACTCAATCAGTTACACACGCACGCTCAATAAGGTAGCCTAATTTACAAACCCGAGATAGAGATTTTCAACACTCCAACATGGCAACTATGTAAAAAATTCAAATTGGCTGCCGTGCACCTTGTCAGACATATCAAATAAGACTGTTATTGAAGTCATCATATCACAAGGCTATTATGTATCAAATTCCATTGGCTTATGTCACTCAGAAGTGAAGATAGGGATCATGACGGCTGCCATATTGGAATTCAAAATGGCGGCTGACAACGTGGCCAGATCTCTTGGATCCGGCAATATTGGAAATCAGCACTCCCAAATACCCCTATATGCAAAATTTCATACTTTCTGCCGGATGTGAGCATCTTTTTCACATATCTGCCCCACTAATGGGGTTATATCTTGACAAGGGGGTGGGGGGTGAGTAGAGTGGTCCACTATGAAGTATAAAGAAAATGTTCTCATAGGTTTCCCTATAGAAGTTGTAGTCTGATATCTTCTCTACAAGATCCATTCACTTTCATGTAAAAATAAGTGGTTTCAGGCCTTCAAAAATCATATTTTCTAAGGTAATGTCATAAGCGCCATCTTCATGTACAAAGCCTATGGGGTTATATAGTGGGAAGGGGGGGGGGTGGGGGTGAGTAGAGCGGTTCGCTATGAAGTAGAGAAAATGTTGTCATAGGTTTTCCTATAGAAGTTGTAGTCTGATATCTCCTCTACAAGATCCATTCACTTTCATGAAAAAATAAGTGGTTTCAGGTTTTCAAAAATCATATTTTCTAAAGTAATTTTCATGTACAAAGCCTATGGGTTTATATCGTGGGAAAAGGGGGGGGGTGAGTAGAACGGTCCACTATGAAGTAGAGAAAATGTTCTCATAGGTTTCAATATATAAGTTGTAGTCTGATATCTCCTCTACAAGATCCATTCACATTCATGAAAAAATAAGTGGTTTCAGGCCTTCAAAAATCATATTTTCTAAAGTAATGTCATAAGCAGCAATCTTCATGTACAATGCCTATGGGGTTATATAGGGGAAAGGGGGGGGGGGGGGGAGGGTGAGTACAGCGGTCCGCTATGAAGTAGAGAAAATATTCTCATAGGTTTCCCTATATAAGTTGTAGTCTGATATCTCCTCTACAAGATCCATTCACCATTCATGAAAAAATAAGTGGTTTCAGGCCTTCAAAAATCATATTTTCTAAAGTAATTTCATAAGCAGCAATCTTCATGTACAATGCCTATGGGGTTATATAGGAAAGGGGGGGGGGGGGGGAGGGTGAGTACAGCGGTCCGCTATGAAGTAGAGAAAATGTTCTCATAGGTTTCCCTATAGAAGTTGTAGTCTGATATCTCCTCTACAAGATCCATTCACTTTCATGAAAAAATAAGAGGTTTCAGGCCTTCAAAAATCATATTTTCCAAAGTAATGTCATAAGCCGCCATCTTCATGTACAAAGCCTATATAGTAGGGCAGATATGTAACAAAATTTGGTCGAGATGCTCACATCAGGCGGAAAGTATGAAATTTTGCATATTGGGGTATTTTGGGGCGCTGACTTCAAATATTGCCGCATCAAAGAGATCTGACTACAGGTCGGCCGCCATTTTGAATTCCAATAAGGCCGCCATCACAAAACAAATTTAAAGATCCCTATCTTCACTTCTGAATGACCTGTGGCACCAAAATTTGGTACACATGAGCGTTTTGACATATTGAATCTGATGACAGATTGATTTGAAGTGTCTGACAAACATTGAATGGCCGCTATTTTGAATTCCAATATGGCCGCCTCCACAAAATATTCAATATCCCTATCTCGATTTCTAAGTGGTGAGTGACGCTGAAATTAGGTGTAAACAAGTATTTTAACAAACATGTACTGGGTTAAAATATTAACTTATGTGATGTGTCTGTCAAACGCAATGCCTGCTTTTTCAAATTTTCCAATGTGGCTACTAAGACAAACACCACGACCAACATTCACGGGCATGTCAAAAAGTGCAGCAAAAAGGAAGCATTTTATGCACCTTTCACTGACGTCACAATGTAAATACAGCAGCGCACACTCAATCAGTTACACACGCACGCTCAATAAGGTATCCTAATTTACAAACCCGAGATAGAGATTTTCAACACTCCAACATGGCAACTATGTAAAAAATTCAAATTGGCTGCCGTGCACCTTGTCAGACATATCAAATAAGACTGTTATTGAAGTCATCATATCACAAGGCTATTATGTATCAAATTCCATTGGCTTATGTCACTCAGAAGTGAAGATAGGGATCATTGACGGCTGCCATATTGGAATTCAAAATGGCGGCTGACAACGTGGCCAGATCTCTTGGATCCGGCAATATTGGAAATCAGCACTCCCAAATACCCCTATATGCAAAATGTCATACTTTCTGCCGGATGTGAGCATCTTTTTCACATATCTGCCCCACTAATGGGGTTATATCTTGACAAGGGGGTGGGGGGTGAGTAGAGTGGTCCACTATGAAGTATAAAGAAAATGTTCTCATAGGTTTCCCTATAGAAGTTGTAGTCTGATATCTTCTCTACAAGATCCATTCACTTTCATGTAAAAATAAGTGATTTCAGGCCTTCAAAAATCATATTTTCTAAGGTAATGTCATAAGCCGCCATCTTCATGTACAAAGCCTATGGGGTTATATAGTGGGAAGGGGGGGGGGGGTGGGGGTGAGTAGAGCGGTTCGCTATGAAGTAGAGAAAATGTTGTCATAGGTTTTCCTATAGAAGTTGTAGTCTGATATCTCCTCTACAAGATCCATTCACTTTCATGAAAAAATAAGTGGTTTCAGGTTTTCAAAAATCATATTTTCTAAAGTAATTTTCATGTACAAAGCCTATGGGTTTATATCGTGGGAAAAGGGGGGGGGGGGTGAGTAGAACGGTCCACTATGAAGTAGAGAAAATGTTCTCATAGGTTTCCCTATATAAGTTGTAGTCTGATATCTCCTCTACAAGATCCATTCACATTCATGAAAAAATAAGTGGTTTCAGGCCTTCAAAAATCATATTTTCTAAAGTAATGTCATAAGCAGCAATCTTCATGTACAATGCCTATGGGGTTATATAGGGGAAAGGGGGGGGGGGGGGAGGGTGAGTACAGCGGTCCGCTATGAAGTAGAGAAAATATTCTCATAGGTTTCCCTATATAAGTTGTAGTCTGATATCTCCTCTACAAGATCCATTCACATTCATGAAAAAATAAGTGGTTTCAGGCCTTCAAAAATCATATTTTCTAAAGTAATGTCATAAGCAGCAATCTTCATGTACAATGCCTATGGGGTTATATAGGGGAAAGGGGGGGGGGGGGGGAGGGTGAGTACAGCGGTCCACTATGAAGTAGAGAAAATGTTCTCATAGGTTTCCCTATAGAAGTTGTAGTCTGATATCTCCTCTACAAGAGCCATTCACTTTCATGAAAAAATAAGAGGTTTCAGGCCTTCAAAAATCATATTTTCCAAAGTAATGTCATAAGCCGCCATCTTCATGTACAAAGCCTATATAGTAGGGCAGATATGTAACAAAATTTGGTCGAGATGCTCACATCAGGCAGAAAGTATGAAATTTTGCATATTGGGGTATTTTGGGGCGCTGATTTCAAATATTGCCGCATCAAAGAGATCTGACTACAGGTCGGCCGCCATTTTGAATTCCAATAAGGCCGCCATCACAAAACAAATCTAAAGATCCCTATCTTCACTTCTGAATGACCTGTGGCACCAAAATTTGGTACACATGAGCGTTTTGACATATTGAATCTGATGACAGATTGATTTGAAGTGTCTGACAAACATTGAATGGCCGCTATTTTGAATTCCAATATGGCCGCCTCGACAAAATATTCAATATCCCTATCTCGATTTCTAAGTGGTGAGTGACGCTGAAATTAGGTGTAAACAAGTACTTTAACAAGCATGTACTGGGTTAAAATATTAACTTTAATGTGATTAACTTTAATGCCTGCTTTTTCAAATTTTCCAATGTGGCTACGAAGACAAACACCACGACCAACATTCACGGGCATGTCAAAAAGTGCAGCAAAAAGGAAGCATTTTATGCACCTTTCACTGAAGTCACAATGTAAATACAGCAGCGCACACTCAATCAGTTACACACGCGCGCTCAATCAGGTAGCCTAATTTATAAACCCGAGATGGAGATTTTCAACACTCCAAAATGGCAACTATGTATAAAACTCAAATTGGCTCCCGTGCACCTTGTCAGACATATCAAATAAGACTGGCATTGAAGTCATCAAATCACAATGCTTTTATGTATCAAATTCCAATGGCTTGGAATGTCACAATTCAGAACTGAAGATTGGGATTATTGACGGCTTGAATTCAAAATGGCGGCCGACCCCGTGGCCAGATCTCTTGGATCCGGCAATATTTGAAATCAGCGCTCCAAAATACCCCTATATACTAAATATCATACTTTCCGCTGGATGTGAGCATCTTTTTCACATATCTGCCCCACTAATGGGGTTATATCGTGGGAAGGGGGGGGGGTGAGTAGAGTGGTCCACTATGAAGTAGAGAAAATGTTCTCATAGGTTTCCCTATAGAAGTTGTAGTCTGATATCTCCTCTCCAAGATCCATTCACTTTCATGAAAAAAATACAGTTCGACCTCGATTATCCGGCCATGTCGGGACCGGCGCTCATCCGGATAAGCGAATTGGCCGGATATGGGAGACACAATGTTAATGTTGTAGTTGCCGTCCAAGCTGCCGTCCTAGTGCACTGGCAGCTAGGTACAATCGGTAGCGTACCCCGCAATGGTGGTGTAATCTATGCTAGCCTGCGCAAAATTGTAGTCCCTTCTTCACAAAAAAAAAGTATATCTTTATGTGAAAATCGTACATGTTTTACCTCATTAGATATTGAGAAACCTATCATGCACATCTTATGAAATTAGTGAAATAGATCCATGAAAAGATGTTAAAGTCACTGTTATTTCGCAATTTTTGGATGAAAAAAAAAGGTCCTTTGCTGCGTGAACGTGTCCGGATAATAGAGATTTCCGGATAAAAGGAGGCAGGATAATCGAGGTTGAACTGTAAGTGGTTTCAGGCCTTCAAAAATCATATTTTCTAAAGTAATAAGCCGCCATCTTCATGTACAAAGCCTATGGGGTTATATCGTGGGAAGGGGAGGTGAGTAGAGCGGTTCGCTTTAAAGTAGAGAAAATGTTCTCATAGGTTTCCCTATAGAAGTTGTAGTCTGATATCTCCTCTACAAGATCCATTCATTTAATTTATATTTTGACTGGCGTCGAGAGGCACCAACCACATATCTACCAGATACCATATATAGGCCTATACGACTCGAAAACTGAACCGCATCGCCATTCCTCCTCTCCGAAGAGCAGCGAGCATTGCGAGACCGACAAACGGTTGATCACAGTGGCCAGTCTTTCTTGTTCATTAAATTGTTGTACATGTATGTGCTTGTAAATATCTGTAAATGAACGGTATTACGATGTAAATAACACAGTCTGTAACAATTTTCAGCTTATAGGCTGAGAAGGAGTTTGACTTCGTCGAAGAAGAAGAAGAAGAAGAAGAAGAAGAAGAAGAGGAAGAAGAAGAAGAAGAAGAAGAATAGGAAGAAGAAGAAGAAGAAGAAGAAAGTTCAGTGTATGTCGATGTATGGGTCAAGCCCTGTCGCTAGATCGTTGGGGTAAGTGGAGAAATCATGGATAATAATATAATACTGATCATTGTCTAACCTCCGTACACTCTTAACCTGTTCCATACTGAATTCTGAAATGCCCACAGACTTAATATGCAGGCCACCTGGTTCCCGTACAGAACGGGTTAAGTTGGCAACGCCGATCAGCGATTTCTCATAAACTTTGTACAACATTGACTTAACACGCACTTCCGGCGTACTTCCATGTGGGTACGTAACGCAGTATTTCACATTTCTGCAAATGAAACCCTTTAAATTTGCATAAATTTACATAATATCAAATTTTCCTCCCTGGAGCATCAAAATGATACCAAACATGTCAATATTCAGCAAAGATGAAATTTTGCCTTCTGAGGGGACCTTATCTTGGACTTGCCCAACTATAAAAAATCTAGATCTAAATTTACTCGTGACATGATGTTCATGTAGTGACATTACACACAACTGTGAAACTAAGCTAGCAGTAGTATTAGTAGCTAGTACATTATTTACATATGTAGAGCTTGAATTAGTCAAACTACACCCTAACATAACTCATAAGTTAGAATCTAGAAACTCTTGTCACTACATACTAACTCTAGTTACAGATACAGTGCACTCCCGTTATAACAAACACAAAATTCTGGGTACAATGAAGTAAAATTTAGGGCTGCAACATTGTAAACTCTGATGTATTTTCATTGTTTATGTGTTCAGTTAAAAGGAAATTTCTATATTACTAAAGGAAATTGCTGGTCCCGAGGACTTTGTTATAACGGGAGTCCCCTGTAGTGCATAGCCATACCCCCATAGGCCTACTTTATCTTACCGGGTTATCTCTAAACTCTACTAGATTTCGACTGCACTATGTTAGGCCTATAGTAGATAGTCTGCACATGCAGTCTGCACATAGGCATTTAAACAGAGACACAAAATTGTGACTCAAATAAGAATTATACTCATAGGCCTAACACGACCTTCTGGGCCCCAGCCCCGTTGCATTAAAAGTTACTGTCAATAAATTTTAACTTTGCCATCCAATGGTACTGGTCACACCACCATGGCAACAATTGTGACAATACTCAATGACACTCACAGACACAGCACAGCTGCACAGCCAATCAAAAATACAAAATCAAGAATTCCATGGAAGTTACCATTTGAAGGATGGCGTAAGAGAATATTTTTTCTCACGTTTTACTAGTAGAGTCAAGATCTAGACACTAACGTTAGCTAGGTCTAGTCTAGTTACCATTTTGGCAGGCCATGGCATTCTAGACTCTACTAATAGGCCTAACTTTTAATGCAACGGGCCCCAAGTGGCGTTTGCAACCTGACGTTTAGAACATCATTCGGAGCTCACTTAATTCCCCTAAACAAGTACAACTAACGTTAGAACGTCTACAAGTGACAAGTTCTAACTAACGACAACGTAGCTAGCTACGGTCATGACGAGTTTGCAAGTGTGAAGCGCGTACGCGTGTGTAATTACACATACTTATGCATATGGGACTAAGCAAATCATGACTTTTGCGATCAACACGTTCAATACTAGTACCAACAAACATGACAAAGTTGGGCACTGCTTCCAGTACGTAGTAGTTCTACTAGTTCTAGGCCTAGGTCGTAGGACTGCCAGAACAGACGTTCAATGACATTAGTCATAGGAATAATAATGAACCTGTCATTCTAAGCCCCATGAAATTTGTGCACTGAAAATGAAATTAGACCACGAAATATGTTTCTTTACCGTACCTTCGTTCTGTTTGGTTGTCGTAGCCATGTTTCGCTCGTTCGGGCGGCACTATCGATCACAGCGTCAATCGAACTCAATCAAACACTACAGTAGTATCGTTCTCAAGCAAAGATCGATTTTACAATAGTGAAACGGGTCACAAGAGTCGGGTTCCCAGGATGGTATCGATCCCAGAGTTGAGCTCGGTCGTGGATTGGATCGATATCCCATGTTACTGCGAAACAGGCCCTAGTACAGTAGTCCGATCATGTTTCCTTCAATAGCATTGTTATACTACTTCACTTATTTTTTTTTTCACATGTTGTATAATAAATGAAAGAATGCAATAGTCAGTCGACAATATCATTGACTTCTTTGAGTGTCTTATATCTACTCGTCATGAGAAAGAACTGGTTGAGGCTAGACTGTGACTTTGGGCGCCAGATGACAATCAACCAGCTTGTCACCCTCTATAACTGACCCAAGTGAAATTGGTATATATATAGTACTGTAAAAGTGGATATTATTTTCGCGCGACTAATTTTCGCGCTGGGCTGGGCGAAGAGAGTTTCGCTTGTTTTTAATTCCGCGGAATCAAGACATGAACTACCGGTACTGGAACTTATACGGCATACAAAAATATTCGCATGCTTTTATTTTCGCGCTAGGTTGGGGAGAGCGGGAAAAAATATGGGACATTATATCAAGTTCGCCGATTTTCTTCTTAATCTTATATATTTTTTTTTTTATAGAAAAGATTATTACATTTCCTTTCGGGCTTGCATGAAGGTTCATATGGTAGATTACATAAATAGCCATAAGCTGGGGGAAGGAGAAGTTGACCCACCCGTGGGTAAAGTGGGACAACGGCAAGAGAGAAATGGGACGGTACGGTGGCGGTAAAGTGTGACATCCTATAGAAATGTCAACGTTGGAAGGCGTAATGAAACTTAGGTAATGAAAGCAGTCAAACATGCTTTGAAATGATTTTTATTTCAACAAACTACCCTTCTCGTTGCGCGAAATGCACGAACAGGTTAACCTAGCAGATTTCAAAAAAAAATGTTATATTTTGGGAAAATTGTCAATAGCAATTTATAACGAGTTACATACTTATTTGCCGAACTGCATGGCTTTCTTAGTGGGATGCATGGTTTCTATAGGGGCTTATTTTAGATGTATGCCAATCACTGATTGGTAGAACATGTTTTGATTTAGAGAACGTGTCCCACTTGACCAGCGTCCCAACTCACCCCCTCTCCCCTTCTGGTCGAAATGCACGAAAATGCAACACCGCGAAAATTTCCACTTTTACAGTAGTGACAACGATTTGTTTACATTGTCACCGTAAAGTGATAATCACTTGGCCGAAATAGTATTCTGTTTCACCTCGTCCAATAATTTCTTTACAATGACAACATTTTGTGTCTTTGCTTGACAATAACAGACACATATCAACTATACAATTAGTATAATCGCAAATAAGAAACTTTCATCAAGGGAAACTAGGAAATGTATATATATATATATATATATATATATATATATATATATATATATATATATATATATATATAATTTCTGTACAATGACAACATTTTGTGTCTTTGCTTGACAATAACAGACATGTATTTACTATACAAATAGTATAATCCCAAATAAGATATAATTTCTTTTTCACTGCGCAAACTAATCTGCCTTGAACATTTATTTGCTCAGAAAAAAAAGAAGAAGAAAGATTGCCATTAGCAGTGAGATTACGCAAAAGCATCTAGGCCTAGAGTGCATCGGCGGATCCAGAGGAGGGCGCATCTTTATTTTTCGTTTAAAACAGAAGAAATTTGAAAAAAATGAAGAAAAAAAAAACGGAACTGGCACCAGAAATATTTGTTGCCCCCTCCCCCTCCTTACAAAATTCGTGGATGCGCTCCTGCACTGCAGTGCAATCCATGAGAAATGGAGTGGTGTGATATTCCTATTAAGTGGAAACTAGAATTTAATGCCGAATACCTAAAGAAAATAAGAGTTGTTTTGAAAGAGTTTGTAAGAACATAAAACATGTGCTAACTGCTACCTTATTCACTTCCGTAGCATAGACTTACTTGGATTGGTCTAGACTTCTAGTTGGTTAAACTGCATGTGGACATCACAGATAGTATGCTGACAGAACTGCATGTGGACATCACAGATATATGCTGGCAGTATTGGTAGCTTAATGTCGACCGTCAAAGAGCGATGAAGACACTCCTAGGCACTAGCTGTCCTATAGCAATAATGTCACTATGCAATGTCCTGTCCCTATAATATAGCAATGCCCTAATGTGATAGACCAAGCTTGCATCAACAAACCTCAGGATCCACTGTCAACAATACATCATTTGCATATTTGCTATTATTGGCTGAAAGTCATTTCCTATAGTCAGCCCAATGACAGGTGATTGGTCAGTTCACTTCAGACACATCTCTCCATTACGATCACAAGTGCATCTTCAAAACAACTCTTTAGTAGGCCTATACATTATCCCGATGCTTTAATGCAATTAGACAGCGTTTAGTCCCCTCCCCTGTTAGGATTTGCATAATTGCTGTTATTGGCTGAAAGTCATTTCCTATAGTCAGCCCAATGACAGGTGATTGGTCAATTCACTTCGGACACATCTCTCCATTACGATCACAAACATGTGACAAGTGCATCTTCAAAACAACTCTATCCTAACATTATCCCAATGCTTTAATGCAACTAGACAGCGTTTAGTCTCCTATTGGGATTTGCATAACTGTTGTTATTGGCTAAAAGCCGTTTCCTATTTCAGCCCAATGATAGATGATTGGTCGATATCAGACACATCTCGTCATTACGATCACCCGTGCGTCTTCAAATCATTGGTTAGTGTCCTACCCCCAAACTGCTTCAGTTCAATTAGACGCCGTTAAAATCTCCTGCTTTGATTTGCATATTGTTGCTATTGGCTGGAAGTCATATCGTATGCTTGGTCCTGTGGCAGGTGATTTGTGAATTCACTTCAGGTACATCTCTATTACAATCACTGCATCTGCAAAACAGCTCCTTCAGTGCCTGACGTTAGGCCTACTAGTGATACCCAGTCAGGCGCGCCGGAAGCAGTTTTGGATTGTGGGGGGGGGGGGGGGGGGGGCAAATATTGGAGGGGGCTCACGATAGACCATACATCTGTTACACAATATACACATACACACACACACACACACACACACACACACAAATATATATATATATATATATATATATATATATATATATTATATATATATATATATATATATATATATATATATATATATATATATATATATATATATATATATATATATGTACAGTGGCGTACCGTGGGTCGAGACATATGGGGGGGGGGCACATTGTGGAAAAGTAATTTTGAGGGTGTGTATGCTTGTGAGTGTGTGCGTACGCTGTCAGTCTGCAAACGTAATGGGACAACAACACATTACGGAATGTGATACATTCAGCAACGCAGTCATTGAGCAACATTGGAAGTTTTCCTTACATGGATTATGGAATGACGGTGTGAAACGACAAATTACTGTCAGCAACATCAGAATTGCATAACAATAAAATGCGAGCGAGCGGAGGGAGCGAGCTTGAAAATTTTGACATTTTACAGTCCCAAAACTGCCGTTTGAAGCTATATCTTTCGCTTTGGAAATTAAGGGGGGGGGGGGGCGTGGCGCACCGGGTGCAACTGCCGGCAATTACTGGCAGCAACATTAGGAGAATGGCACAACGATTAAATGCAAGCGAGCAAAGCGAGCGAGCTTGAAAATTTTGACATTTTACAGTCTCCAAACTGCCGTTTGTAGCTATATATATATATATTTTTTTTTTCGCTTTGGAAATTAAGGGGGGCGGCCCAGGCGCAACTGCTGGCAATTACTGGCAGTAACATTCTCTTTTACAATGGCATACCAATTAAATGCGAGCGAGCTTGAAAATTTTGACATTTTACAGTATAAAAACTGCCGTTTGTAGCTATACTTTTTTTTTCGCTTTGGATATTAAAGGGATAGTACAGTTTTGGTTGAGACCTAATTTCAGGTTTCTAACATTTTTTGGTGAGATAATAAGAAACCTCTTATGAAATATGAAAGAACCTGTAATTCTATGAGGAATTCAACGTTTATTTGATGAAAATTGGCTTTAGAATGGCTGAGATATCCAAAAAAGAGCGATTCTAATAAAGTGTGGGACCCACACTTTATTACAATCACTTTGTTTTACTTTGTTTTTGGATATTTCAGTCATTCCAAACCCGATTTTCATCAAATAAACGTTGAATTCCTCTTAAAATGGTATGCTCTGTCATTAACATTAAGTGGTTTCTTGGTATCTCGCAAAAAGTTAAAAGCCCAATTCTTCTCTCCACCAATACTGTACCATCCCTTTAAAGGGGGGGGGGGGGACGCACCGTGCGCAACTGCTGGCAATCTATACTGGTAGCAACATCAGGAGAATGGCATAGCGATTGAATGCGAGTGAGGGGAGCGAACGAGCTTGAAAATTTTGACATTTTACACTCCCAAAACTGCCGTTTGTATAGCTATAGTTTTTCGCTTCTGAAATTAAGAGGGGGGGGGGGGGGCGTTGCGGGTGGGTTTTAAAACTATTTTCCCGGAGCGCTACCTACGTCGGGTGTCACGTTAGTAACAACTCGCGGTAGAAGTGGGACGTATGGTAGATTTTTTTTTTTTTCTCAAGGGGGGGGGGGGGGCGGGGCACACGATTAAAAATTACAAAACAAAGAAGAATTTTTAAAAACTTGCTTCAAAAGGAGGGTTGGCATGGGCCAGTTGTGCCCGCTTCTAAATCCGCCAGTGCTTAAAGCTAAAGCTAACATTTTGATATTTACACGATATTCCATAGCAAAAAGCCTCTAAAATCTGCAACGGTTACCGTTGAATGCGGTTGAGATAATCTGCTCTCATACGCAACGAAAAACGAATGTCTAAACATTTATGAGAGTTAAAATTACTAGTCTTAGCTAATAAATTTCCTTATTTGTATATATATATATATATATATATATATATATATATATATATATATATTATTTATTTTATGTCTTTATGTATTTGTTATTATTATTATTATTATTTTTGGTGGGGGGGGGGCTTTTGGGGGGCGCAAAAACGCGTTTTGCGTTTATGTATAACCATAATTGCTTTCTTTTCCGAATATCAAACGATACTGTAATAATGTAACCAGAGAGATGTAGGCAACGGACACTTGTACTAGGTGTTTCAAAAAACATTTTCCACTTTTGATTCTTAATAACGAGAAAAAAATATATATCAAACAACACTGTCATTAATATGAGTGATAGCTGAATAGTGTACAATTTTGTTGAAGGTGGTTTAAATATGAAAGCATAAATCAATTTCATGAAATCCATGATTAATTTCACAGTTAGGTTCCAGATTTTGCTCTATTTTCAACCCTCTGTACAAAACGTTCACTTTGCACAGGGGTAAATGGGTGTGTACGGGAGTGTGTGGTTAACACCCTGACAATGGTCTTGAACAATGGCCATGTTTTGAATGCTTCATAATTTATTCATGAGAAATTCCACTATCACAACTAGTCTGTATTCAGCCTCTGGCAGTATTATGTGTAAAGTCAAACGCCTGCCGGTACTGTCGTAGAGTGGCGACAGTGCTCTCTCTACTTACAATGAATACCTTCTGTTCTGTCGTAAACATGGTGACAGGAAGCAAAGAAAATCAATTCGAGTATACACTTGTGTATATGGAGCCTTAAATAAATCTACTGTGAAACAAATCGCCCTAATGAAAAATGCTGCTGAACTCTGTATAAAAAATGGTATATTTTTATCGTAAAAGCGACAAATTTGTCAGACTATCAGTAGACAGTTGTATTAAAATGAAGAACTTAAGATCATTATGTTATGCTTATTCATATCCCAGATTTAGTGATATGTGAAGCAAAATTTGAAAATGATTGCCAGCTGGAATGAAATGTGGTGTTTGCAAGCACATGGAAACATGTATGTGCTTACTTTTTCCATGTGCATGCATTTTACCCTTTACCGTGCATGAATTCAGACTAGCAGTGCCCAGGGCAATCCACATGAATTATTGATTAAGCATTCATGTGCGTGGGAGCGCGAGACTGACGCCTAGTCAACAGGTGGTTCAGGCATGTCCATTGTTCAGGGCCATTGTCAGCACACACTCACATACACATCATTGGTTCCTGTGCAAAGTTCATTTTTGTACAGAGGGTTAAAATTTAACCAAAATCTGAAACCTTACTTCAAAATCAATCTTAGATTTAATGAAACTGATTTATACTTTCACATCCAAATCACCTCCAACAAAATTGTACACTATTCAGCTACTAGTATTACCCATATCAATGACAGTTTTATCGGATGAAAAGCTTTGTAACTAATAATGATCAAAAGTGGGAAATGTTTTTTTTTTCAAACACCTCGTACAACTTTTGCTCTCCTTTGAAGTCATTGATTGACTGCCGAAATGTTATGCCAGCGTTCAACCGCTATACTATAGGCCAACAGGTGATATGTGTAAGTGCTTGTTACAAAATAGGCCTCGAGCATCAAGATAGGCCCCTCAATGGTTGACTTATGGTGGTTGCGCTCTCACATGAGGAAAACTGCAGATAGCTCGATAGATAGATAGAATACAGTAATATTCCAGATGTAAAGATTAAAAAAAAAAATAACACCGGCAAATACGCGCATCAAAGAAATACCATTTAAGTTTTTAAGGAAACATGGTTTTTCATTTCATAACTATTTTTCCTTTTATACCAACAAACTATAAGTTCATAATTGTCATCTCGGATTCTTTCCAAAGCTCTTCTAAATAAGCATTCATTTAATATTTTACAGTGAAATATAGCTCGTAATTCAATAAAAAGTGAAAAGCGTTCGATGTCATCAAGCTTCGTCTTGCAACTATCACGGTGTCATACATAGTATGTCGAGCATAAGCTAAAAAGCGAAGTGAAATGTTTGACACTCCAGTACATTCACTCTCAACGCTATAAACCCTAAAACGACTGTGGTTGAATGAAGAAGAAGAAAAAAAAAAACCCGGAGAGTTACCACTCTATCAATGTAAACCACCCCTAATGTCACAGGCTCAACACACAATCACACCGGAACAGCTGCAGTTTGCCGGTCAAAACAATTTGGTGACGCCCACTATTATAGTATGAAATGAATGTCATTGTTAGTGATTTTCCATTCATAATTCCAGTCACAGCCACGCGAATGAAGTCATCCGTGCGCGGGAAACGCTTCTCTATGCAAATTACTTGTACGAGCGGGGGGGCGTGACTAAGAACCGCATTGTCATTCACTTTATACTAGTAGTTTCTACACTCAAGCCGGAAACAGAAGACAGTGCGAGTGCCTGGTACGTCTTGTACGAGCTGTTCCCCACTGGCAGCGGAAGCAAAACTGGCTTGTAAATTGTAAACAGCTACGTCGTAGCTGTTGCAATGTCGCCCAAAATGTTACAAGTACTGCCGGGGGCGAATCTGCTAACACATTTTACGGTTCATCGCCCTATCAATATATTTCTACATCCTAAAACCTATTCAACTGTTATCAAGTCATTCCGCTTTAAGTTGCGTAGCATTGCCTAGATAGCGTTAATAAAGTATTTCAGAACTGACTATGAACATTATAGTGTTAATGAATAAAATGTGTATTGCTCCCTGTCTGTGAAGCATGTTCTTGAATGTGTATTTATACTTGTGTGTGTGTTTGTGTGCGTGTGTATGTGAGTGCGTGTATGTGTGTGTGTGTCCGTGTGTGTGTGTGTGTGTTTGTGTTGTGTCTGTCTATGATTGTGCATGCGGGATGAATGCGTGTGCATTTATGCGTGCATCATAAAAACCCACAAAATGTCGCATTCACTTATTTTTTTTTGTGGGGACTCGCTGTGGTGAAATGGGTCAACGTAGTCAATCTTACGTTTCCTATTTTCTGGAAAAAGAAAACCCCAACAATTCTTCATACTTATTCCAAAGCTTGGGGTCATAAATAAACAAAAATTTGTGTTTTAGCATTTTTCTACGATACTATCATCTGAAATAGTATGACTGTAAGTGGTCTAGAGTCCCCTTTTCATTTTTAAAGTACGCTCTTCCCTTTGAACTCAACCATTATAAATTTTACTTTTGAAATGGTAATGCTCTTTTATACGTTTTAAATTGGTATTACTTGTGGAAAATTTCTGTTAATAGAGCATGAACAATTTCAATTTAATCTTGCCTAATCCTGTTGCTATGAAATTTTACAGTCTGCTTGTATTCCCATTCACTAGCAAAAGGAACGGCTCGTTCAGGTGGGATCGCGCTTGAATTGACCCTATTAAATGAGCACAGTCTCTTTTCTCATGACACACTTTTCAAGAAGGCGTGCTTCCTTTCCAATATTTCGATTGGTTAGGAGAGTCCATTTAAGTCGTCAAAGCTTAAATTCAGTTGCTCTTTCAAAATCTGTCCCCAGCTGCTGATCCATATCTGGTGACTTTTTTGTTGGTTTTGTGATTTAGGGTCACATTTTATCCACTGACATGGGGTGAGCACGTCTACATGAATGGTAGGCCCTTTTTTGTTGGTTGAGATGTGGCTCTTCTCCTTTTTGTAGTATAAGATAATGAGAAAAAAAACAATGAAAATGAAATAAATATAAAATTTTAAGAGGAATTCATGCTTTCGTTCATACAAATCGTTTTTGTAAGAATGCTTCAGATAAATTATTAAAAAAAGGGTTGTCCTAATATTTTATTATGACCATTTTGCTTATAAATTTCCAAGCAGTTTCGAAACTTAAAACCGATTTTCATCGAACTTTGAAGTTCTCTTGATGTTGTGCGCTAACCTCCCTATCTCACGTGATTAAGGCTATGTGATGGAATCGAGTTGGAAATTGCTGTGATATTGTAAAGCCAAAATGGTCATAATAAGAGGAATGGAAAACCTCTCATTAGAACCACTAGTTGGATCAGCCATTTCGGACCAACTTTTATAAAGCAAGCAGTGAATAATAAATCATAGAATTATTGTAAGTCCCAAGTTATTTCCAAATTAGCAATTAGTTTCAAACAATCTTAAAAAGATGGACGGAAAAATCTGAAGCCTTATCTCGACAAACTGCGTGTATAGGCCTGTCATTCCTGAACATAGATGGATAGGGCCTACTTTATAGGGGTGTAGATGATTACAATGATGATCGTAATAATGACGATAATAATAATAATAATAATAATAATAATAATAATAATAATAATAACGACAATGACTACTACAACTACTATACTTCTACTAATAATAATGATAATAATAACAATAACAACAATAATAAAAGGGTCTTATCCATAGAATCTTCAGTGTTGCCTCCGCTACTCTAGATTTGCTAGGTACCCATTTGTATATACACTCTCGTAATGTCTATAGGATTTATTTTTAATTCCTAAGGATTTATTTCTTTAAGTCCTATAGGGGACTGTATACAGGAAGAACCATAGGACTTAAAAGTAAGTCTTAGCTATAGGGTTTAAAAATTTAAGTCTATGCACGATTTAAATCTAAAGTCTCTAGGATTTATTTTTTAAGTCTTATTAGATTACATTGAAACCTTTCTTGGACTTGTTTTTAGAATAAATCCAGCTTGGATCTAAACGGCGAAAGACTGATTTCAAGCCTTCCTTGGATTTATTTCAAATAAGTCCATCATGAATTCAAAGTCAGACTACTGAAAATGACAGGCAATTGATGCACTTTCTGCACATGTAAAGGTCTATTTATTTCATCAAAATAAAACTGATGCATATATTTCACAAACATCGATAAGTTACAAAATATAAAGATGATTGTCATGCACATGCAGGCTCCAGAAAAGAAAAAGGAAAACGATGATGAAAACAGTGCATTTCTTGCAATAGTCTCAGATGGTCACATCTTCACCTTAATGTTACTAATGCTTCTTTCACTGTGTTTCATAAACAAGTTATTAGACGACTGGAACCTTCATTGCCAAACAGATTACTTGTTTTCTCTTTTGTTATTCTTCCAAGATGACTCCATACGACTCGATTCAGACTTTCATTTTATATATTTCTTTCCCTGGTGAGCATCGTTAAGTCGTAAGATTGAAACTGTGAACAAACATAAGATTATATGAATTCTAACAACTTTAATCTCAGCAATGATGTCGTGTAATAAACAATATTCCATTAACTCGATGTGTAAATTTACACGCGTTGTCCATGCATGCAATTTAAAGAATTATTTGAATTTTTGAAATAACGCATAGTATACCTTAATTAAGAGGGAAGTAAATGCCAAGATTAGTGTAATCAAATTAAAAGAGAAGAAATTTCCCTATACAGAATTGTGCAAAATTATGAAAATCAGCTACGAAGTAAGGAAGATATGGCATTTTTCAATTTCACACATTTTTAGAAAACGGTTCTTGTCCAGTCTTTATGAACGTCCACATGACGGAATTGATGATGTCATTCCCTCACAATATCCACTTTTCATTGAGAGAAATAACAAAACCTCATAATGTAGCAACAAGACAGTAAAACTTACTATCTATCGACATGTTGTAAAACAGGGATATGGTTTCAACTGCATGTATTTGCATATTCATACGGACTAGTCAAGAAATGTTTTCTGAAAACGTGTTAAATTTTCCTATTTATCAGACTTTCCTGATTTTTTCACTATTTTGTAGGGGAAATTCAAAATTGAATCCGAACTGTTATACAACAATAGCGATCAAGATCTATGTAAACTCGGAAGTAAATTCACTTTAAAACATTAACAAGCTCAAATAACACTTAACCTTCTAAACTTACTTAGCTTATTCCTTCAATATCGATTGTCTCAAATGGATTTACATATAAGTACATTTTCATACTACATTTTGGTGGACAAAATGTTTGAAAAAAGAATATACAAATTCCTGCGTAATTTATTGATATTTAAGGATCCATCTCAACTGCTGATAGGGGACCATCTCAAGAGACTGTTCAAGTAAGATGGACCACTATAGTTTCTTAATTACTTTGATGTCACATTTCGTAACAAAGCACTATGTCGAAGTGATGCCATCTGAATTTTTTACATATAACAATGTCTTAAAGTTTATATGATTCATTATGATTGTTTAAGGTGCCCAAGGTTCTGCGCTGAATCTATCCTTCCTCATGGGTTCAAGAACATACTTTGGCTGGAAAACCAAAGTTTTGTTTTCTTTATAGAGAGTTTCATAAAGTGTATAGCCACAACCAACGGCGTAAATCCATACTGAGGAGTGGGGGGGATGGTCACCATCACCACGACGGTGGGGGTGGGGGGGGGGGGGGGTGGGGGAAGAAGCTTTGTGCCCCCTCCCCCCCCCCCCACACACAGGGATCGGATGCCCCACTCTTTTGCATGAAATATAAAGTGGGAGAAAAGTGGCAGCAACAACATAAAGACTTTTTGTTCTTGTTGCTTTTTTTTTTGCTTGTCAGACGACTTTCGGCGGAAAATTAGACCTTAAAAGTATGGTTTTTTTTTTTGTTTTTTTTGGAAATATCTGTGAGAGGGAGCGGAACGACCGAACGGGGGAAGGGTGTGTATGGGGGGGGGGGGGGTATCCCTCTCCCACACGAGGAAGATTTTGCATTTTCAGACCTGAAATTCAGTGATCTGGTGCTCACTTGTGATGAAAATTTTGTTTTCTTTTCTTTAAAAAAACAATAAGAAAATGAAATATTCACAATATATTATTGAATGACAAATCGTGGTATTTCAGCTCTTGCTGTGCGACATCACTGTGAAGGCCTACTAAATGATGGGGCCTATCATCGGCGTAGACAGGATTTGATCTTAGGAAGAGCGGTTATGTGAGGGAACGAATCAAGCGAGGGGGGGGGGGGGGGAGGGTATGGTAGGGGGGTTTCCCCCTCCTACGGTGAAATCTCTTTGCGTTGAAAATTTTGACATTTTTCAGTCCAAAAACTGACGTTTGTAGCTATATTCTTCGCTTTGGAAATTAAGGGGGGCACACAGGCGCAACTGCTGTCAATCACTGGCAGCAACATCAGGAGAATGGCATAGCGATTAAATGCGAGCGAGCGGAGCGAGCGAGCATGAAAATTTTAACATTTTACAGTCTAAAAACTGCCGTTTGTAGCTATACTTTTTCGCTTTGGAAATTAAGGGGGGCCGCATCAGGCGCAACTGCTGGCAATACTGGCAGCAACATCAGGAGAATGGCATAGCAGTTAAATGCGAGCGAGCGGGGCGAGCGAGCTTGAAAATTTTGACATTTTACAGTCCAAAGACTGCCGTTTGTGGCTGTATTTTTCGCTTTGGAAATTATGGGGGCACACCGGGCGCAACTGCCGGCAATCGGGCAGCAACATCAGAATGGCATAACGATTAAATGCGAGCGAGCGAAGCGAGTGAGCTTGAAAATTTTGATATTTTACAGTCCCACATGTCCTTTGTGGCTGTACTAGTATTTTTCGCTTTGGAAATTAAGGGGGGGGGGGCGCACCGGGCGAAAACTGCTGGCAATTACTGGCAGCAACATCAGGAGAATGGCATAATGATTAAATGCGAGCGAGCGAAGCGAATGAGCTTGAAAATTTTGACATTTTCAAGTCCCAAAAACTGTCGTTTGTGGCTGTATTTTTCGCTTTGGAATTTAAGGGGGCGCACCGGGCAAAAACTGTTGGCAATGACTGGCAGCAACATCAGGAGAATGTCATAATGATTAAATGCGAGCGAGGGAAGCGAGCGAGCTTCCAAATTTTGACATTTGACAGTCCCAAAACTGCCGTTTGTTGCTATATTTTTCGCTTTGGAAATTAAGGGGGCGCACCGGGCGAAAACTGCTGGCAATTACTGGCAGCAACATCAGGAGAATGGAATAATAATTAAATGCGAGCGAGCGAAGCGAGCGAGCTTCAAAAATTTGACATTTTACAGTCCCCAAACTGCCGTTTGTAGCTATATTTTTCGCTTTGGAAATTAAGGGGGGCGCACCTGCTCACAATCACTGGCAGCAACATCAGGAGAATGGCATAGCGATTAAGCGAGCGAGCGGAGCGAGCGAGCTTGAAAATTTTGACATTTTACAGTCTAAAAACTGCCGTTTGTAGCTATACTTTTTCGCTTTGGAAATTTAGGGGGCACACCGAGTGCAACTGCCGGCAATTACTGGCAGCAACATCAGGAAATGGCATAGCGGTTAAATGCGAGCGAGCGGAGCGAGCGAGCTTGAAAATTTTGACATTTTACAGTCCAAAGACTGCCGTTTGTGGCTGTATTTTTTCGCTTTGGAAATTAAGGGGGCACACCGGGCGCAACTGTCGGCAATTACTGGCAGCAACATCAGGAGAATGGTATACTGATTAAATGCTAGCGAGCGAAGCGAGTGAGCTTGAAAATTTTGACATTTTCCAGTTCTAAAAACTGTCGTTTGTAGCCATATTTTCGCTTTGGAAATTAAGGGGGGCGCACCGGGTGCACCTGCTGTCAATCACTGGCAGCAACATCAGGAGAATGGCATAGCGGTTAAATGCGAGCGGAGCGGAGAGAGCGAGCTTTAAAATTTTAAAATTTTACACTCCAAAAACTGCCGTTTGTAGCTATATTTTTCGCTTTTGTTTGTCCCACTTTTATTTGAGAACCATCCCCCCCCCCCATCGACGCCTCTATACATATTAGGTTGCTTTTTTTTTAAGTGAAAGATCTGCTGCACACTCTTTGATAAATTAGGGAATATACGTCTATGTCAAAAGTGTACAAAGTTTATCCCTTATCCTGTATAGCGCACCTTTTGCATGTTCATGATTGCAATACAACGATCTGGTGCATAGTTCTGGCGATATTTGGACAATTTTCCATTAAGAAAGTTCGAGATTTGTCCTCATCTCGGGAATTGCTTGGGGGATAAATGATTGTCTGTCTAAACACTTCCTTTGGGGCGGGGCAAATGCCCCTTTGCCCCCCATAGATTCGACGTCCCTGATCTTCCCTTGGTATGCCCATAGATGTATCCTGACTGAGTCATCAGTCACTGTCGTTTCTCAGGAATGATTCAGGAAATGGAGGGGATTCAATTATGGCGATAAAGTTGTTGTTATTGTTTGTTTGTATGTTTTCGTACATATTTTGCAGATGGTCCCCAGTTACTCGCGTCATAGCATGTTTATAACATGTAGACCTATACTATTTGACGTTGTCAGCGCCTGAGCCATACCTTAAAGTGTATGTCGATGTTGCTTTCTTCGCGAGCGAGCGAAGCGAGCGAGCGCTTGAGAAAATTATACATTTTCCTACAAGATAGAATACTGTTCAGCTCTGTTACCTGTCTGAAGGCCGGCGTACAAACGTCATACAATATGCCAAAATTGATACAATCACATTTCTGCTTCCTCCATTTTTTCCCCTCAAAATTCAGGGGGGGATGATTGTACAGGCCATCCCCCCCTCCTCCATTTCAGGGGGGGATATATCCCCCCCATCCCCCCCCCCCCCCCCGGGATTTACGCCCATGGCCACAACGTCATAGTGAAAACTAGCAACAAATTACCGCTCAGTAAATGCGATGGACAATGGCTCAACAACATTGTGGGAGTGATCAAAATTAGGTAATCTTTGAATAATTACAAAAGTGTTCAGGGGAACTCAAACTTTCTTCTTTCAATTTAAATCAGATCTGTATGCCAACTATCTGGCATTACTTTTTTGTTATCATCAACCTGACATAATACACAGAAAACAAGCCAAAGACGAACAATAAACAAATTGAAACTGGGCATGTATAAAAACTTGAAATATAGTTTAAATGTTCATCTAACAGTGCAAATGCAAAAGTGAGGCACCAACATAATATATAACAATTCAAACATTATGCATGATAGTACCTTTGAAGGAAACATTGCTGCTCCAAGATACTCCTTATCGTGTTATTTTGATTTAAGAATGCACAAAAAAAAAATTAAAAGAAAATTTTACTATATGCAATACCCATCAGGACATGGCAGATATGCTTCTTGTGTGCATAGATTTGTGGCTCAATGTTAAAGTGAGGAACACATAACATAACTCAATATCCAGGAGTCACATTATGCATGATAGTACCTTCAAATTGTCAAAGGAAACATTGCTGCATCTTACCTGTGTTACTTTGATTTAAGAATTCACACAGAAATTAAAAACACTTTGCTTTTTCAACTTCTGTTTTTTCTTTGTTTTTCTATTGGAAATTGTCACTGACCACTTTTCTAGCATAATTAGCACAAAACTAATCAATGAAAGTGATTAATTGTAAAAATAATCAGGTTTTCATGACTTTCATGACAGAGCACCTGTTTTCCATAGAAAATGTACACAAAATCACAAAATTGTGCCCGTTTGGGGGGACATTCCTTTACAATAATGGGCGTGACTTCGCAACAGTATGCACGGATGTTGCAAATTTGGTCTCAAAAGTTGCGCGAGACTTAAAAAAACAAAGTCAAGAAGCCTCGCGACAGATGTATAGCACGAAACTTCGAGAGGGGTGGGGTGGGGGTGGATTCCCCCTTCCCCCCCCCCCCGTCCTTAAAGGGTTAAAGTTGCATGAAAAAAAAAATCAATTTTCACATGTTCTCATTGTTAAGGAGGTGGTATGCTTTACTAAGTATTAATTATCCATATCTTTCTTTTCGATAAACCGAAAGTCACTTAACTTCGTGGGTGCGTTCGACATAAATGTATTTCTTCTGTTTCCACGACAACCATGGTTTGCTATTATATATGTATGCATATATGTGCTTAGTCATGTAGGGCCTACACTGTACATGTCTGCTAATAAAACACAGACTATCTTGAACACATAGGCAATGAGTTATTCCACTTGTGCAGTAGGAGTTCCCTTAACTACAATTTGTGAACATCATATAGAGATCATGATGAGAAATAAAAAGATGTAATATCACATAACAAAATAATGCAGAATACTTTGTGTGAGTTGTACTGGGATACTCTGTACACACTTATAAATGTGACGTTTCGAGCTATAATTCTGTAACGCGAGAAAGCCTCGTCGCGAGGCTTCTTGACTTTGTTTTGTTCAAGAGTCACGCAACTTTCGAGACCAAATTTGCAACTTCCCGCATACATTTGCGAAGTTACGCCCATTTTTGTAACTGAATGTCGTCCCAAAACGGGCACTTTTTTTTTTTTGTGTGTGTGTGTGTACTATTCCTATGGAAAACAGGTGCTCTGTCATGAAAGTCATGAAAACCTGATTTTTGTAACAATTAAATCACCTTCATCGATTAGTTTTGTGCTAATTATGCTAGAAAAATAGTCAGTGATAATTTTCAATAGAAAAACAAAGAAAAAACAAAAGTTGAAAAACAAAGAAATACTTAAGAAATTATGAAAACAATAGAATGCATTAAATTTCACCTAGAACAGCCACTTTTCGTTCCCGTTAACATCTTGATTATGTTTTGGTATGTCACGAGGATCCTGAAAATGTAAGTTAACGAGGAGTCCTGGGGGGGGGGGGGGGTGCACGGTGACCCCCCCCCCCCCCCCCTTAGGTACCCTACTAACCAGGGCATGTCAGATATGTTTCTTGTGGGAATGGGTTTGTGGAGAGAAAAAAACCAGAAAACTTTGCTGCACATCAGGGCATGTCAGATATGTTTCTTGTTGGCATGGGTTTGTGGAGAAAAAAGCAGAAAACTTTGCTGCACATCAGGGCATGTCAGATATGCTTCTTGTGTGCATGGGTTTTGCAAGTGGCGCAATGTCGGAAAATTTTACTAGCACCATACACTGACGTGTTCTTGAAGTTCGTGGCAAATGCCCAGATGGAAGCCCTCACTTGGGATTGTAGCAGTACGTTGTAAAATATGCCGCCACTTAATGATAGAATGCTTCAAGCACCAAAGCATATTCGACGATGAAGACACAGTGGGCTTTAAAGAGTCTGTCAAATTCTTGTTTCCGGTCATCTCCAGCCTGGACTTAGTATGGTCTTGTCCAGGATGAGAAAGTACTGGATGTACGTCTTGTCACTCCCTAATCTGACTAGGCATGCAGGACTGGCTGAAGGTGGCATCTTGAGCATCACTGAACTTCGCGCTTCGCTCGCTCGTGATGTACGTTTCGCGCGGATCAACTTGGCGTTTGCTAGGGCTTTCAGGCGGGAGAATCTCCAGATCAGATGTTTTGGGCTGGGGTTGGAGTCTCTGCATCAGCAAGGCCTTGAACATTGGTTCCTACCTGAAAAGAGATTAAACATGTATAGTACTACTGATATTTCGAACTAAATTTCACTTGAATCGTGTGAGCAAATGACAAAGGCTACAATTATATCAAGTAAACTTTGCATCACATAGAGGGAAGTTCAGTTCTCAGTGAGAGGGCACTCTGGAGGGAAAACAATGTTAAAACACATTTTTACATATCTATCTAAAATACTAATAACATATTCATCAAATACCTTTTAGGTTGTGATGTAAATATTTCTGATATATTTTGGAATATATCATTTTAAAACATTTTGTCTTATCTGGTCAGCCTCAAGCATTGAAAAAAAAAATCCCAGAAATCAGACTACTCTTTTGACATCATCGGGGTGGGGCCTACGTGATATTTACATGTCCCAGACGCATTATATTTGATGTACATAATATTATTATTACAAATGAATAGAAGTCAGCATGCATTTTGAATCCTTAATTTAACGATTTTAAAAGAAAACTGTCAAAATAGATACACAATACTCATTGCTGAAAAACACTGATATATGAGATAAGAGAACTGAATTTCTCACGATAACATGAGAAATTCAGATTTTTAAATTCAACCTGTTACATGCAGATTCTACACGAGTCTTGCTTTGGAAAATACGAAGCTCAAATTCTTCTCTAAACATGAGCTGGTACTGTACTTAAATAAAGGGCAATGGAACATGCATATTGATAATTCTCGAAATTTGGAGCTCAATGATTTGATCATAAACTGATTTCAAGTCTATGATTAAAAAGCATTCTGCACTTACGGGCACATTCCGCACCAGGTACTGCTGGGCATCCCTTCGGGAGCATATTATGTGACATGTGAGAGGTCCCCTCCCTTTCTTCTACATGTGGGTCTGTGAAACATCGCTGCAAGTAGTGACAACCCACACAAAAGAGTCCTATAGAATGCAACACAATACAAATGTTGTTGTTTTTTCTCAACTTCAAGTATTTCACACAATATCTTTAACATATTAGATATGACGTATTGTATCAGCTATGACAGTCTTTAACATTAAGTTTTTGACTTATTATCAATATTAGTCTATAGAGAGCAGACTCGTACACATTCACTTTCCTGAAAGGTGCAATATCAATGAAGCATTAACAATTGGTAAGTTTTGTATTACACTTTAGACAGAAGTTGTTCCAATAATCATAATTAATGCCAAGAGATCGATGAGGAAGGACTTACTGCCTCCATCCAGGATAAGGAAGTTTTGCACCCGGCGAATAGGGGATCACTGTCCGAAAGGGCCCACTTTGTGATATAAATGGAAATATCGATATTTTATGTAATTGAGTTAAATGTGTTTGTAGAAAAAGCTGTCTTCCCCTATTAGCCGGGTCTATATAGCTATAATCGTCTTAAGATAAATGATTTCTGTTGATAACGAAGGTTTGAACCCGTCCAATGGGGGATAGCTGTCCGAAAGGGCCCAGTTTGTGATATAAATGAAAATATCGATATTTTATGTAATTGAGTTATATGTGTTTGTAGAAAAAAGCTGTCTTCCCCTATTGGTTAGGTTTCTATAGCTATAATATTGTCCTCAGATATTTGATTTCTGTTGACCACGAAGGTTTGAACCCGGCAAATGGGGGATAGCTGTCCGAAAGGACCCACTTTGTATTCAAATGAAAATATCGATATTTTATGTAATTGAGTTAATCATTGTGTTTGTAAAAAAAAAAAAAAAAAAAAAAAAAAAAAAAAACTGTCTTCCCCTTATTGGCCGGGTTTATATAGCTGTAATCGTCCTAAGATAAAATGATTTCTGTTGATAACGAAGGTTTGAGCCCGGCAAATAGGGGATAACTGTCCGAAAGGGCCCATTTTATGATATAAATGAAAATATCAATATTTTATGTAATTGAGTTATACGTGGTTGTAGAAAAACCTGTCTTCCCCTATTGGCCGGGTTTATATAGATATAATTGTCCTAAGATAAATGATTTCTGTTGCTAACGAATGTTTGAGCCCGGCCTATAGGGGATAACTGTCAGAAAGGGCCCGTTTTGTGATACAAATGAAAATATCGATATTTTATGTAATTGACTTATATGTGTTTGTAGAAAAAGCTGTCTTCCCTATTGCCCGGGTTTATATAGCTATAATTGTCCTGAGATAAATGATTTCTGTTGATAATAAAGGTTTCAGCCCGGCCAATAGGGGATAAGTGTCCGAAAGGGCCCATTTTGTGATATAAATGAAAATATCAATATTTTATGTAATTGAGTTATATGTGTTTGTAGAAAAACCTGTCTTTCCCTATTGGCCGTGATTATATAGCTGTAATTGTCCTTAAATAAATGATTTCTGTTGATAATGAAGGTTTGAGTCCAGGCAATAGGGGATAACTGTCCGAAAGGGCCCATTTTGTGATATAAATGAAAATATCGATATTTTATGTAATTGAGTTATATGTGTTTGTAGGAAAAGCTGTCTTCCCCTAGTAGTTGGGTTTACAAAGCTATGATTGTCATGAGATAAATGATTTCTGTTGATCACGAAGGTTTGAGCCCGGCCAATGGGGGATAGCTGTTAGGAAGGGCCCACTTTGTGATATAAATGAATATAATTATCGATATTTTATGTAATTGAGTTAAGTAATTATGTTTGTAGAAAAAGCTGTCTTCCCCTAGTGGACGCGTTTATATAACTATAATTGTCCTTAGATAAATGATTTCTGTTGAACACGAAGGTTTGAGCCTGGCCAATAGGGGATAACTGTCCGAAAGGGCCCATTTTATGATATAAATGAAAATATCGATATTTTATGTAATTGAGTTATATGTGTTAGTAGAAAATGCTGTTTTCCCCTATTGGCCGGGTTTACATAGCTATAATTGTCCTTAGATCAATGATTTCTGTTGATAACGAAGGTTTGAGCCCGGCCAATATGGGATAACTGTCTGAAAGGGTCCATTTTGTGATAGAAATGAAAATATCGATATATTACGGAATTGAGTTATATTGCTTGTAGAAAAAGCTGTCTTCCCCTATTGACCGGGTTTACATAGCTATAATTGTCCTTAGATAAATGATTTCTGTTGATAACGAAGGTTTGAGCCCGGCCAATAGGGGATAACTGTCTGAAAGGGTCCATTTTTGTGATAGAAATGAAAATATCGATATATTACGTAATTGAGTTATATTGCTTGTAGAAAAAGCTGTCTTCCCCTATTGGCCGGGTTTATATAGCTGTAATTGTCCTGAGATAAATGATTTCTGTTGATCACGAAGGTTTGAGCCCGGCCAATGGGGGATAGCTGTTAGAAAGGGCCCACTTTGTGATATAAATGAATATAATTATCGATATTTTATGTAATTGAGTTATATAATTATGTTTGTAGAAAAAGCTGTCTTCCCCTATTGGCCGCATTTATAAAGCTATAATTGTCCTTAAACAAATGATTTATGTTGATCACGAAGATTTGAGCCCGGCCAATAGGGGATAACTGTCCGAAAGGGCCCATTTTATGATATAAATGAAAATATCGATATTTTATGTAATTGAGTTATATGTGTTTGTAGAAAATGCTGTCTTCCCCTATTGGCCTTGTTTACATAGCTATAATTGTCCTTAGATAAATGATTTCTGTTGATAACGAAGGTTTGAGTCCGACCAATAGGGGATAACTGTCCGGAAGGGCCCATTTTATGATATAAATGAAAATATCGATATTTTATGTAATTGAGTTATATGTGTTTGTAGAAAATGTTGTCTTCCCCTATTGGCCGGGTTTACATAGCCATAATTGTCCTTAGATAAATGATTTCTGTTGATAACGAAGGTTTGAGGCCGGCCAATAGGGGATAACTGTCTGAAAGGGTCCATTTTGTGATATAAATGAAAATATCGATATATTACGTAATTGAGTTATATTGCTTGTAGAAAAAGCTGTCTTCCCCTATTGGCCAGGTTTATATAGCTATATTGTCCTGAGATAAATGATTTCTGTTGATCACGAAGGTTTGAGCCCGACCAATGGGGGATAGCTGTTAGAAAGGGCCCACTTTGTGAAATAAATGAATATAATTATCGATATTTTATGTAATTGAGTTATATGTGTTTGTAGAAAATGCTGTCTTCCCCTATTGGCCGCGTTTATATAGCTATAATTGTCCTTAGATCAATGATTTCTGTTGATCACGAAGGTTTGAGCCCGGCCAATAGGGGATAACTGTCCGAAAGGGCCCATTTTATGATATAAATGAAAATATCGATATTTTATGTAATTGAGTTATATGTGTTTGTAGAAAATGCTGTCTTCCCCTATTGGCCGGGTTTACATAGCTATAATTGTCCTTAGATAAATGATTTCTGTTGATAACGAAGGTTTGAGCCCGGCCAATAGGGGATAACTGTCTGAAAGGGTCCATTTTGTGATAGAAATGAAAATATCGATATATTACGTAATTGAGTTATATTGCTTGTAGAAAAAGCTGTCTTCCCCTATTGACCGGGTTTACATAGCTATAATTGTCCTTAGATAAATGATTTCTGTTGATAACGAAGGTTTGAGCCCGGCCAATAGGGGATAACTGTCTGAAAGGGTCCATTTTGTGATAGAAATGAAAATATTGATATATTACGTAATTGAGTTATATTGCTTGTAGAAAAAGCTGTCTTCCCCTATTGGCCGGGTTTATATAGCTATAATTGTCCTGAGATAAATGATTTCTGTTGATCACGAAGGTTTGAGCCCGGCCAATGGGGGATAGCTGTTAGAAAAGGCCCACTTTGTGATATAAATGAATATAATTATCGATATTTTATGTAATTGAGTTATATATTGTTTGTAGCAAAACTGTCTTCCCCTATTGGCCGGGTTTATATAGCTATAATTGTCCTTAGATAAATGATTTCTGTTGATCACGAAGGTTTGAGCCCGGCCAATAGGGGATAACTGTCCGAAAGGGCCCATTTTATGACATAAATGAAAATATCGATATTTTATGTAATTGAGGTATATGTGTTTGTAGAAAATGCTGTCTTCCCCTATTGGCCGGGTTTACATAGCTATAATTATCCTTAGATAAATGATTTCTGTTGATAACGAAGGTTTGAGCCCGGCCAATAGGGGATAACTGTCTGAAAGGGTCCATTTTGTGATAGAAATGAAAATATCGATATACTACGTAATTGAGTTATATTGCTTGTAGAAAAAGCTGTCTTCCCCTATTGGCCGGGTTTATATAGCGATAATTGTCCTGAGATAAAATGATTTCTGTTGATCACGAAGGTTTGAGCCTGGCCAATGGGGGATAGCTCTTAGAAAGGGCCCACTTTGTGATATAAATGAATATAATTATCGATATTTTATGTAATTGAGTTATATAATTATGTTTGTAGAAAAAGCTGTCTTCCCCTATTGGCCGCATTTATAAAGCTATAATTGTCCTTAAACAAATGATTTATGTTGATCACGAAGATTTGAGCCCGGCCAATAGGGGATAACTGTCCGAAAGGGCCCATTTTATGATATAAATGAAAATATCGATATTTTATGTAATTGAGTTATATGTGTTTGTAGAAAATGCTGTCTTCCCCTATTGGCCGGGTTTACATAGCTATAATTGTCCTTAGATAAATGATTTCTGTTGATAACGAAGGTTTGAGCCCGGCCAATAGGGGATAACTGTCTGAAAGGGTCCATTTTTGTGATAGAAATGAAAATATCGATATATTACGTAATTGAGTTATATTGCTTGTAGAAAAAGCTGTCTTCCCCTATTGGCCGGGTTTATATAGCTGTAATTGTCCTGAGATAAATGATTTCTGTTGATCACGAAGGTTTGAGCCCGGCCAATGGGGGATAGCTGTTAGAAAGGGCCCACTTTGTGATATAAATGAATATAATTATCGATATTTTATGTAATTGAGTTATATAATTATGTTTGTAGAAAAAGCTGTCTTCCCCTATTGGCCGCATTTATAAAGCTATAATTGTCCTTAAACAAATGATTTATGTTGATCACGAAGATTTGAGCCCGGCCAATAGGGGATAACTGTCCGAAAGGGCCCATTTTATGATATAAATGAAAATATCGATATTTTATGTAATTGAGTTATATGTGTTTGTAGAAAATGCTGTCTTCCCCTATTGGCCTTGTTTACATAGCTATAATTGTCCTTAGATAAATGATTTCTGTTGATAACGAAGGTTTGAGTCCGGCCAATAGGGGATAACTGTCCGGAAGGGCCCATTTTATGATATAAATGAAAATATCGATATTTTATGTAATTGAGTTATATGTGTTTGTAGAAAATGTTGTCTTCCCCTATTGGCCGGGTTTACATAGCCATAATTGTCCTTAGATAAATGATTTCTGTTGATAACGAAGGTTTGAGGCCGGCCAATAGGGGATAACTGTCTGAAAGGGTCCATTTTGTGATATAAATGAAAATATCGATATATTACGTAATTGAGTTATATTGCTTGTAGAAAAAGCTGTCTTCCCCTATTGGCCAGGTTTATATAGCTATATTGTCCTGAGATAAATGATTTCTGTTGATCACGAAGGTTTGAGCCCGACCAATGGGGGATAGCTGTTAGAAAGGGCCCACTTTGTGATATAAATGAATATAATTATCGATATTTTATGTAATTGAGTTATATGTGTTTGTAGAAAATGCTGTCTTCCCCTATTGGCCGCGTTTATATAGCTATAATTGTCCTTAGATCAATGATTTCTGTTGATCACGAAGGTTTGAGCCCGGCCAATAGGGGATAACTGTCCGAAAGGGCCCATTTTATGATATAAATGAAAATATCGATATTTTATGTAATTGAGTTATATGTGTTTGTAGAAAATGCTGTCTTCCCCTATTGGCCGGGTTTACATAGCTATAATTGTCCTTAGATAAATGATTTCTGTTGATAACGAAGGTTTGAGCCCGGCCAATAGGGGATAACTGTCTGAAAGGGTCCATTTTGTGATAGAAATGAAAATATCGATATATTACGTAATTGAGTTATATTGCTTGTAGAAAAAGCTGTCTTCCCCTATTGACCGGGTTTACATAGCTATAATTGTCCTTAGATAAATGATTTCTGTTGATAACGAAGGTTTGAGCCCGGCCAATAGGGGATAACTGTCTGAAAGGGTCCATTTTTTGATAGAAATGAAAATATTGATATATTACGTAATTGAGTTATATTGCTTGTAGAAAAAGCTGTCTTCCCCTATTGGCCGGGTTTATATAGCTATAATTGTCCTGAGATAAATGATTTCTGTTGATCACGAAGGTTTGAGCCCGGCCAATGGGGGATAGCTGTTAGAAAAGGCCCACTTTGTGATATAAATGAATATAATTATCGATATTTTATGTAATTGAGTTATATATTGTTTGTAGCAAAACTGTCTTCCCCTATTGGCCGGGTTTATATAGCTATAATTGTCCTTAGATAAATGATTTCTGTTGATCACGAAGGTTTGAGCCCGGCCAATAGGGGATAACTGTCCGAAAGGGCCCATTTTATGACATAAATGAAAATATCGATATTTTATGTAATTGAGGTATATGTGTTTGTAGAAAATGCTGTCTTCCCCTATTGGCCGGGTTTACATAGCTATAATTATCCTTAGATAAATGATTTCTGTTGATAACGAAGGTTTGAGCCCGGCCAATAGGGGATAACTGTCTGAAAGGGTCCATTTTGTGATAGAAATGAAAATATCGATATACTACGTAATTGAGTTATATTGCTTGTAGAAAAAGCTGTCTTCCCCTCTTGGCCGGGTTTATATAGCTATAATTGTCCTGAGATAAAATGATTTCTGTTGATCACGAAGGTTTGAGCCTGGCCAATGGGGGATAGCTCTTAGAAAGGGCCCACTTTGTGATATAAATGAATATAATTATCGATATTTTATGTAATTGAGTTATATAATTATGTTTGTAGAAAAAGCTGTCTTCCCCTATTGGCCGCATTTATAAAGCTATTATTGTCCTTAAACAAATGATTTATGTTGATCACGAAGATTTGAGCCCGGCCAATAGGGGATAACTGTCCGAAAGGGCCCATTTTATGATATAAATGAAAATATCGATATTTTATGTAATTGAGTTATATGTGTTTGTAGAAAATGCTGTCTTCCCCTATTGGCCGGGTTTACATAGCTATAATTGTCCTTAGATAAATGATTTCTGTTGATAACGAAGGTTTGAGCCCGGCCAATAGGGGATAACTGTCTGAAAGGGTCCATTTTGTGATATAAATGAAAATATCGATATATTACGTAATTGAGTTATATTGCTTGTAGAAAAAGCTGTCTTCCCCTATTGGCCAGGTTTATATAGCTATATTGTCCTGAGATAAATGATTTCTGTTGATCACGAAGGTTTGAGCTCGGCCAATGGGGAATAGCTGTTAGAAAGGGCCCACTTTGTGATAGAAATGAATATAATTATCGATATTTTATGTATTTGAGTTATATGTGTTTGTAGAAAATGCTGTCTTCCCCTATTGGCCGCGTTTATATAGCTATAATTGTCCTTAGATAAATGATTTCCGTTGATCACGAAGGTTTGAGCCCGGCCAATAGGGGATAACTGTCCGAAAGGGCCCATTTTATGATATAAATGAAAATATCGATATTTTATGTAATTGAGTTATATGTGTTTGTAGAAAATGCTGTCTTCCCCTATTGACCGGGTTTACATAGCCATAATTGTCCTTAGATAAATGATTTCTGTTGATAACGAAGGTTTGAGCCCGGCCAATAGGGGATAACTGTCTGAAAGGGTCCATTTTGTGATAGAAATGAAAATATCGATATATTACGTAATTGAGTTATATTGCTTGTAGAAAAAGCTGTCTTCCCCTATTGACCGGGTTTACATAGCTATAATTGTCCTTAGATAAATGATTTCTGTTGATAACGAAGGTTTGAGCCCGGCCAATAGGGGATAACTGTCTGAAAGGGTCCATTTTTGTGATAGAAATGAAAATATCGATATATTACGTAATTGAGTTATATTGCTTGTAGAAAAAGCTGTCTTCCCCTATTGGCCAGGTTTATATAGCTATATTGTCCTGAGATAAATGATTTCTGTTGATCACGAAGGTTTGAGCCCGACCAATGGGGGATAGCTGTTAGAAAGGGCCCACTTTGTGATATAAATGAATATAATTATCGATATTTTATGTAATTGAGTTATATGTGTTTGTAGAAAATGCTGTCTTCCCCTATTGGCCGCGTTTATATAGCTATAATTGTCCTTAGATCAATGATTTCTGTTGATCACGAAGGTTTGAGCCCGGCCAATAGGGGATAACTGTCCGAAAGGGCCCATTTTATGATATAAATGAAAATATCGATATTTTATGTAATTGAGTTATATGTGTTTGTAGAAAATGCTGTCTTCCCCTATTGGCCGGGTTTACATAGCTATAATTGTCCTTAGATAAATGATTTCTGTTGATAACGAAGGTTTGAGCCCGGCCAATAGGGGATAACTGTCTGAAAGGGTCCATTTTGTGATAGAAATGAAAATATCGATATATTACGTAATTGAGTTATATTGCTTGTAGAAAAAGCTGTCTTCCCCTATTGACAGGGTTTACATATAGCTATAATTGTCCTTAGATAAATGATTTCTGTTGATAACGAAGGTTTGAGCCCGGCCAATAGGGGATAACTGTCTGAAAGGGTCCATTTTGTGATAGAAATGAAAATATTGATATATTACGTAATTGAGTTATATTGCTTGTAGAAAAAGCTGTCTTCCCCTATTGGCCGGGTTTATATAGCTATAATTGTCCTGAGGTAAATGATTTCTGTTGATCACGAAGGTTTGAGCCCGGCCAATGGGGGATAGCTGTTAGAAAAGGCCCACTTTGTGATATAAATGAATATAATTATCGATATTTTATGTAATTGAGTTATATATTGTTTGTAGCAAAACTGTCTTTCCCTATTGGCCGGGTTTATATAGCTATAATTGTCCTTAGATAAATGATTTCTGTTGATCACGAAGGTTTGAGCCCGGCCAATAGGGGATGACTGTCCGAAAGGGCCCATTTTATGACATAAATGAAAATATCGATATTTTATGTAATTGAGGTATATGTGTTTGTAGAAAATGCTGTCTTCCCCTATTGGCCGGGATTACATAGCTATAATTATCCTTAGATAAATGATTTCTGTTGATAACGAAGGTTTGAGCCCGGCCAATAGGGGATAACTGTCTGAAAGGGTCCATTTTGTGATAGAAATGAAAATATCGATATACTACGTAATTGAGTTATATTGCTTGTAGAAAAAGCTGTCTTCCCCTATTGGCCGGGTTTATATAGCTATAATTGTCCTGAGATAAAATGATTTCTGTTGATCACGAAGGTTTGAGCCTGGCCAATGGGGGATAGCTCTTAGAAAAGGCCCACTTTGTGATATAAATGAATATAATTATCGATATTTTATGTAATTGAGTTATATAATTATGTTTGTAGAAAAAGCTGTCTTCCCCTATTGGCCGCATTTATAAAGCTATAATTGTCCTTAAACAAATGATTTATGTTGATCACGAAGATTTGAGCCCGGCCAATAGGGGATAACTGTCCGAAAGGGCCCATTTTATGATATAAATGAAAATATCGATATTTTATGTAATTGAGTTATATGTGTTTGTAGAAAATGCTGTCTTCCCCTATTGGCCGGGTTTACATAGCTATAATTGTCCTTAGATAAATGATTTCTGTTGATAACGAAGGTTTGAGCCCGGCCAATAGGGGATAACTGTCTGAAAGGGTCCATTTTGTGATATAAATGAAAATATCGATATATTACGTAATTGAGTTATATTGCTTGTAGAAAAAGCTGTCTTCCCCTATTGGCCAGGTTTATATAGCTATATTGTCCTGAGATAAATGATTTCTGTTGATCACGAAGGTTTGAGCTCGGCCAATGGGGAATAGCTGTTAGAAAGGGCCCACTTTGTGATAGAAATGAATATAATTATCGATATTTTATGTAATTGAGATATATGTGTTTGTAGAAAATGCTGTCTTCCCCTATTGGCCGCGTTTATATAGCTATAATTGTCCTTAGATAAATGATTTCCGTTGATCACGAAGGTTTGAGCCCGGCCAATAGGGGATAACTGTCCGAAAGGGCCCATTTTATGATATAAATGAAAATATCGATATTTTATGTAATTGAGTTATATGTGTTTGTAGAAAATGCTGTCTTCCCCTATTGGCCGGGTTTACATAGCTATAATTGTCCTTAGATAAATGATTTCTGTTGATAACGAAGGTTTGAGCCCGGCCAATAGGGGATAACTGTCTGAAAGGGTCCATTTTGTGATATAAATGAAAATATCGATATATTACGTAATTGAGTTATATTGCTTGTAGAAAAAGCTGTCTTCCCCTATTGGCCAGGTTTATATAGCTATATTGTCCTGAGATAAATGATTTCTGTTGATCACGAAGGTTTGAGCTCGGCCAATGGGGAATAGCTGTTAGAAAGGGCCCACTTTGTGATAGAAATGAATGTAATTATCGATATTTTATGTAATTGAGATATATGTGTTTGTAGAAAATGCTGTCTTCCCCTATTGGCCGCGTTTATATAGCTATAATTGTCCTTAGATAAATGATTTCCGTTGATCACGAAGGTTTGAGCCCGGCCAATAGGGGATAACTGTCCGAAAGGGCCCATTTTATGATATAAATGAAAATATCGATATTTTATGTAATTGAGTTATATGTGTTTGTAGAAAATGCTGTCTTCCCCTATTGGCCGGGTTTACATAGCTATAATTGTCCTTAGATAAATGATTTCTGTTGATAACGAAGGTTTGAGCCCGGCCAATAGGGGATAACTGTCTGAAAGGGTCCATTTTGTGATAGAAATGAAAATATCGATATATTACGTAATTGAGTTATATTGCTTGTAGAAAAAGCTGTCTTCCCCTATTGACCGGGTTTACATAGCTATAATTGTCCTTAGATAAATGATTTCTGTTGATAACGAAGGTTTGAGCCCGGCCAACAGGGGATAACTGTCTGAAAGGGTCCATTTTTGTGATAGAAATGAAAATATCGATATATTACGTAATTGAGTTATATTGCTTGTAGAAAAAGCTGTCTTCTCCTATTGGCCGGGTTTATATAGCTGTAATTGTCCTGAGATAAATGATTTCTGTTGATCACGAAGGTTTGAGCCCGGCCAATGGGGGATAGCTGTTAGAAAGGGCCCACTTTGTGATATAAATGAATATAATTATCGATATTTTATGTAATTGAGTTATATAATTATGTTTGTAGAAAAAGCTGTCTTCCCCTATTGGCCGCATTTATAAAGCTATAATTGTCCTTAAACAAATGATTTATGTTGATCACGAAGATTTGAGCCCGGCCAATAGGGGATAACTGTCCGAAAGGGCCCATTTTATGATATAAATGAAAATATCGATATTTTATGTAATTGAGTTATATGTGTTTGTAGAAAATGCTGTCTTCCCCTATTGGCCTTGTTTACATAGCTATAATTGTCCTTAGATAAATGATTTCTGTTGATAACGAAGGTTTGAGTCCGGCCAATAGGGGATAACTGTCCGGAAGGGCCCATTTTATGATATAAATGAAAATATCGATATTTTATGTAATTGAGTTATATGTGTTTGTAGAAAATGTTGTCTTCCCCTATTGGCCGGGTTTACATAGCCATAATTGTCCTTAGATAAATGATTTCTGTTGATAACGAAGGTTTGAGGCCGGCCAATAGGGGATAACTGTCTGAAAGGGTCCATTTTGTGATATAAATGAAAATATCGATATATTACGTAATTGAGTTATATTGCTTGTAGAAAAAGCTGTCTTCCCCTATTGGCCAGGTTTATATAGCTATATTGTCCTGCGATAAATGATTTCTGTTGATCACGAAGGTTTGAGCCCGACCAATGGGGGATAGCTGTTAGAAAGGGCCCACTTTGTGATATAAATGAATATAATTATCGATATTTTATGTAATTGAGTTATATGTGTTTGTAGAAAATGCTGTCTTCCCCTATTGGCCGCGTTTATATAGCTATAATTGTCCTTAGATCAATGATTTCTGTTGATCACGAAGGTTTGAGCCCGGCCAATAGGGGATAACTGTCCGAAAGGGCCCATTTTATGATATAAATGAAAATATCGATATTTTATGTAATTGAGTTATATGTGTTTGTAGAAAATGCTGTCTTACCCTATTGGCCGGGTTTACATAGCTATAATTGTCCTTAGATAAATGATTTCTGTTGATAACGAAGGTTTGAGCCCGGCCAATAGGGGATAACTGTCTGAAAGGGTCCATTTTGTGATAGAAATGAAAATATCGATATATTACGTAATTGAGTTATATTGCTTGTAGAAAAAGCTGTCTTCCCCTATTGACCGGGTTTACATAGCTATAATTGTCCTTAGATAAATGATTTCTGTTGATAACGAAGGTTTGAGCCCGGGCAATAGGGGATAACTGTCTGAAAGGGTCCATTTTGTGATAGAAATGAAAATATCGATATATTACGTAATTGAGTTATATTGCTTGTAGAAAAAGCTGTCTTCCCCTATTGGCCGGGTTTATATAGCTATATTGTCCTGAGATAAATGATTTCTGTTGATCACGAAGGTTTGAGCCCGGCCAATGGGGGATAGCTGTTAGAAAGGGCCCACTTTGTGATATAAATGAATATAATTATCGATATTTTATGTAATTGAGATATATATTGTTTGTAGAAAAAACTGTCTTCCCCTATTGGCCGGGTTTATATAGCTATATTGTCCTTAGATAAATGATTTCTGTTGATCACGAGGGTTTGAGCCCGGCCAATAGGGGATAACTGTCCGAAAGGGCCCATTTTATGATAGAAATGAAAATATCGATTTTTATGTAATTGAGCTATGTGCTTGTAGAAAAAAACCTGTCTTCCCCTACTGGCCGGGTTTATATAGCTATAATTGTCCTGAGATGAATGATTTCTGTTGACAACGAAGTTTTGAGCCTGGCCAATAGGGGATAATGTCTGAAAGGGTCCATTTTGTGATAGAAAATAAAATATCGATATATTACGTAATTGAGTTATATTGCTTGGAGAAAAAGCTGTCTTCCCCTATTGGCCGGGTTTATATAGCTATAATTGTCCTGAGATAAATGATTTCTGTTGATCACGAAGGTTTGAGCCCGGCCAATGGGGGATAGCTGTTAGAAAGGGCCCACTTTGTGATATAAATGAATATAATTATCGATATTTTATGTAATTGAGTTACATATGTTTGTAGAAAAAGCTGTATTCGCCTATTGGCCTTGTTTATATAGCTATAATTGTCCTGAGATAAATGATTTCTGTTGATCACGAAGGTTTGAGCCCGGCCAATAGGGGATAACTGTCCGAAAGGGCCCATTTTATGATATAAATGAAAATATCGATATTTTATGTAATTGAGTTGTGTTTGTAGAAAATGCTGTCTTCCCCTATTGGCCGGGTTTACATAGCTATAATTATCCTTAGATAAATGATTTCTGTTGATAACGAAGGTTTGAGCCCGGCCAATAGGGGATAACTGTCTGAAAGGGTCCATTTTGTGATAGAAATGAAAATATCGATATACTACGTAATTGAGTTATATTGCTTGTAGAAAAAGCTGTCTTCCCCTATTGGCCGGGTTTATATAGCTATAATTGTCCTGAGATAAAATGATTTCTGTTGATCACGAAGGTTTGAGCCCGGCCAATGGGGGATAGATCTTAGAAAGGGCCCACTTTGTGATATAAACGAATATAATTATCGATATTTTATGTAATTCGTCAGCGATTTTACAAACCGTCGAATCCGCCCGCCGGAGTGTAAAACGCATTTCGGAGATAAACACGTTTGAAGTTTGCTACTCTTTCAACCGTCTGAAACCGGTACGCCGATGGCAAATTTTGCATCAAAACTTACATTGTAGGAGAGTGATAGTCGTAAATAAACACCGAGACAATGGACAGTTTACTTAGACAAGGAATAAAGCAATGACGACGAGTTAGAAATACCCTGTTATTTCGGAATGCCATCGTTTTGGCAAAATACGCGGATTCGACTCTTCGGCAAAACGAAATTAGTGTACGCGCAACATGGAAGCGTCGAATCAGGCGCGATTCGACTCTTTGGAAAACCGTATAAACACTGCGCGCGCGTGTGCGCTGTGTAGAAACAATTGCATCGCGCACGGCGCGCTGCATTGAAGATATGGAATTTTGTGTATCGTGTGTTTTGATGATGTAAAACGAGCAAGTTTAGTCTTTTCGCAAAACCATGGAGTGAAAATGGGAAGAACATTATCTGGTACGCTGTTTCACAATGTTAAATCATGCCAATCACCAGAACTTTACACAAATACACCGGTAGAAAAAGACTGACAATAGGTTTACTATGTTGAAAGCAAAAATGTCTGCAGTGGTGACACAACTGGCTTCATAATAAAAGACACAAACACACACACAAACACGCACACAAACACGCACACACAAACACGCACACACACACACATACACACACACAACTGTTACAAACACATTACCAGTAGTACATGTAATTCAAGAGAAATAATCACTGCACGGTGACTGAGAAACCAAATTTCTGAAGCCTATACTTCCAACAAAAATATGACCAAATAAACAATACATCGTATTTTTATTGCTGTTATGCATCAAATTAAGCTACCACCATTCCAATTCACTCGTGGTTCTCACTTGTAAACAACCAAATACATAATCAATTGTCATTTCGAACACAGTAAGACAAATACAAATAAATAAACCTGAAGCATAATTTAAATAGTTTTCTAGTTTGATAAATTATTGATTTATTATTCAACTACATATTTCTTTCTTTTGCAACAATTTAGATCGATTTTCAATTAGGAATACATTATGTACCGTATTTCTTCCACTGCCTGTCCATAAAGACTGAAACTGAGGAAAAATCAGACAATCTGTTACAAAAAAGTATTGATTGTTTAATGTTTTGGTGCCACCACCAATGGATGAGGAGACTATAGACCATTATGTAATATGGAAAACAATGTATTAAAAAACATAAAGAAAATTTCACAAAATTTCCTTTCACATGAAAAGCACATACTCCCTCAACATCTTACTGACATATGTCAACGGCAATATCATTCCCCTTCTTCCTGAAAGTTTTACCAGTAATTCTGGTGCTCTTTCATACTAGAAAAGTGAAAAAAAAACATTGAATTTATTGACATTTTCTTTATATTGGTTGCAAAGTTGGCTGTCACAATCTGTATAGTTTTCTCATCAGGTGGCAGCAGATCTAAAACTTCATAAATTCATAACCTGAATGACTTATCCCATTTCCTTCAAACTTTTACTGATTTGCTCTACTGGTATTGTTGCATTGATGAATCCACATCGAAATTTGGATTTGATTAACCATTGAGTAGAAACAGTAGCATGTACCAATATACAACATATACTGGTCTCCCTAGAGGTCATAAATGAAAGAAAGTCAAAGAAGTGATGTCCAAGAAGGACAAAAGACAAAAATTCAAAAGACCTCTCTCCTCGTTACATACTGCGTTATATCTACTATCACCTTTACACGGTAACAGAAATATCAAAATGAAAACTTCATGATAATTGACAGAAACCATGTGTTTGCTTACTAAGTTAAGGCAATCGTGATGATAAAAAAAGAAAAAAAAAGAAAATCTTACTGGTTATGATATGTCAGGACAATTTAGACTACTCACGATCTTATGAAAGACTGTTTTCATCTTATATTTTTTTCACTTTGAAATACTGGAATATCGGTGGAGGAAAAATAATGTTTCCCGGTTATACCTTGAATTCTTCAATTCCAAATCACTGTTTTGCAAATTCCTTTTCAATATTTGTTAAATACAAATTCTCACGTTTACATCAGCCAGCTCAAATCCATAGGGATGATTTGGTTCAAAGTAGGAAAGAAAGAGCACTTCCCATATGAGTGTGTAGTAAAATCATCATGAAAAATAGGATTTTCCTACTAAAAAAAAAAAAAAAGAACTGGGAATGACCAGAATTCAGATTTCTTTGTTCCTCCAAATTCAGAATGGATGAGAGGTCTGCCATGCCATAGGTATGTCACCTGCATATGGGATTTCAGTTTTTTTAGGCATGTCCATGTTCACTAGTAATGTTCCCACAGAGTAACAGAAGTGTGATAAAAAACATTTACACTACTTATATCAACTGGGATTGAACAAATATCTTGTCTTGAATTATAATGTTAACTCTGATATGGTGAACTTTGATATGTTATTGTCATACCATAATAAGTTACTGCTATGAGAATCAAATTAATCGATGCAGTGCAAAAATCACAGAAAGGTTAATGGAAATATTCTTTAAAGGTAGGGAATCCCATTTGCATGCCTTAAATGAAGAGTTGTATAACTACAGTGGTATGTTGAAGAGAGTATCATTTTAGAAACTCCCATAAAGTATTGAAAGTGGAAGGTAACATTTAGTACATTTTTATTGACCGTTACATTTTGAATTGATTTTTTTTTTCGGAGCTCACCGTAAATTCCAGTACATTACTAGGCTACCTTTGCAGACCCATGCACTGCATGTGTGTCCATCATGTATATTTTGTGAAGAAATTTCATCAAAACTTACAAACATTTCTATATACATTCTTGCCACACACTCTATATGTTATTTCACCAGCTCTTATACTTTTAGATTTGTGTTTATAGATAAAAAAAAAATACAGAAGACTGCAACAAAAAAGGCTTAAGTGTGGCTGACACACAGAACTACTGAGTAGTTGAGTTTTGTGCATTATTCAAATTGTTGACTGTTGACTTCCAAATTTCTCAGCAGTGGCCTAAACAAGTCCCCTGAGGTTCATATTTAATGTTTTGCTGCATTTGGGGAGGTCTGTAAAAGGTATCCCCTACCTTTAAGAGGTGACTTAGAATTGGAAGAATGATTTTCTGCCTTGTTAACATTTCAGCCTCAAGTGCATTGCAGAGGTTAAGAAGATAATTCAAAAAATCAATCCAAATAAGTATTTCAAGAGAGAGTATATAATATGATAACAGATGTATCTGCTGGAAGAGCTCTAACAAGGTCTATTGGACCAGGCAAACCACCAACTGGCTTTGTTGGGACAGGAACAGCACCATCTCGGTGTGATACAGCAGAAATAGCACCAACTGAACATTTTGGAGCAGTAACCACATCAGTTAACAGAGGAATTAAAGTAAATAATTATGGACTATAGCAGAAAAGGAAAGAAAAATGTCATTTCTATTTGATTTAAATCATACAGTATAAAGAGCGAGTTCAAAAATTTCTCATAAAGACATGGAAATTCTTACTGGTAAAGGTGGTTGTAGAGCAATAAAAGTTTGGACTTGATTGAGATATGAGTGGTGATACAAAGACGTAAGAGTGTGACTTTTTTGTTATTGTTGTTGTTGTTGGCATGTAAAGCTAAATGATTCTCTGAAGTTTTATCTTTTACGTTTTTGCTCAGTTAAGAAAAAGAAATTAAGCATGCCTGGCAATTCTTAAACCATTCAATTAGATATATCATAAGGCTAGTACCAGTAGTGATGATGGGGAAAGGTTCACCAGGCCATGTTAGACCAGAAATAGCACTAATTGGGTGAGATGGAACAGGATCCGCACCACTTGACTGTGTTGGAACAGGAACAGCACGAGCTGGCTGTGTTGGAATAGATACAGCATCAAATGACTATGTTGGAGCTGAAGCAGCACTAACTGGTTGTGTTTGAGCATGAGCAGCACCGATTGGCTGTTTTGGATCAGGAACAGCATCAACCGGATGTCTTGGAAGAGCAGCACCAACTGGCTTTGTGGGACAGGAACAGTACCATCTGGGTGTGACACAGCAGAAATAGCAACAACTGAACACCTTGGAGGGATAGTCACATCAGCAATCTAAGTGAAGAAAATAAATATGGAATACAGCTGAAAAGAAAAGGCAATTTCTATTTGACTAAAATCATACGGCATAAAAAGTGAGTTTTAAAAATTCTCATTCAGACATTTAGTATTTTACTGGTTAAGGTGGTTATAAATCAATAAAGATGGGACTTGACTGAGATAGGAGTAGTGATAAATTTCTATTTTTCATGTAAAGGCCTAAGAGGGTGACCTTTTTATTGTTGTTGTTGTTGTTGACATGTAAAGCTAAATGATTCTCTGAAGTTTTTGAACTTTTATATTTCTGTTCAGTTAAGGGAAAAAAAAGAAAATAAACATGCCTGGCAATTTTTAAACCATTCAATTAGAAATATCAATAAAGGTAGTATTGATGATGGGAAAACGTTTACCTGGTCGTGTTAGACAAGAAATGGCAGTAACTGGGTGTGTAGGAACAGGACCAGCACCACTTCACTGTGTTGCACCAGGAACAGCACCAACTGGCTGTGTGTTTAAACAGGAATAGCACCAGCTGGATGTGTTGGAATAGGATCAAATGACAATGCTGGAGCTAAAGCATCGCTGACTGGTTATGTTTGAGCAGGAGCAGCACCAACTGGCAGTCTTGGAACAGGAACAGCATCAACTGGATATCTTGGAAGAGGAGCAGCAACAACTGGGTTTGTTGGAGTAGAGAATTCATCGACTTGTTGTGGTAGAGACCATGTTGTGGTTACTAACTCATCACCATTGTTGGTACGGTCTGCCAGCAAAGAACAAGTTAGGAGATCACATTACTTCCACTTACACGAAATTAAAACATTGTACAAATTTCCTCTTAGATCCTACATGCTGATTTTGCTAATTGATGACGCAGAGAATTAAGAGAGAATGAAAAGCATTAAATTTATTTGCGCACAAATCCAAACAATTGTGCCAGTCAAATACTTTGAAAACAAAACTTGTTACACTGAATTTCTCAATGAACCTTCTTCATAACTCTAATGTGTTACACTACAATTCATGTAAAATGAATGGAGGATGTAGGAAACTAATAAAGCAGAAATTCAAGTGCATGCTTGTTTTTATCAGTCCTGAAATTAAAAAGAATATTGAATGTTCTCTACAGCAAAGCTTTTTTCTGAGCTTACATAATACATTAAAGTGCTTCTGATAACTGAGATTGTAACTGTTACAATTACATATCAACTACCAAACACTTGGTTTTGTATTTAAAGTATTACATGTATGTATACCTTTGAGTGGTGAAATGGTTTTACTGCAAAGAAAAACGAGAGAGAGAGAGAGAGAGAGAGAAACCACAATGTCCTTACAAAGAAAATACAGTTAGAATATCCAGGTAACTGTACAGATTTTTGTAATTACTTTGCCCAAATCAATAGGCGAATACTGTTAACCGTCAACTGTAAGATTATTTCATGTAACACCACACTTATCAATTACACCATGGCATATTATCTATCTGATGGAAATTACTTCTTTAAATGCCATTGTTTTAGAGTCAGTAAGTTCAAATCACATTCATTTATGCCTGGCAAAGACCTGTGCTTAAAATTTAGGGTGCATGTGAACATAGTATCATTTGGGGATGGGGGGGGGGGGGGGAGAGGGAAAAGAAGAGTTTCAGACCTAATTGTTAAACCATACTCTTCTAACCAAGATGTGAAAGAAGCAGGGAGTTATTTGAAGACTCACCAGAAGATAAACAGTGATCACTGTCTCCAGCAGGGGTCTATCTGATGATCACAACTATGTCCATTTCTTCCTCTTGGTCCACATCTGTTTCTTTTGAGCTCAGGAGTTGCATCAGTTTTCCCCTTCACCATCCTCTCAGCCATTTCATCTTTATATTGATGCCTATCCTCAAAACTGTTCTTCTACACATTGAAATCACCGCATGACTGCAATGACGCTTGTTGTACCATCATTGTTCCATTTGACCAGAGCATCCATGACCTTGCCAAGTTTTTCCTATTCTAGGGAGAAGGGGATACTAAAGAGAGAAAAGCAAACTGTATAGGAATTATGCAGACCCATCATAAAATCTAACATGAAGGTGCAATCTATGTACAGAAAGTATCTTAATTGTGAACTGTATCCTAATGACACTAGGGAAAGGAAAAATCAGAAATATGGGGCAAAATAGTTTCATAAAGACTCCATGTGCAGGATAGAGTACAGACCAAGTAGTGTAGTCACTAGATACTGTATGTTCTTGATCTAAATAAGACATTTCATTATTCAAAAAAGCAACCCCCCCCCAAAAAAAAAAAAAAAAAAAAAAAAAAACACAGTCTACTTAGGATTATTGGTTACCTATCTAGTGAAGTGATATTCAATTCCATTTGGGGGAAGAACTCCCTTACAGTTGTAGAATTTGGGGTCTAGCAGAATATGTGTAGCCACTATAGAGCCCTCTAGGTGATTCTAGCTCTTTTACTTGAGATCCCATTCCACAGTTCAGACCTCTTGAATTGGTAAGGATGTGATCGCTACGCGCTATCACTTATACAAGCCTAGGCCATAGCCTAGATTTTACTTATTGATACTCATTTTAGGAGCTCAGTGACAAAAATATCAGTGGTACCGGTACATTTAATACGTTGACACAAGCTACAATATAAATACAAGAGAAAAAGAAATAAACCGTCCACCTACTCACATATATCTACTAGAATTCTAGATACCAATCAGTTGACTATCTATGATACCTGTACTAGATCTAGCGTACTGTAAATTTAGTAGTACTGGTACAGTACTAGTTTTAATAGTAGTACTGCGTACTACTACTAAGTACTACTGGTGTTCTCAATGTCAAGCTAGCTCAATCCCTTTTTATCTTTAGCTTATTATCAGATTATACTTTCTGTAAATTCAAATCAAGGTGTTACTGAATGTTTAAGTTTAATGTTAATGGTGCATGCATTTATATTGGTGGGTCATGAAACTTCCTTGAAAGATCTTTTAAGTTTTAAGATAAAGGAATAAGGACTAAAGGAGGCAACATCGCTGAACATTCCCCATAGTCTCAAGGGGGTGGAGATCCTTGTTGTGTTGGGAGTACAAAAATTGAATTGTGTAGTTTGAGGGATGGATAGATACTGTATGTAGGCCTCTGTGCTGCGTCTCTACGGCTATACCCACCGGTAAGAACTACGCAGGCAACGTGAGTCTACGTGTCTACACACACTAGGAGAACATGACATCAAATTACGCATGTGGGACTAGATTTGGAGAGTCTTTGCTACGATACCTGTAAGGCCAATTTCATCTTAATTTCAAACGTGAAATTGTTGTTAAAGAAATTGAGAATGTAAATAGTACCTAATTTAAGCAATACAACAACAATGCACTCGATTCAGGGAATTAAAAACGAAGTTTTCGTACCTTTTACGTCCACGTATTTTCACATTCGACGGTATGAAAAAACGATCACGAAGGATCATCGATTTCTCAAAGCGTTGAATCGATGATTCGACCCTTTGATAAAACGCTCCTTGCGATTCGACGTTTTCGTCATTTTTATGATCACGAATATCTTTAAAACGAAACAAAATTCTGGTCCCAAATTTTCACACATGATAGATACATGAAAGAAGAATCGAAAAAAGCAAAAAAGTGAATTTTCATTTTTCGACCGAAAATTCGCGGATTCGACGGTTTGTAAAATCGCTGACGAATTGAGTTATATAATTATGTTTGTAGAAAAAGCTGTCTTCCCCTATTGGCCGCATTTATAAAGCTATAATTGTTCTTAAACAAATGATTTATGTTGATCACGAAGATTTGAGCCCGGCCAATAGGGGATAACTGTCCGAAAGGGCCCATTTTATGATATAAATGAAAATATCGATATTTTATGTAATTGAGTTATATGTGTTTGTAGAAAATGCTGTCTTCCCCTATTGGCCGGGTTTACATAGCTATAATTGTCCTTAGATAAATGATTTCTGTTGATAACGAAGGTTTGACCCCGGCCAATAGGGGATAACTGTCTGAAAGGGTCCATTTTGTGATATAAATGAAAATATCGATATATTACGTAATTGAGTTATATTGCTTGTACAAAAACCGGTCTTCCCCTATTGGCCAGGTTTATACAGCTATATTGTCCTGAGATAAATGATTTCTGTTGATCACGAATGTTTGAGCTCGGCCAATGGGGAATAGCTGTTAGAAAGGGCCCACTTTGTGATATAAATGAATATAATTATCGATATTTTATGTAATTGAGTTATATGTGTTTGTAGAAAATGCTGTCTTCCCCTATTGGCCGCGTTTATATAGCTATAATTGTCCTTAGATAAATGATTTCCGTTGATCACGAAGGTTTGAGCCCGGCCAATAGGGGATAACTGTCCGAAAGGGCCCATTTTATGATATAAATGAAAATATCGATATTTTATGTAATTGAGTTATATGTGTTTGTAGAAAATGCTGTCTTCCCCTATTGGCCGGGTTTACATAGCTATAATTGTTCTTAGATAAATGATTTCTGTTGATAACGAAGGTTTGAGCCCGGCCAATAGGGGATAACTGTCTGAAAGGGTCCATTTTGTGATAGAAATGAAAATATCGATATATTACGTAATTGAGTTATATTGGTTGTAGAAAAAGCTGTCTTCCCCTATTGACCGGGTTTACATAGCTATAATTGTCCTTAGATAAATGATTTCTGTTGATAACGAAGGTTTGAGCCTGGCCAATAGGGGATAACTGTCTGAAAGGGTCCATTTTTGTGATAGAAATGAAAATATCGATATATTACGTAATTGAGTTATATTGCTTGTAGAAAAAGCTGTCTTCCCCTATTGGCCGGGTTTATATAGCTGTAATTGTCCTGAGATAAATGATTTCTGTTGATCACGAAGGTTTGAGCCCGGCCAATGGGGGATAGCTGTTAGAAAGGGCCCACTTTGTGATATAAATGAATATAATTATCGATATTTTATGTAATTGAGTTATATAATTATGTTTGTAGAAAAAGCTGTCTTCCCCTATTGGCCGCATTTATAAAGCTATAATTGTCCTTAAACAAATGATTTATGTTGATCACGAAGATTTGAGCCCGGCCAATAGGGGATAACTGTCCGAAAGGGCCCATTTTATGATATAAATGAAAATATCGATATTTTATGTAATTGAGTTATATGTGTTTGTAGAAAATGCTGTCTTCCCCTATTGGCCGGGTTTACATAGCTATAATTGTCCTTAGATAAATGATTTCTGTTGATAACGAAGGTTTGAGCCCGGCCAATAGGGGATAACTGTCCGGAAGGGCCCATTTTATGATATAAATGAAAATATCGATATTTTATGTAATTGAGTTATATGTGTTTGTAGAAAATGTTGTCTTCCCCTATTGGCCGGGTTTACATAGCTATAATTGTCCTTAGATAAATGATTTCTGTTGATAACGAAGGTTTGAGGCCGGCCAATAGGGGATAACTGTCTGAAAGGGTCCATTTTGTGATATAAATGAAAATATCGATATATTACGTAATTGAGTTATATTGCTTGTAGAAAAAGCTGTCTTCCCCTATTGGCCAGGTTTATATAGCTATATTGTCCTGAGATAAATGATTTCTGTTGATCACGAAGGTTTGAGCCCGGCCAATGGGGGATAGCTGTTAGAAAGGGCCCACTTTGTGATATAAATGAATATAATTATCGATATTTTATGTCATTGAGTTATATGTGTTTGTAGAAAATGCTGTCTTCCCCTATTGGCCGCGTTTATATAGCTATAATTGTCCTTAGATAAATGATTTCTGTTGATCACGAAGGTTTGAGCCCGGCCAATAGGGGATAACTGTCCGAAAGGGCCCATTTTATGATGTAAATGAAAATATCGATATTTTATGTAATTGAGTTATATGTGTTTGTAGAAAATGCTGTCTTCCCCTATTGGCCGGGTTTACGTAGCTATAATTGTCCTTAGATAAATGATTTCTGTTGATAACGAAGGTTTGAGCCCGGCCAATAGGGGATAACTGTCTGAAAGGGTCCATTTTGTGATAGAAATGAAAATATCGATATATTACGTAATTGAGTTATATTGCTTGTAGAAAAAGCTGTCTTCCCCTATTGACCGGGTTTACATAGCTATAATTGTCCTTAGATAAATGATTTCTGTTGATAACGAAGGTTTGAGCCCGGCCAATAGGGGATAACTGTCTGAAAGGGTCCATTTTGTGATAGAAATGAAAATATCGATATATTACGTAATTGAGTTATATTGCTTGTAGAAAAAGCTGTCTTCCCCTATTGGCCGGGTTTATATAGCTATAATTGTCCTGAGATAAATGATTTCTGTTGATAACGAAGGTTTGAGCCCGGCCAATGGGGGATAGCTGTTAGAAAGGGCCCACTTTGTGATATAAATGAATATAATTATCGATATTTTATGTAATTGAGATATATATTGTTTGTAGAAAAAACTGTCTTCCCCTATTGGCCGGGTTTATATAGCTATAATTGTCCTTAGATAAATGATTTCTGTTGATCACGAGGGTTTGAGCCCGGCCAATAGGGGATAACTGTCCGAAAGGGCCCATTTCATGATAGAAATGAAAATATCGATTTTTATGTAATTGAGCTATGTGCTTGTAGAAAAAAACCTGTCTTCCCCTACTGGCCGGGTTTATATAGCAATAATTGTCCCGAGATGAATGATTTCTGTTGACAACGAAGTTTTGAGCCTGGCCAATGGGGGATAATGTCTGAAAGGGTCCATTTTGTGATAGAAAATAAAATATCGATATATTACGTAATTGAGTTATATTGCTTGTAGAAAAAGCTGTCTTCCCCTATTGGCCGGGTTTATATAGCTATAATTGTCCTTAGATAAATGATTTCTGTTGATAACGAAGGTTTGAGCCCGGCCAATAGGGGATAACTGTCTGAAAGGGTCCATTTTGTGATAGAAATGAAAATATCGATATATTACGTAATTGAGTTATATTGCTTGTAGAAAAAGCTGTCTTCCCCTATTGGCCGGGTTTATATAGCTATAATTGTCCTGAGATAAATGATTTCTGTTGATCACGAAGGTTTGAGCCCGGCCAATGGGGGATAGCTGTTAGAAAGGGCCCACTTTGTGATATAAATGAATATAATTATCGATATTTTATGTAATTGAGATATATATTGTTTGTAGAAAAAACTGTCTTCCCCTATTGGCCGGGTTTATATAGCTATAATTGTCCTTAGATAAATGATTTCTGTTGATCACGAGGGTTTGAGCCCGGCCAATAGGGGATAACTGTCCGAAAGGGCCCATTTTATGATAGAAATGAAAATATCGAATTTTATGTAATTGAGCTATGTGCTTGTAGAAAAAAAACCTGTCTTCCCCTACTGGCCGGGTTTATATAGCTATAATTGTCCTGAGATGAATGATTTCTGTTGACAACGAAGTTTTGAGCCTGGCCAATAGGGGATAATGTCTGAAAGGGTCCATTTTGTGATAGAAAATAAAATATCGATATATTACGTAATTGAGTTATATTGCTTGGAGAAAAAGCTGTCTTCCCCTATTGGCCGGGTTTATATAGCTATAATTGTCCTGAGATAAATGATTTCTGTTGATCACGAAGGTTTGAGCCCGGCCAATGGGGGATAGCTGTTAGAAAGGGCCCACTTTGTGATATAAATGAATATAATTATCGATATTTTATGTAATTGAGTTACATATGTTTGTAGAAAAAGCTGTATTCGCCTATTGGCCTTGTTTATATAGCTATAATTGTCCTGAGATAAATGATTTCTGTTGATCACGAAGGTTTGAGCCCGGCCAATAGGGGATAACTGTCCGAAAGGGCCCATTTTATGATATAAATGAAAATATCGATATTTTATGTAATTGAGTTATATGTGTTTGTAGAAAATGCTGTCTTCCAATATTGGCCGGGTTTAGAAAGGGCCCACTTTGTGATATAAATGAATATAATTATCGATATTTTATGTAATTGAGTTATATGTGTTTGTAGAAAATGCTGTCTTCCCCTATTGGCCGCGTTTATATATAACTATAATTGTCCTTAGATAAATGATTTCCGTTGATCACGAAGGTTTGAGCCCGGCCAATAGGGGATAACTGTCCGAAAGGGCCCATTTTATGATATAAATGAAAATATCGATATTTTATGTAATTGAGTTATATGTGTTTGTAGAAAATGCTGTCTTCCCCTATTGGCCGGGTTTACATAGCTATAATTGTTCTTAGATAAATGATTTCTGTTGATAACGAAGGTTTGAGCCCGGCCAATAGGGGATAACTGTCTGAAAGGGTCCATTTTGTGATAGAAATGAAAATATCGATATATTACGTAATTGAGTTATATTGCTTGTAGAAAAAGCTGTCTTCCCCTATTGACCGGGTTTACATAGCTATAATTGTCCTTAGATAAATGATTTCTGTTGATAACGAAGGTTTGAGCCCGGCCAATAGGGGATAACTGTCTGAAAGGGTCCATTTTTGTGATAGAAATGAAAATATCGATATATTACGTAATTGAGTTATATTGCTTGTAGAAAAAGCTGTCTTCCCCTATTGGCCGGGTTTATATAGCTGTAATTGTCCTGAGATAAATGATTTCTGTTGATCACGAAGGTTTGAGCCCGGCCAATGGGGGATAGCTGTTAGAAAGGGCCCACTTTGTGATATAAATGAATATAATTATCGATATTTTATGTAATTGAGTTATATAATTATGTTTGTAGAAAAAGCTGTCTTCCCCTATTGGCCGCATTTATAAAGCTATAATTGTCCTTAAACAAGTGATTTATGTTGATCACGAAGATTTGAGCCCGGCCAATAGGGGATAACTGTCCGAAAGGGCCCATTTTATGATATAAATGAAAATATCGATATTTTATGTAATTGAGTTATATGTGTTTGTAGAAAATGCTGTCTTCCCCTATTGGCCGGGTTTACATAGCTATAATTGTCCTTAGATAAATGATTTCTGTTGATAACGAAGGTTTGAGCCCGGCCAATAGGGGATAACTGTCCGGAAGGGCCCATTTTATGATATAAATGAAAATATCGATATTTTATGTAATTGAGTTATATGTGTTTGTAGAAAATGTTGTCTTCCCCTATTGGCCGGGTTTACATAGCTATAATTGTCCTTAGATAAATGATTCCTGTTGATAACGAAGGTTTGAGGCCGGCCAATAGGGGATAACTGTCTGAAAGGGTCCATTTTGTGATATAAATGAAAATATCGATATATTACGTAATTGAGTTATATTGCTTGTAGAAAAAGCTGTCTTCCCCTATTGGCCAGGTTTATATAGCTATATTGTCCTGAGATAAATGATTTCTGTTGATCACGAAGGTTTGAGCCCGGCCAATGGGGGATAGCTGTTAGAAAGGGCCCACTTTGTGATATAAATGAATATAATTATCGATATTTTATGTAATTGAGTTATATGTGTTTGTAGAAAATGCTGTCTTCCCCTATTGGCCGCGTTTATATAGCTATAATTGTCCTGAGATAAATGATTTCTGTTGATCACGAAGGTTTGAGCCCGGCCAATAGGGGATAACTGTCCGAAAGGGCCCATTTTATGATATAAATGAAAATATCGATATTTTATGTAATTGAGTTATATGTGTTTGTAGAAAATGCTGTCTTCCCCTATTGGCCGGGTTTACATAGCTATAATTATCCTTAGATAAATGATTTCTGTTGATAACGAAGGTTTGAGCCCGGCCAATAGGGGATAACTGTCTGAAAGGGTCCATTTTGTGATAGAAATGAAAATATCGATATACTACGTAATTGAGTTATATTGCTTGTAGAAAAAGCTGTCTTCCCCTATTGGCCGGGTTTATATAGCTATAATTGTCCTGAGATAAAATGATTTCTGTTGATCACGAAGGTTTGAGCCCGGCCAATGGGGTATAGCTCTTAGAAAGGGCCCACTTTGTGATATAAATGAATATAATTATCGATATTTTATGTAATTGAGTTATATGTGTTTGTAGAAAATGCTGTCTTCCCCTATTGGCCGCGTTTATATATAACTATAATTGTCCTTAGATAAATGATTTCCGTTGATCACGAAGGTTTGAGCCCGGCCAATAGGGGATAACTGTCCGAAAGGGCCCATTTTATGATATAAATGAAAATATCGATATTTTATGTAATTGAGTTATATGTGTTTGTAGAAAATGCTGTCTTCCCCTATTGGCCGGGTTTACATAGCTATAATTGTTCTTAGATAAATGATTTCTGTTGATAACGAAGGTTTGAGCCCGGCCAATAGGGGATAACTGTCTGAAAGGGTCCATTTTGTGATAGAAATGAAAATATCGATATATTACGTAATTGAGTTATATTGCTTGTAGAAAAAGCTGTCTTCCCCTATTGACCGGGTTTACATAGCTATAATTGTCCTTAGATAAATGATTTCTGTTGATAACGAAGGTTTGAGCCCGGCCAATAGGGGATAACTGTCTGAAAGGGTCCATTTTTGTGATAGAAATGAAAATATCGATATATTACGTAATTGAGTTATATTGCTTGTAGAAAAAGCTGTCTTCCCCTATTGGCCGGGTTTATATAGCTGTAATTGTCCTGAGATAAATGATTTCTGTTGATCACGAAGGTTTGAGCCCGGCCAATGGGGGATAGCTGTTAGAAAGGGCCCACTTTGTGATATAAATGAATATAATTATCGATATTTTATGTAATTGAGTTATATAATTATGTTTGTAGAAAAAGCTGTCTTCCCCTATTGGCCGCATTTATAAAGCTATAATTGTCCTTAAACAAGTGATTTATGTTGATCACGAAGATTTGAGCCCGGCCAATAGGGGATAACTGTCCGAAAGGGCCCATTTTATGATATAAATGAAAATATCGATATTTTATGTAATTGAGTTATATGTGTTTGTAGAAAATGCTGTCTTCCCCTATTGGCCGGGTTTACATAGCTATAATTGTCCTTAGATAAATGATTTCTGTTGATAACGAAGGTTTGAGCCCGGCCAATAGGGGATAACTGTCCGGAAGGGCCCATTTTATGATATAAATGAAAATATCGATATTTTATGTAATTGAGTTATATGTGTTTGTAGAAAATGTTGTCTTCCCCTATTGGCCGGGTTTACATAGCTATAATTGTCCTTAGATAAATGATTTCTGTTGATAACGAATTTTTGAGGCCGGCCAATAGGGGATAACTGTCTGAAAGGGTCCATTTTGTGATATAAATGAAAATATCGATATATTACGTAATTGAGTTATATTGCTTGTAGAAAAAGCTGTCTTCCCCTATTGGCCAGGTTTATATAGCTATATTGTCCTGAGATAAATGATTTCTGTTGATCACGAAGGTTTGAGCCCGGCCAATGGGGGATAGCTGTTAGAAAGGGCCCACTTTGTGATATAAATGAATATAATTATCGATATTTTATGTAATTGAGTTATATGTGTTTGTAGAAAATGCTGTCTTCCCCTATTGGCCGCGTTTATATAGCTATAATTGTCCTTAGATAAATGATTTCTGTTGATCACGAAGGTTTGAGCCCGGCCAATAGGGGATAACTGTCCGAAAGGGCCCATTTTATGATGTAAATGAAAATATCGATATTTTATGTAATTGAGTTATATGTGTTTGTAGAAAATGCTGTCTTCCCCTATTGGCCGGGTTTACATAGCTATAATTGTCCTTAGATAAATGATTTCTGTTGATAACGAAGGTTTGAGCCCGGCCAATAGGGGATAACTGTCTGAAAGGGTCCATTTTGTGATAGAAATGAAAATATCGATATATTACGTAATTGAGTTATATTGCTTGTAGAAAAAGCTGTCTTCCCCTATTGACCGGGTTTACATAGCTATAATTGTCCTTAGATAAATGATTTCTGTTGATAACGAAGGTTTGAGCCCGGCCAATAGGGGATAACTGTCTGAAAGGGTCCATTTTGTGATAGAAATGAAAATATCGATATATTACGTAATTGAGTTATATTGCTTGTAGAAAAAGCTGTCTTCCCCTATTGACCGGGTTTATATAGCTATAATTGTCCTGAGATAAATGATTTCTGTTGATAACGAAGGTTTGAGCCCGGCCAATGGGGGATAGCTGTTAGAAAGGGCCCACTTTGTGATATAAATGAATATAATTATCGATATTTTATGTAATTGAGTTATATAATTATGTTTGTAGAAAAAGCTGTCTTCCCCTATTGGCCGCATTTATAAAGCTATAATTGTCCTTAAACAAATGATTTATGTTGATCACGAAGATTTGAGCCCGGCCAATAGGGGATAACTGTCCGAAAGGGCCCATTTTATGATATAAATGAAAATATCGATATTTTATGTAATTGAGTTATATGTGTTTGTAGAAAAAACTGTCTTCCCCTATTGGCCGGGTTTATATAGCTATAATTGTCCTTAGATAAATGATTTCTGTTGATCACGAGGGTTTGAGCCCGGCCAATAGGGGATAACTGTCCGAAAGGGCCCATTTCATGATAGAAATGAAAATATCGATTTTTATGTAATTGAGCTATGTGCTTGTAGAAAAAAACCTGTCTTCCCCTACTGGCCGGGTTTATATAGCTATAATTGTCCTGAGATGAATGATTTCTGTTGACAACGAAGTTTTGAGCCTGGCCAATAGGGGATAATGTCTGAAAGGGTCCATTTTGTGAAAGAAAATAAAATATCGATATATTACGTAATTGAGTTATATTGCTTGTAGAAAAAGCTGTCTTCCCCTATTGGCCGGGTTTATATAGCTATAATTGTCCTGAGATAAATGATTTCTGTTGATCACGAAGGTTTGAGCCCGGCCAATGGGGGATAGCTGTTAGAAAGGGCCCACTTTGTGATATAAATGAATATAATTATCGATATTTTATGTAATTGAGTTACATATGTTTGTAGAAAAAGCTGTATTCGCCTATTGGCCTTGTTTATATAGCTATAATTGTCCTGATATAAATGATTTCTGTTGATCACGAAGGTTTGAGCCCGGCCAATAGGGGATAACTGTCCGAAAGGGTCCATTTTGTGATAGAAATGAAAATATCGATATACTACGTAATTGAGTTATATTGCTTGTAGAAAAAGCTGTCTTCCCCTATTGGCCGGGTTTATATAGCTATAATTGTCCTGAGATAAAATGATTTCTGTTGATCACGAAGGTTTGAGCCCGGCCAATGGGGGATAGCTCTTAAAAAGGGCCCACTTTGTGATATAAATGAATATAATTATCGATATTTTATGTAATTGAGTTATATAATTATATTTGTAGAAAAAGCTGTCTTCCCCTATTGGCCGCATTTATAAAGCTATAATTGTTCTTAAACAAATGATTTCTGTTGATCACGAAGATTTGAGCCCGGCCAATAGGGGATAACTGTCCGAAAGGGCCCATTTTATGATATAAATGAAAATATCGATATTTTATGTAATTGAGTTATATGTGTTTGTAGAAAATGCTGTCTTCCCCAATTGGCCGGGTTTACATAGCTATAATTGTCCTTAGATAAATGATTTCTGTTGATAACGAAGGTTTGAGCCCGGCCAATAGGGGATAACTGTCTGAAAGGGTCCATTTTGTGATATAAATGAAAATATCGATATATTACGTAATTGAGTTATATTGCTTGTAGAAAAAGCTGTCTTCCCCTATTGGCCAGGTTTATATAGCTATATTGTCCTGAGATAAATGATTTCTGTTGATCACGAAGGTTTGAGCTCGGCCAATGGGGAATAGCTGTTAGAAAGGGCCCACTTTGTGATATAAATGAATATAATTATCGATATTTTATGTAATTGAGTTATATGTGTTTGTAGAAAATGCTGTCTTCCCCTATTGGCCGCGTTTATATATAACTATAATTGTCCTTAGATAAATGATTTCCGTTGATCACGAAGGTTTGAGCCCGGCCAATAGGGGATAACTGTCCGAAAGGGCCCATTTTATGATATAAATGAAAATATCGATATTTTATGTAATTGAGTTATATGTGTTTGTAGAAAATGCTGTCTTCCCCTATTGGCCGGGTTTACATAGCTATAATTGTTCTTAGATAAATGATTTCTGTTGATAACGAAGGTTTGAGCCCGGCCAATAGGGGATAACTGTCTGAAAGGGTCCATTTTGTGATAGAAATGAAAATATCGATATATTACGTAATTGAGTTATATTGCTTGTAGAAAAAGCTGTCTTCCCCTATTGACCGGGTTTACATAGCTATAATTGTCCTTAGATAAATGATTTCTGTTGATAACGAAGGTTTGAGCCCGGCCAATAGGGGATAACTGTCTGAAAGGGTCCATTTTTGTGATAGAAATGAAAATATCGATATATTACGTAATTGAGTTATATTGCTTGTAGAAAAAGCTGTCTTCCCCTATTGGCCGGGTTTATATAGCTGTAATTGTCCTGAGATAAATGATTTCTGTTGATCACGAAGGTTTGAGCCCGGCCAATGGGGGATAGCTGTTAGAAAGGGCCCACTTTGTGATATAAATGAATATAATTATCGATATTTTATGTAATTGAGTTATATAATTATGTTTGTAGAAAAAGCTGTCTTCCCCTATTGGCCGCATTTATAAAGCTATAATTGTCCTTAAACAAGTGATTTATGTTGATCACGAAGATTTGAGCCCGGCCAATAGGGGATAACTGTCCGAAAGGGCCCATTTTATGATATAAATGAAAATATCGATATTTTATGTAATTGAGTTATATGTGTTTGTAGAAAATGCTGTCTTCCCCTATTGGCCGGGTTTACATAGCTATAATTGTCCTTAGATAAATGATTTCTGTTGATAACGAAGGTTTGAGCCCGGCCAATAGGGGATAACTGTCCGGAAGGGCCCATTTTATGATATAAATGAAAATATCGATATTTTATGTAATTGAGTTATATGTGTTTGTAGAAAATGTTGTCTTCCCCTATTGGCCGGGTTTACATAGCTATAATTGTCCTTAGATAAATGATTTCTGTTGATAACGAATTTTTGAGGCCGGCCAATAGGGGATAACTGTCTGAAAGGGTCCATTTTGTGATATAAATGAAAATATCGATATATTACGTAATTGAGTTATATTGCTTGTAGAAAAAGCTGTCTTCCCCTATTGGCCAGGTTTATATAGCTATATTGTCCTGAGATAAATGATTTCTGTTGATCACGAAGGTTTGAGCCCGGCCAATGGGGGATAGCTGTTAGAAAGGGCCCACTTTGTGATATAAATGAATATAATTATCGATATTTTATGTAATTGAGTTATATGTGTTTGTAGAAAATGCTGTCTTCCCCTATTGGCCGCGTTTATATAGCTATAATTGTCCTTAGATAAATGATTTCTGTTGATCACGAAGGTTTGAGCCCGGCCAATAGGGGATAACTGTCCGAAAGGGCCCATTTTATGATGTAAATGAAAATATCGATATTTTATGTAATTGAGTTATATGTGTTTGTAGAAAATGCTGTCTTCCCCTATTGGCCGGGTTTACATAGCTATAATTGTCCTTAGATAAATGATTTCTGTTGATAACGAAGGTTTGAGCCCGGCCAATAGGGGATAACTGTCTGAAAGGGTCCATTTTGTGATAGAAATGAAAATATCGATATATTACGTAATTGAGTTATATTGCTTGTAGAAAAAGCTGTCTTCCCCTATTGACCGGGTTTACATAGCTATAATTGTCCTTAGATAAATGATTTCTGTTGATAACGAAGGTTTGAGCCCGGCCAATAGGGGATAACTGTCTGAAAGGGTCCATTTTGTGATAGAAATGAAAATATCGATATATTACGTAATTGAGTTATATTGCTTGTAGAAAAAGCTGTCTTCCCCTATTGGCCGGGTTTATATAGCTATAATTGTCCTGAGATAAATGATTTCTGTTGATAACGAAGGTTTGAGCCCGGCCAATGGGGGATAGCTGTTAGAAAGGGCCCACTTTGTGATATAAATGAATATAATTATCGATATTTTATGTAATTGAGTTATATAATTATGTTTGTAGAAAAAGCTGTCTTCCCCTATTGGCCGCATTTATAAAGCTATAATTGTCCTTAAACAAATGATTTATGTTGATCACGAAGATTTGAGCCCGGCCAATAGGGGATAACTGTCCGAAAGGGCCCATTTTATGATATAAATGAAAATATCGATATTTTATGTAATTGAGTTATATGTGTTTGTAGAAAAAACTGTCTTCCCCTATTGGCCGGGTTTATATAGCTATAATTGTCCTTAGATAAATGATTTCTGTTGATCACGAGGGTTTGAGCCCGGCCAATAGGGGATAACTGTCCGAAAGGGCCCATTTCATGATAGAAATGAAAATATCGATTTTTATGTAATTGAGCTATGTGCTTGTAGAAAAAAACCTGTCTTCCCCTACTGGCCGGGTTTATATAGCTATAATTGTCCTGAGATGAATGATTTCTGTTGACAACGAAGTTTTGAGCCTGGCCAATAGGGGATAATGTCTGAAAGGGTACATTTTGTGAAAGAAAATAAAATATCGATATATTACGTAATTGAGTTATATTGCTTGTAGAAAAAGCTGTCTTCCCCTATTGGCCGGGTTTATATAGCTATAATTGTCCTGAGATAAATGATTTCTGTTGATCACGAAGGTTTGAGCCCGGCCAATGGGGGATAGCTGTTAGAAAGGGCCCACTTTGTGATATAAATGAATATAATTATCGATATTTTATGTAATTGAGTTACATATGTTTGTAGAAAAAGCTGTATTCGCCTATTGGCCTTGTTTATATAGCTATAATTGTCCTGATATAAATGATTTCTGTTGATCACGAAGGTTTGAGCCCGGCCAATAGGGGATAACTGTCCGAAAGGGTCCATTTTGTGATAGAAATGAAAATATCGATATACTACGTAATTGAGTTATATTGCTTGTAGAAAAAGCTGTCTTCCCCTATTGGCCGGGTTTATATAGCTATAATTGTCCTGAGATAAAATGATTTCTGTTGATCACGAAGGTTTGAGCCCGGCCAATGGGGGATAGCTCTTAAAAAGGGCCCACTTTGTGATATAAATGAATATAATTATCGATATTTTATGTAATTGAGTTATATAATTATATTTGTAGAAAAAGCTGTCTTCCCCTATTGGCCGCATTTATAAAGCTATAATTGTTCTTAAACAAATGATTTCTGTTGATCACGAAGATTTGAGCCCGGCCAATAGGGGATAACTGTCCGAAAGGGCCCATTTTATGATATAAATGAAAATATCGATATTTTATGTAATTGAGTTATATGTGTTTGTAGAAAATGCTGTCTTCCCCAATTGGCCGGGTTTACATAGCTATAATTGTCCTTAGATAAATGATTTCTGTTGATAACGAAGGTTTGAGCCCGGCCAATAGGGGATAACTGTCTGAAAGGGTCCATTTTGTGATATAAATGAAAATATCGATATATTACGTAATTGAGTTATATTGCTTGTAGAAAAAGCTGTCTTCCCCTATTGGCCAGGTTTATATAGCTATATTGTCCTGAGATAAATGATTTCTGTTGATCACGAAGGTTTGAGCTCGGCCAATGGGGAATAGCTGTTAGAAAGGGCCCACTTTGTGATATAAATGAATATAATTATCGATATTTTATGTAATTGAGTTATATGTGTTTGTAGAAAATGCTGTCTTCCCCTATTGGCCGCGTTTATATAGCTATAATTGTCCTTAGATAAATGATTTCCGTTGATCACGAAGGTTTGATCCCGGCCAATAGGGGATAACTGTCCGAAAGGGCCCTTTTTATGATATAAATGAAAATATCGATATTTTATGTAATTGAGTTATATGTGTTTGTAGAAAATGCTGTCTTCCCCTATTGGCCGGGTTTACATAGCCATAATTGTTCTTAGATAAATGATTTCTGTTGATAACGAAGGTTTGAGCCCGGCCAATAGGGGATAACTGTCTGAAAGGGTCCATTTTGTGATAGAAATGAAAATATCGATATATTACGTAATTGAGTTATATTGCTTGTAGAAAATGCTGTCTTCCCCTATTGACCGGGTTTACATAGCTATAATTGTCCTTAGATAAATGATTTCTGTTGATGACGAAGGTTTGAGCCCGGCCAATAGGGGACAACTGTCTGAAAGGGTCCATTTTTGTGATAGAAATGAAAATATCGATATATTACGTAATTGAGTTATATTGCTTGTAGAAAAAGCTGTCTTCCCCTATTGGCCGGGTTTATATAGCTGTAATTGTCCTGAGATAAATGATTTCTGTTGATCACGAAGGTTTGAGCCCGGCCAATGGGGGATAGCTGTTAGAAAGGGCCCACTTTGTGATATAAATGAATATAATTATCGATATTTTATGTAATTGAGTTATATAATTATGTTTGTAGAAAAAGCTGTCTTCCCCTATTGGCCGCATTTATAAAGCTATAATTGTCCTTAAACAAAATGATTTATGTTGATCACGAAGATTTGAGCCCGGCCAATAGGGGATAACTGTCCAAAAGGGCCCATTTTATGATATAAATGAAAATATCGATATTTTATGTAATTGGGTTATATGTGTTTGTAGAAAATGCTGTCTTCCCCTATTGGCCGGGTTTACATAGCTATAATTGTCCTTAGATAAATGATTTCTGTTGATAACGAAGGTTTGAGCCCGGCCAATAGGGGATAACTGTCCGGAAGGGCCCATTTTATGATATAAATGAAAATATCGATATTTTATGTAATTGAGTTATATGTGTTTGTAGAAAATGTTGTCTTCCCCTATTGGCCGGGTTTACATAGCTATAATTGTCCTTAGATAAATGATTTCTGTTGATAACGAAGGTTTGAGGCCGGCCAATAGGGGATAACTGTCTTAAAGGGTCCATTTTGTGATATAAATGAAAATATCGATATATTACGTAATTGAGTTATATTGCTTGTAGAAAAAGCTGTCTTCCCCTATTGGCCAGGTTTATATAGCTATATTGTCCTGAGATAAATGATTTCTGTTGATCACGAAGGTTTGAGCCCGGCCAATGGGGGATAGCTGTTAGAAAGGGCCCACTTTGTGATATAAATGAATATAATTATCGATATTTTATGTAATTGAGTTATATGTGTTTGTAGAAAATGCTGTCTTCCCCTATTGGCCGCGTTTATATAGCTATAATTGTCCTTAGATAAATGATTTCTGTTGATCACGAAGGTTTGAGCCCGGCCAATAGGGGATAACTGTCCGAAAGGGCCCATTTTATGATGTAAATGAAAATATCGATATTTTATGTAATTGAGTTATATGTGTTTGTAGAAAATGCTGTCTTTCCCTATTGGCCGTTTTTACATAGCTATAATTGTCCTTAGATAAATGATTTCTAGTGATAACGAAGGTTTGAGCCCGGCCAATAGGGGATAACTGTCTGAAAGGGTCCATTTTGTGATAGAAATGAAAATATCGATATATTACGTAATTGAGTTATATTGCTTGTAGAAAAAGCTGTCTTCCCCTATTGACCGGGTTTACATAGCTATAATTGTCCTTAGATAAATGATTTCTGTTGATAACGAAGGTTTGAGCCCGGCCAATAGGGGATAACTGTCTGAAAGGGTCCATTTTGTGATAGAAATGAAAATATCGATATATTACGTAATTGAGTTATATTGCTTGTAGAAAAAGCTGTCTTCCCCTATTGGCCGGGTTTATATAGCTATAATTGTCCTGAGATAAATGATTTCTGTTGATAACGAAGGTTTGAGCCCGGCCAATGGGGGATAACTGTCCGAAAGGGCCCATTTTATGATATAAATGAAAATATCGATATTTTATGTAATTGAGTTATATGTGTTTGTAGAAAATGCTGTCTTCCCCTATTGGCCGGGTTTACATAGCTATAATTGTCCTTAGATAAATGATTTCTGTTGATAACGAAGGTTTGAGCCCGGCCAATAGGGGATAACTGTCCGGAAGGGCCCATTTTATGATATAAATGAAAATATCGATATTTTATGTAATTGAGTTATATGTGTTTGTAGAAAATGTTGTCTTCCCCTATTGGCCGGGTTTACATAGCTATAATTGTCCTTAGATAAATGATTTCTGTTGATAACGAAGGTTTGAGGCCGGCCAATAGGGGATAAATGTCTTAAAGGGTCCATTTTGTGATAAAAAATGAAAATATCGATATATTACGTAATTGAGTTATATTGCTTGTAGAAAAAGCTGTCTTCCCCTATTGACCGGGTTTACATAGCTATAATTGTCCTTAGATAAATGATTTCTGTTGATAACGAAGGTTTGAGCCCGGCCAATAGGGGATAACTGTCTGAAAGGGTCCATTTTTGTGATAGAAATGAAAATATCGATATATTACGTAATTGAGTTATATTGCTTGTAGAAAAAGCTGTCTTCCCCTATTGGCCGGGTTTATATAGCTGTAATTGTCCTGAGATAAATGATTTCTGTTGATCACGAAGGTTTGAGCCCGGCCAATGGGGGATAGCTGTTAGAAAGGGCCCACTTTGTGATATAAATGAATATAATTATCGATATTTTATGTAATTGAGATATATATTGTTTGTAGAAAAAACTGTCTTCCCCTATTGGCCGGGTTTATATAGCTATAATTGTCCTTAGATAAATGATTTCTGTTGATCACGAGGGTTTGAGCCCGGCCAATAGGGGATAACTGTCCGAAAGGGCCCATTTTATGATAGAAATGAAAATATCGAATTTTATGTAATTGAGCTATGTGCTTGTAGAAAAAAACCTGTCTTCCCCTACTGGCCGGGTTTATATAGCTATAATTGTCCTGAGATGAATGATTTCTGTTGACAACGAAGTTTTGAGCCTGGCCAATAGGGGATAATGTCTGAAAGGGTCCATTTTGTGATAGAAAATAAAATATCGATATATTACGTAATTGAGTTATATTGCTTGGAGAAAAAGCTGTCTTCCCCTATTGGCCGGGTTTATATAGCTATAATTGTCCTGAGATAAATGATTTCTGTTGATCACGAAGGTTTGAGCCCGGCCAATGGGGGATAGCTGTTAGAAAGGGCCCACTTTGTGATATAAATGAATATAATTATCGATATTTTATGTAATTGAGTTACATATGTTTGTAGAAAAAGCTGTATTCGCCTATTGGCCTTGTTTATATAGCTATAATTGTCCTGAGATAAATGATTTCTGTTAATCACGAAGGTTTGAGCCCGGCCAATAGGGGATAACTGTCCGAAAGGGCCCATTTTATGATATAAATGAAAATATCGATATTTTATGTAATTGAGTTATATGTGTTTGTAGAAAATGCTGTCTTCCCCTATTGGCCGGGTTAACATAGCTATAATTATCCTTAGATAAATGATTTCTGTTGATAACGAAGGTTTGAGCCCGGCCAATAGGGGATAACTGTCTGCAAGGGTCCATTTTGTGATAGAAATGAAAATATCGATATACTACGTAATTGAGTTATATTGCTTGTAGAAAAAGCTGTCTTCCCCTATTGGCCGGGTTTATATAGCTATAATTGTCCTGAGATAAAATGATTTCTGTTGATCACGAAGGTTTGAGCCCGGCCAATGGGGGATAGCTCTTAGAAAGGGCCCACTTTGTGATATAAATGAATATAATTATCGATATTTTATGTAATTGAGTTATATGTGTTTGTAGAAAATGCTGTCTTCCCCTATTGGCCGCGTTTATATAGCTATAATTGTCCTTAGATAAATGATTTCCGTTGATCACGAAGGTTTGAGCCCGGCCAATAGGGGATAACTGTCCGAAAGGGCCCATTTTATGATATAAATGAAAATATCGATATTTTATGTAATTGAGTTATATGTGTTTGTAGAAAATGCTGTCTTCCCCTATTGGCCGGGTTTACATAGCTATAATTGTTCTTAGATAAATGATTTCTGTTGATAACGAAGGTTTGAGCCCGGCCAATAGGGGATAACTGTCTGAAAGGGTCCATTTTGTGATAGAAATGAAAATATCGATATATTACGTAATTGAGTTATATTGCTTGTAGAAAAAGCTGTCTTCCCCTATTGACCGGGTTTACATAGCTATAATTGTCCTTAGATAAATGATTTCTGTTGATAACGAAGGTTTGAGCCCGGCCAATAGGGGATAACTGTCTGAAAGGGTCCATTTTTGTGATAGAAATGAAAATATCGATATATTACGTAATTGAGTTATATTGCTTGTAGAAAAAGCTGTCTTCCCCTATTGGCCGGGTTTATATAGCTGTAATTGTCCTGAGATAAATGATTTCTGTTGATCACGAAGGTTTGAGCCCGGCCAATGGGGGATAGCTGTTAGAAAGGGCCCACTTTGTGATATAAATGAATATAATTATCGATATTTTATGTAATTGAGTTACATATGTTTGTAGAAAAAGCTGTATTCGCCTATTGGCCTTGTTTATATAGCTATAATTGTCCTGAGATAAATGATTTCTGTTAATCACGAAGGTTTGAGCCCGGCCAATAGGGGATAACTGTCCGAAAGGGCCCATTTTATGATATAAATGAAAATATCGATATTTTATGTAATTGAGTTATATGTGTTTGTAGAAAATGCTGTCTTCCCCTATTGGCCGGGTTAACATAGCTATAATTATCCTTAGATAAATGATTTCTGTTGATAACGAAGGTTTGAGCCCGGCCAATAGGGGATAACTGTCTGCAAGGGTCCATTTTGTGATAGAAATGAAAATATCGATATACTACGTAATTGAGTTATATTGCTTGTAGAAAAAGCTGTCTTCCCCTATTGGCCGGGTTTATATAGCTATAATTGTCCTGAGATAAAATGATTTCTGTTGATCACGAAGGTTTGAGCCCGGCCAATGGGGGATAGCTCTTAGAAAGGGCCCACTTTGTGATATAAATGAATATAATTATCGATATTTTATGTAATTGAGTTATATGTGTTTGTAGAAAATGCTGTCTTCCCCTATTGGCCGCGTTTATATAGCTATAATTGTCCTTAGATAAATGATTTCCGTTGATCACGAAGGTTTGAGCCCGGCCAATAGGGGATAACTGTCCGAAAGGGCCCATTTTATGATATAAATGAAAATATCGATATTTTATGTAATTGAGTTATATGTGTTTGTAGAAAATGCTGTCTTCCCCTATTGGCCGGGTTTACATAGCTATAATTGTTCTTAGATAAATGATTTCTGTTGATAACGAAGGTTTGAGCCCGGCCAATAGGGGATAACTGTCTGAAAGGGTCCATTTTGTGATAGAAATGAAAATATCGATATATTACGTAATTGAGTTATATTGCTTGTAGAAAAAGCTGTCTTCCCCTATTGACCGGGTTTACATAGCTATAATTGTCCTTAGATAAATGATTTCTGTTGATAACGAAGGTTTGAGCCCGGCCAATAGGGGATAACTGTCTGAAAGGGTCCATTTTTGTGATAGAAATGAAAATATCGATATATTACGTAATTGAGTTATATTGCTTGTAGAAAAAGCTGTCTTCCCCTATTGGCCGGGTTTATATAGCTGTAATTGTCCTGAGATAAATGATTTCTGTTGATCACGAAGGTTTGAGCCCGGCCAATGGGGGATAGCTGTTAGAAAGGGCCCACTTTGTGATATAAATGAATATAATTATCGATATTTTATGTAATTGAGTTATATAATTATGTTTGTAGAAAAAGCTGTCTTCCCCTATTGGCCGCATTTATAAAGCTATAATTGTCCTTAAACAAATGATTTATGTTGATCACGAAGATTTGAGCCCGGCCAATAGGGGATAACTGTCCGAAAGGGCCCATTTTATGATATAAATGAAAATATCGATATTTTATGTAATTGAGTTATATGTGTTTGTAGAAAATGCTGTCTTCCCCTATTGGCCGGGTTTACATAGCTATAATTGTCCTTAGATAAATGATTTCTGTTGATAACGAAGGTTTGAGCCCGGCCAATAGGGGATAACTGTCCGGAAGGGCCCATTTTATGATATAAATGAAAATATCGATATTTTATGTAATTGAGTTATATGTGTTTGTAGAAAATGTTGTCTTCCCCTATTGGCCGGGTTTACATAGCTATAATTGTCCTTAGATAAATGATTTCTGTTGATAACGAAGGTTTGAGGCCGGCCAATAGGGGATAACTGTCTGAAAGGGTCCATTTTGTGATATAAATGAAAATATCGATATATTACGTAATTGAGTTATATTGCTTGTAGAAAAAGCTGTCTTCCCCTATTGGTCAGGTTTATATAGCTATATTGTCCTGAGATAAATGATTTCTGTTGATCACGAAGGTTTGAGCCCGGCCAATGGGGGATAGCTGTTAGAAAGGGCCCACTTTGTGATATAAATGAATATAATTATCGATATTTTATGTAATTGAGTTATATGTGTTTGTAGAAAATGCTGTCCTTCCCTATTGGCCGCGTTTATATAGCTATAATTGTCCTTAGATAAATGATTTCTGTTGATCACGAAGGTTTGAGCCCGGCAAATAGGGGATAACTGTCCGAAAGGGCCCATTTTATGATGTAAATGAAAATATCGATATTTTATGTAATTGAGTTATATGTGTTTGTAGAAAATGCTGTCTTCCCCTATTGGCCGGGTTTACATAGCTATAATTGTCCTTAGATAAATGATTTCTGTTGATAACGAAGGTTTGAGCCCGGCCAATAGGGGATAACTGTCTGAAAGGGTCCATTTTGTGATAGAAATGAAAATATCGATATATTACGTAATTGAGTTATATTGCTTGTAGAAAAAGCTGTCTTCCCCTATTGACCGGGTTTACATAGCTATAATTGTCCTTAGATAAATGATTTCTGTTGATAACGAAGGTTTGAGCCCGGCCAATAGGGGATAACTGTCTGAAAGGGTCCATTTTGTGATAGAAATGAAAATATCGATATATTACGTAATTGAGTTATATTGCTTGTAGAAAAAGCTGTCTTCCCCTATTGGCCGGGTTTATATAGCTATAATTGTCCTGAGATAAATGATTTCTGTTGATAACGAAGGTTTGAGCCCGGCCAATGGGGGATAGCTGTTAGAAAGGGCCCACTTTGTGATATAAATGAATATAATTATCGATATTTTATGTAATTGAGTTATATATTGTTTGTAGAAAAAACTGTCTTCCCCTATTGGCCGGGTTTATATAGCTATAATTGTCCTATTATAAATGATTTCTGTTGATCACGAGGGTTTGAGCCCGGCCAATAGGGGATAACTGTCCGAAAGGGCCCATTTCATGATAGAAATGAAAATATCGATTTTTATGTAATTGAGCTATGTGCTTGTAGAAAAAAACCTGTCTTCCCCTACTGGCCGGGTTTATATAGCTATAATTGTCCTGAGATGAATGATTTCTGTTGACAACGAAGTTTTGAGCCTGGCCAATAGGGGATAATGTCTGAAAGGGTCCATTTTGTGATAGAAAATAAAATATCGATATATTATGTAATTGAGTTATATTGCTTGTAGAAAAAGCTGTCTTCCCCTATTGGCCGGGTTTATATAGCTATAATTGTCCTGAGATAAATGATTTCTGTTGATCACGAAGGTTTGAGCCCGGCCAATGGGGGATAGCTGTTAGAAAGGGCCCACTTTGTGATATAAATGAATATAGTTATCGATATTTTATGTAATTGAGTTACATATGTTTGTAGAAAAAGCTGTATTCGCCTATTGGCCTTGTTTATATAGCCATAATTGTCCTGAGATAAATGATTTCTGTTGATCACGAAGGTTTGAGCCCGGCCAATAGGGGATAACTGTCCGAAAGGGCCCATTTTATGATATAAATGAAAATATCGATATTTTATGTAGTTGAGTTATATGTGTTTGTAGAAAATGCTGTCTTCCCCTATTGGCCGGGTTTACATAGCTATAATTATCCTTAGATAAATGATTTCTGTTGATAACGAAGGTTTGAGCCCGGCCAATAGGGGATAACTGTCTGAAAGGGTCCATTTTGTGATAGAAATGAAAATATCGATATACTACGTAATTGAGTTATATTGCTTGTAGAAAAAGCTGTCTTCCCCTATTGGCCGGGTTTATATAGCTATAATTGTCCTGAGATAAAATGATTTCTGTTGATCACGAAGGTTTGAGCCCGGCCAATGGGGGATAGCTCTTAAAAAGGGCCCACTTTGTGATATAAATGAATATAATTATCGATATTTTATGTAATTGAGTTATATAATTATGTTTGTAGAAAAAGCTGTCTTCCCCTATTGGCCGCATTTATAAAGCTATAATTGTTCTTAAACAAATGATTTATGTTGATCACGAAGATTTGAGCCCGGCCAATAGGGGATAACTGTCCGAAAGGGCCCATTTTATGATATAAATGAAAATATCGATATTTTATGTAATTGAGTTATATGTGTTTGTAGAAAATGCTGTCTTCCCCAATTGGCCGGGTTTACATAGCTATAACTGTCCTTAGATAAATGATTTCTGTTGATAACGACGGTTTGAGCCCGGCCAATAGGGGATAACTGTCTGAAAGGGTCCATTTTGTGATATAAATGAAAATATCGATATATTACGTAATTGAGTTATATTGCTTGTAGAAAAAGCTGTCTTCCCCTATTGGCCAGGTTTATATAGCTATATTGTCCTGAGATAAATGATTTCTGTTGATCACGAAGGTTTGAGCTCGGCCAATGGGGAATAGCTGTTAGAAAGGGCCCACTTTGTGATATAAATGAATATAATTATCGATATTTTATGTAAGAGTTATATGTGTTTGTAGAAAATGCTGTCTTCCCCTATTGGCCGCGTTTATATAGCTATAATTGTCCTTAGATAAATGATTTCCGTTGATCACGAAGGTTTGAGCCCGGCCAATAGGGGATAACTGTCCGAAAGGGCCCATTTTATGATATAAATGAAAATATCGATATTTTATGTAATTGAGTTATATGTGTTTGTAGAAAATGCTGTCTTCCCCTATTGGCCGGGTTTACATAGCCATAATTGTTCTTAGATAAATGATTTCTGTTGATAACGAAGGTTTGAGCCCGGCCAATAGGGGATAACTGTCTGAAAGGGTCCATTTTGTGATAGAAATGAAAATATCGATATATTACGTAATTGAGTTATATTGCTTGTAGAAAAAGCTGTCTTCCCCTATTGACCGGGTTTACATAGCTATAATTGTCCTTAGATAAATGATTTCTGTTGATGACGAAGGTTTGAGCCCGGCCAATAGGGGATAACTGTCTGAAAGGGTCCATTTTTGTGATAGAAATGAAAATATCGATATATTACGTAATTGAGTTATATTGCTTGTAGAAAAAGCTGTCTTCCCCTATTGGCCGGGTTTATATAGCTGTAATTGTCCTGAGATAAATGATTTCTGTTGATCACGAAGGTTTGAGCCCGGCCAATGGGGGATAGCTGTTAGAAAGGGCCCACTTTGTGATATAAATGAATATAATTATCGATATTTTATGTAATTGAGTTATATGTGTTTGTAGAAAATGCTGTCTTCCCCTATTGGCCGCGTTTATATAGCTATAATTGTCCTTAGATAAATGATTTCTGTTGATCACGAAGGTTTGAGCCCGGCCAATAGGGGATAACTGTCCGAAAGGGCCCATTTTATGATGTAAATGAAAATATCGATATTTTATGTAATTGAGTTATATGTGTTTGTAGAAAATGCTGTCTTCCCCTATTGGCCGTTTTTACATAGCTATAATTGTCCTTAGATAAATGATTTCTGTTGATAACGAAGGTTTGAGCCCGGCCAATAGGGGATAACTGTCTGAAAGGGTCCATTTTGTGATATAAATGAAAATATCGATATATTACGTAATTGAGTTATATTGCTTGTAGAAAAAGCTGTCTTCCCCTATTGACCGGGTTTACATAGCTATAATTGTCCTTAGATAAATGATTTCTGTTGATAACGAAGGTTTGAGCCCGGCCAATAGGGGATAACTGTCTGAAAGGGTCCATTTTGTGATAGAAATGAAAATATCGATATATTACGTAATTGAGTTATATTGCTTGTAGAAAAAGCTGTCTTCCCCTATTGGCCGGGTTTATATAGCTATAATTGTCCTGAGATAAATGATTTCTGTTGATAACGAAGGTTTGAGCCCGGCCAATGGGGGATAGCTGTTAGAAAGGGCCCACTTTGTGATATAAATGAATATAATTATCGATATTTTATGTAATTGAGTTATATATTGTTTGTAGAAAAAACTGTCTTCCCCTATTGGCCGGGTTTATATAGCTATAATTGTCATTAGATAAATGATTTCTGTTGATCACGAGGGTTTGAGCCCGGCCAATAGGGGATAACTGTCCGAAAGGGCCCATTTCATGATAGAAATGAAAATATCTATTTTTATGTAATTGAGCTATGTGCTTGTAGAAAAAAACCTGTCTTCCCCTACTGGCCGGGTTTATATAGCTATAATTGTCCTGAGATGAATGATTTCTGTTGACAACGAAGTTTTGAGCATGGCCAATAGGGGATAATGTCTGAAAGGGTCCATTTTGTGATAGAAAATAAAATATCGATATATTACGTAATTGAGTTATATTGCTTGTAGAAAAAGCTGTCTTCCCCTATTGGCCGGGTTTATATAGCTATAATTGTCCTGAGATAAATGATTTCTGTTGATCACGAAGGTTTGAGCCCGGCCAATGGGGGATAGCTGTTAGAAAGGGCCCACTTTGTGATATAAATGAATATAATTATCGATATTTTATGTAATTGAGTTACATATGTTTGTAGAAAAAGCTGTGTTCGCCTATTGGCCTTGTTTATATAGCTATAATTGTCCTGAGATAAATGATTTCTGTTGATCACGAAGGTTTGAGCCCGGCCAATGGGGGATAGCTGTTAGATAGGGCCCACTTTGTGATATAAATGAATATAATTATCGATATTTTATGTAATTGAGTTATATAATTATGTTTGTAGAAAAAGCTGTCTTCCCCTATTGGCCGCATTTATAAAGCTATAATTGTTCTTAAACAAATGATTTATGTTGATCACAAAGATTTGAGCCCGGCCAATAGGGGATAACTGTCCGAAAGGGCCCATTTTATGATATAAATGAAAATATCGATATTTTATGTAATTGAGTTATATGTGTTTGTAGAAAATGCTGTCTTCCCCAATTGGCCGGGTTTACATAGCTATAATTGTCCTTAGATAAATGATTTCTGTTGATAACGAAGGTTTGAGCCCGGCCAATAGGGGATAACTGTCTGAAAGGGTCCATTTTGTGATATAAATGAAAATATCGATATATTACGTAATTGAGTTATATTGCTTGTAGAAAAAGCTGTCTTCCCCTATTGGCCAGGTTTATATAGCTATATTGTCCTGAGGTAAATGATTTCTGTTGATCACGAAGGTTTGAGCTCGGCCAATGGGGGAATAGCTGTTAGAAAGGGCCCACTTTGTGATATAAATGAATATAACTATCGATATTTTATGTAATTGAGTTATATGTGTTTGTAGACAATGCTGTCTTCCCCTATTGGCCGCGTTTATATAGCTATAATTGTCCTTAGATAAATGATTTCCGTTGATCACGAAGGTTTGAGCCCGGCCAATAGGGGATAACTGTCCGAAAGGGCCCATTTTATGATATAAATGAAAATATCGATATTTTATGTAATTGAGTTATATGTGTTTGTAGAAAATGCTGCCTTCCCCTATTGGCTGGAATTACATAGCTATAATTGTTCTTAGATAAATGATTTCTGTTGATAACGAAGGTTTGAGCCCGGCCAATAGGGGATAACTGTCTGAAAGGGTCCATTTTGTGATAGAAATGAAAATATCGATATATTACGTAATTGAGTTATATTGCTTGTAGAAAAAGCTGTCTTCCCCTATTGACCGGGTTTACATAGCTATAATTGTCCTTAGATAAATGATTTCTGTTGATAACGAAGGTTTGAGCCCGGCCAATAGGGGATAACTGTCTGAAAGGGTCCATTTTTGTGATAGAAATGAAAATATCGATATATTACGTAATTGAGTTATATTGCTTGTAGAAAAAGCTGTCTTCCCCTATTGGCCGGGTTTATATAGCTGTAATTGTCCTGAGATAAATGATTTCTGTTGATCACGAAGGTTTGAGCCCGGCCAATGGGGGATAGCTGTTAGAAAGGGCCCACTTTGTGATATAAATGAATATAATTATCGATATTTTATGTAATTGAGTTATATAATTATGTTTGTAGAAAAAGCTGTCTTCCCCTATTGGCCGCATTTATAAAGCTATAATTGTCCTTAAACAAATGATTTATGTTGATCACGAAGATTTGAGCCCGGCCAATAGGGGATAACTGTCCGAAAGGGCCCATTTTATGATATAAATGAAAATATCGATATTTTATGTAATTGAGTTATATGTGTTTGTAGAAAATGCTGTCTTCCCCTATTGGCCGGGTTTACATAGCTATAATTGTCCTTAGATAAATGATTTCTGTTGATAACGAAGATTTGAGCCCGGCCAATAGGGGATAACTGTCCGGAAGGGCCCATTTTATGATATAAATGAAAATATCGATATTTTATGTAATTGAGTTATATGTGTTTGTAGAAAATGTTGTCTTCCCCTATTGGCCGGGTTTACATAGCTATAATTGTCCTTAGATAAATGATTTCTGTTGATAACGAAGGTTTGAGGCCGGCCAATAGGGGATAACTGTCTGAAAGGGTCCATTTTGTGATATAAATGAAAATATCGATATATTACGTAATTGAGTTATATTGCTTGTAGAAAAAGCTGTCTTCCCCTATTGGCCAGGTTTATATAGCTATATTGTCCTGAGATAAATGATTTCTGTTGATCACGAAGGTTTGAGCCCGGCCAATGGGGGATAGCTGTTAGAAAGGGCCCACTTTGTGATATAAATGAATATAATTATCGATATTTTATGTAATTGAGTTACATAATGTTTGTAGAAAAAGCTGTATTCCCCTATTGGCCTTGTTTATATAGCTATAATTGTCCTGAGATAAATGATTTCTGTTGATCACGAAGGTTTGAGCCCGGCCAATAGGGGATGACTGTCCGAAAGGGCCCATTTTATGATAGAAATGAAAATGTCGATTTTTATGTAATTGAGCTATGTGCTTGTAGAAAAAAACCTGTCTTTCCCTACTGGCCGGGTTTATATAGCTATAATTGTCCTGAGATAAATGATTTCTGTTGATAACGAAGGTTTGAGGCCGGCCAATAGGGGATAACTGTCTGAAAGGGTCCATTTTGTGATATAAATGAAAATATCGATATATTACGTAATTGAGTTATAATGCTTGTAGAAAAAGCTGTCTTCCCCTATTGGCCAGGTTTATATAGCTATATTGTCCTGAGATAAATGATTTCTGTTGATCACGAAGGTTTGAGCCCGGCCAATGGGGAATAGCTGTTAGAAAGGGCCCACTTTGTGATATAAATGAATATAATTATCGATATTGTATGTAATTGAGTTATATGTGTTTGTAGAAAATGCTGTCTTCCCCTATTGGCCGCGTTTATATAGCTATAATTGTCCTTAGATAAATGATTTCCGTTGATCACGAAGGTTTGAGCCCGGCCAATAGGGGATAACTGTCCGAAAGGGCCCATTTTATGATATAAATGAAAATATCGATATTTTATGTAATTGAGTTATATGTGTTTGTAGAAAATGCTGTCTTCCCCTATTGGCCGGGTTTACATAGCTATAATTGTTCTTAGATAAATGATTTCTGTTGATAACGAAGGTTTGAGCCCGGCCAATAGGGGATAACTGTCTGAAAGGGTCCATTTTGTGATAGAAATGAAAATATCGATATATTACGTAATTGAGTTATATTGCTTGTAGAAAAAGCTGTCTTCCCCTATTGACCGGGTTTACATAGCTATAATTGTCCTTAGATAAATGATTTCTGTTGATAACGAAGGTTTGAGCCCGGCCAATTGGGGATAACTGTCCGAAAGGGTCCATTTTGTGATAGAAATGAAAATATCGATATATTACGTAATAGAGTTATATTGCTTGTAGAAAAAGCTGTCTTCCCCTATTGGCCGGGTTTATATAGCTGTAATTGTCCTGAGATAAATGATTTCTGTTGATCACGAAGGTTTGAGCCCGGCCAATGGGGGATAGCTGTTAGAAAGGGCCCACTTTGTGATATAAATGAATATAATTATCGATATTTTATGTAATTGAGTTATATAATTATGTTTGTAGAAAAAGCTGTCTTCCCCTATTGGCCGCATTTATAAAGCTATAATTGTCCTTAAACAAATGATTTATGTTGATCACGAAGATTTGAGCCCGGCCAATAGGGGATAACTGTCCGAAAGGGCCCATTTTATGATATAAATGAAAATATCGATATTTTATGTAATTGAGTTATATGTGTTTGTAGAAAATGCTGTCTTCCCCTATTGGCCGGGTTTACATAGCTATAATTGTCCTTCGATAAATGATTTCTGTTGATAACGAAGGTTTGAGCCCGGCCACTAGGGGATAACTGTCCGGAAGGGCCCATTTTATGATATAAATGAAAATATCGATATTTTATGTAATTGAGTTATATGTGTTTGTAGAAAATGTTGTCTTCCCCTATTGGCCGGGTTTACATAGCTATAATTGTCCTTAGATAAATGATTTCTGTTGATAACGAAGGTTTGAGGCCGGCCAATAGGGGATAACTGTCTGAAAGGGTCCATTTTGTGATATAAATGAAAATATCGATATATTACGTAATTGAGTTATATTGCTTGTAGAAAAAGCTGTCTTCCCCTATTGGCCAGGTTTATATAGCTATATTGTCCTGAGATAAATGATTTCTGTTGATCACGAAGGTTTGAGCCCGGCCAATGGGGGATAGCTGTTAGAAAGGGCCCACTTTGTGATATAAATGAATATAATTATCGATATTTTATGTAATTGAGTTATATGTGTTTGTAGAAAATGCTGTCTTCCCCTATTGGCCGCGTTTATATAGCTATAATTGTCCTTAGATAAATGATTTCTGTTGATCACGAAGGTTTGAGCCCGGCCAATAGGGGATAACTGTCCGAAAGGGCCCATTTTATGATATAAATGAAAATATCGATATTTTATGTAATTGAGTTATATGTGTTTGTAGAAAATGCTGTCTTCCCCTATTGGCCGGGTTTACATAGCTATAGTTGTCCTTAGATAAATGATTTCTGTTGATAACGAAGGTTTGAGCCCGGCCAATAGGGGATAACTGTCTGAAAGGGTCCATTTTGTGATAGAAATGAAAATATCGATATATTACGTAATTGAGTTATATTGCTTGTAGAAAAAGCTGTCTTCCCCTATTGACCGGGTTTACATAGCTATAATTGTCCTTAGATAAATGATTTCTGTTGATAACGAAGGTTTGAGCCCGGCCAATAGGGGATAACTGTCTGAAAGGGTCCATTTTGTGATAGAAATGAAAATATCGATATATTACGTAATTGAGTTATATTGCTTGTAGAAAAAGCTGTCTTCCCCTATTGGCCGGGTTTATATAGCTATAATTGTCCTGAGATAAATGATTTCTGTTGATCGCGAAGGTTTGAGCCCGGCCAATGGGGGATAGCTGTTAGAAAGGGCCCACTTTGTGATATAAATGAATATAATTATCGATATTTTATGTAATTGAGTTATATATTGTTTGTAGAAAAAAACTGTCTTCCCCTATTGGCCGGGTTTATATAGCTATAATTGTCCTTAGATAAATGATTTCTGTTGATCACGAGGGTTTGAGCCCGGCCAATAGGGGATAACTGTCCGAAAGGGCCCATTTTATGATAGAAATGAAAATATCGATTTTTATGTAATTGAGCTATGTGCTTGTAGAAAAAAACCTGTCTTCCCCTACTGGCCGGGTTTATATAGCTATAATTGTCCTGAGATAAATGATTTCTGTTGACAACGAAGTTTTGAGCCTGGCCAATAGGGGATAATGTCTGAAAGGGTCCATTTTGTGATAGAAAATAAAATATCGATATATTACGTAATTGAGTTATATTGCTTGTAGAAAAAGCTGTCTTCCCCTATTGGCCAGGGTTTATATAGCTATAATTGTCCTGAGATAAATGATTTCTGTTGATCACGAAGGTTTGAGCCCGGCCAATGGGGGATAGCTGTTAGAAAGGGCCCACTTTGTGATATAAATGAATATAATTATCGATATTTTATGTAATTGAGTTACATAATGTTTGTAGAAAAAGCTGTATTCCCCTATTGGCCTTGTTTATATAGCTATAATTGTCCTGAGATACATGATTTCTGTTGATCACGAAGGTTTGAGCCCGGCCAATAGGGGATAACTGTCCGAAAGGGCCCATTTTATGATATAAATGAAAATATCGATATTTTATGTAATTGAGTTATATGTGTTTGTAGAAAATGCTGTCTTCCCCTGTTGGCCGGGTTTACATAGTCATAATTATCCTTAGATAAATGATTTCTGTTGATAACGAAGGTTTGAGCCCGGCCAATAGGGGATAACTGTCTGAAAGGGTCCATTTTGTGATAGAAATGAAAATATCGATATACTACGTAATTGAGTTATATTGCTTGTAGAAAAAGCTGTCTTCCCCTATTGGCCGGGTTTATATAGCTATAATTGTCCTGAGATAAATGATTTCTGTTGACAACGAAGTTTTGAGCCCGGCCCATAGGGGATAACTGTCCGAAAGGGCCCATTTTGTGATATAAATGAAAATATATCGATAGTTTCATATTGGTAGGCTATAATTAACATGAAGAAACTCGCTTCCGGTGACAACCAAGGTTTGTCCTTAGCCATCAATAGGGCATGTTTTCCCAAAAGGGTCCAGTTTGTGATTTAATCGAAAATGCGTGTATTTTCCAATATAGAGGCATATCGCTTACATATATGTTAAAAAACCAACATTTGACAGATAGACACACAGACAGACAGACAGACGGACGGACAAACAGACGGAACCGAAAACATCCCCACACCTCCCTCCCCTTGTCAAGTGTTGTCCTTAGCCATCAATAGGGCATGTTTTCCCAAAAGGGTCCATTTTGTGATTTAATCGAAAATGCGTGTATTTTCCAATATAGAGGCATATCGCTTACATATATGTTAAAAAACCAACATTTGACAGATAGACACACAGACAGACAGACAGACGGACGGACAAACAGACGGAACCGAAAACATCCCCACACCTCCCTCCCCTTGTCAAGTGTTGTACGTACGTATAGGCCCTACTCAGGCTACTGTTGCATTTTTGAAACGTATCGTTTGGGGATACGTATTGATTGTGCGACGACTTATGAACACGATGGCCCACTATAGATGCATAACGAGCGAGCGTACAAGCGAGCGTAGCTTGCATGTGCATGTGAATATCAAACGTCGAATATCTGTCCAACTTCACGCCGGTGTTCTGCGTGCGTATCTATCCAACATTACTTTGTCCCCTCTGAAGTAAGGATAGGAAGACCGACAAGACCTCCCATTTTAGCCAGTCGGTACAGCCATCAACACTGCAGTGCGCTTTGAGTTTTCTCCTTCTCTTGATTCGGCTTCAGCATCGTTAAATCTACAGGAACCATCCTCTCGATCAGCACACCATGACGCAAGCACTCTTTGATGCTCTTGCGGGTAAGTAGATCAGATGGTCTAACGTTAGTAAAGCAAGCAAGCAAGCTGCCCATAATTTCACCATATCGATTAACACCATCCAAAATTTGACCATTGGCTATCAATATCAGGCTACTTCAATGGTGGCCTTTGCACATGGTCGAATTTTGGTACCTGGTAAATGGTATGGGAGGCTGAACCTTGGTGCTGTTTTGTTTTGTTTTGTTTTGTTTTTTGTTTTTTTTTTTTTTTTTTTTTTTAACTTATGTACCGTTGTACCAGTACTTCACATTGAATACAGACTCAGAGTCTGCAGACTGCACTGACACTGTGGAAATTGTGTGCCAAGAAAACCTTCTTTTTCCTATAACGTTAGTAGATTTCTACATACTTTCATTGCCAAAGAAAGGTTTATGGGCATCAATGTGAAAGACCAGTGTTAAAGTTGCCCATTTTCTAATTATGAAATTGTGCTCTCAACTACAGTGTATATGCATGCAAAGCTTTGAACAAAAAAAAACAAAAACAAAAAAAAAAAAAAAAAGGAGGAACATTTGCCAGTTTGTTGGGATTTTGGCATCAAATGTAGGATGTTGATGCGGTTTCATGTTCAAGCTAATATCTTAAGTACAATCGGAACAAAGTTTGTCAAACTGGCACACAAAGTATTTCCCAACATGTATCATACATCACTTACATAAACTTCAATCGCATGAGATTGTTGATAGTGTCATTTTCAGCCTTGATATTTGGTGCTGTCGCTCAGCACAATAACTCCTGGTTGTAATTGATGGAAAGAGATCATTGTAAAGGTTTAACTTCACGGACTGCTGAGTGGAAGCCGCGCCGAGTTGATGCAGTGAGTATTTAAATACTAGAGATTGCAATACCTAAAGTCCAATCTACACCATTTGTGCGCTTAGAAACATTGTATTAAGCGCATTACAAATGTAATGTGTTGTTGTTGTTGTTGTTATTATTATTATAATTATACAAAGTTGCATAATGTCATTCTATTGCCTTTCCTACATTAAATGGATTACAAGTAATACAACTACTCGCCTCACTGTTTTGTGACAGGCATTGATGGGAGTGGCCTGGGGATGCAGAGTCTCCTGGAAACCACTTCCACCAGCACCATCACCAATGCAGTCCAAGACCCCACTGCTGGTAAGGGACCTATTCTTACCTCGCCTTTTGATTTTGATTTTCTGTTTGTTTGTTTTTTTTGCTTTTGTTTTGCTTTGTTTTAGCCATTTGTTTGCTATATTGGGTTTGCCAACTTCTGGTGTGTCATCTCAAGTGTTTGACAGACATTCTTGAAAAATTAGTGAGCCCATCCTCAGTGGGTTAAGACTATAGCTGCTCCTGTACAGAAGGAAAGGAAAAAGAAGGTGACGTAGTTAGAAGAAAAAGAAGAAAAAAACAAAAGGTGGAAGAGAATCAGAAGAAGCAAAAAATTTTAAAGGAACGGAGGATGAAGAAGGAAAGTGTGATCTATTGAAGATTGCCAGATTCAACCTCTTTGCAGCATTTATGTTCTGTTCACACAAGTATATGTGTACATTCATTGTACACTGTAAGTATGTATTTCATAGACTGAAGATCCAACTTTGACTTTTGGCCATTGCTACAAATTGCATTGCAAGAACAGAGGAGAGATTTAGTTAATGAAAGAATACCTTACATACCTTTCCATTGTGTGCAAGCATAGACACATATGTCTCTGCGATAGAGACAATACATACGGAATATCTCTATTTGGCTCTGTATAAATTTGTTTGCATCAAGTAAAACAGGTAAATCCGAGACCTGGCAATATCCCAAATTGTTGTGAGAATAGAATTATATTCTTGGGACATTGTGACATCGTGGTCACTTGAAAGCAGAAAATATGGTATCAGATGTCAATATCAAAATATCAAGTTGATTTGTGGTGTGATTGCAGGGTTGATTACTACAGTGTGTGTGGTTAAGGTTTATGAGACATGACTCGTAATGTGCAGCTGTTTTTTTTTTTGTTTTTTTTAATTATCTTAATTTACCTTGTCAGGTAACGAAAGATCAGTAAGAGTATGCAGTGGAAGTTCCATTTGAATCAAAATATAATGTAAGAGGGGTTTTGAATGTTCCGAAGTTCTACTAGTTTTCACCAAACAGTCCTATCGATCATAACCAATTGAAATGTGAATTAAATGAGTGTATTAAGTTGTTTCACTCTACAAGTTTGTAAAACAAATGAAGATTATGATTTTGGTCAATAGTTCATCAACCTCTATGCCCTTTTCTGAAAAGGTCATCATTGTCAAAGTGGCAAGTATACAGCCATTAGATGCTTTGGATATGATTCATTTCATTCCATTACATGTAAACAAAGGAAGTTTTTAGAAAGTTTGTGTGCTGGTCAGTGGGAGCTTTGTTTATAGGTAATGACATCAGTGTCTCTTGTAATTTTCACATGCACTTGTGACCAATACGTATCACTATTTAATAAAAACATGTCAGTTCCAGTCATATTCATGAATCTTGAAACATGTCATATTCTTGAATCTGCAAGCATTCTGTCTTTTTAAAAATTCAATCAAATACAGTTTACATAGATGTATTTTACTCTGAATGCATTTTACTCTATATGTCAATGATCAAGGCTCCAAAAATTGAGGCCGAGTTTCTACTCTCTCATGTTCTGAATGAGATAACATGGTAACAGAATTCAATCAAAAGCACAAAGCTCATTGGACTACAGGTACATTAGGTTTACCTGGATCTGAAGCAATGTATGAATCATGGCATTTAAGCTGGAGAGATAAGGCACTGGCGCTCTAGCTGTAGAGATATGACACTGACTGACTGAAAGTGCCAAACACATCATCAAATCTGACAAACAAAACAAGGGCCTTTTTACTTCTGTTTATTTTAACTCCCTATTTTGAACAGTGATAGGGCTTTTGTAGGGTGTTGATATACTGTATTAACAAAGGGCATCTTCTGGATTGAGTATGATTATTCTTGTACTTTTTCAAGAACCTTTTTAAACTGTGTTGCAAACCACACTTAGAGTTTGTTCAAATGTGAATGATATGAATAAACTTCTCTCATAAGCTGTCATGTTTCCCTAAAAATTGAACCCAGGAATTTGGCAAATGTGAATGGTAGAGATCTTTAGTTGATTTACATGAGTAGAATTGACCTCACGTATGTCCTCCGCAGTATACACTGAGTATTGACGCTGTTTTATCATTTTTGGGGTCTCTGGAGAAATTAGTGCATCTTAACTCATTGAAGACAAGCTGATTTTACTATTATAAAATGCATTTCCTTTAGACACTTGCTTGAGTATACTTGGGACTAGTCTTTAATGGGTTAATTCTGCGAGGAGATATCTCCGCCCAAAGTAACAGGAGTGTTATTATTATTATGGGTTGTTGTTTTTTTTTTTTGTTATCCAGCTACAGACGATGATGACATCTTCCAGTGTGGGAAGTGTAAGAAACAGTTCTCATCCCTCAACTCATTCATGAATCACAAGCGGGAGCACTGTGTGGCCACCATTCAGACGAGCCTCATGAACTCGGCGGGCGGGACAATCACGCGCCCACAGCCCATACAGGCCACCACCAACAGCGCCTTCTCAGCCCTCTCCCAGTCCTCCCTGGGCAGGGGGCTGTCCCTGGGAGGGGTAGGCGTGGTGCCCCCGTCGCCGCTGGCCCAGCTCCAGGCCAACATGGTGCTGGGAGAAGAGGTGCTGATCTCCCAGTATGCCAATGTGGAGCAGAACCTGCAGCAGCTTCAGAACACGCTGCTGAATGGTGGCTCCCTCTCCACCACACCCTTCCTCACCTCACAGGCGGGGTCCCGCCTGCTGACGTCAGCCACCTCCGTGTCGTCAGGGACGACCAGCTCTGCCAGCTCCATGCAGCAAGCTCTCAATATTGGACAGGTAGTGCAGTCACAGACATTTTCTAAGCAACTAATCAAGTTTTTGCCGCAAATTTTCTTTGAGTACAGAGTGTTCCTATTTTTTATGTCATTAAACAGTGATTAGTATTCAAATGGGGATGAAATTACAAATGACTGATTTAGTGATAGAAGTAATATTGTTCTAAGATATCCATTCTTGTAGTGAAGACTTGAGATGACTTGATTATGGTCATGTAGCGTAGCAGATGATACATACTAGTGAATAAGACTGAATTCTCAGCACTGTTGCATTTCATGTTAGTGAATTGGGCTGAATGTACGTATCTGGTAGAAGTGCTATACAGTGTGACAGAGTTATGTTGATTCATGGACTGACACAGCTGTTGATGAATGTTGTTAGCTCACCTGAGCCAAAGGCTCTAAGTGAGCTATTGCGATCGCCCTTTGTCCGGCGTCCGGCGTGCGTCGTCCGTCGTGCGTAAACTTTTTACATTTTCATCTTCTTCTTGAAAACCCCAAGACCGATTTTCATCAAACTTGGCAGGTAGCATTCCTAGGGGGTTAGGAATTTAATTTGTTAAAATGGGCACCATGCCCCACCCAGGGGGCCCCCAGGGGGGCCCAAACCCCCCAAAATTAAGGAATCTGTAAAAATCTTCTTCTCTAGAACCAGAAGTGATAGAGCTAAGTTAATACTATGAGTTAGTACATTGATGACTGCAGTTTCAAGTTTGTTCATGGCAGAATCAGGGGTGCCCCCCCCCCCTTGGGACCCAGGGGAGGGGGTGGGGAGGGGTCCTAATGGGGCCTAAATTGTGCATTTTCATCTTCTTCTTGAGAACCCCATGACCAATTTTCACCAAACTTGGCAGGTAGCATCTCTAGGGGGTTAGAATCTCAATTTGTTAAAATGGGCGCCATGCCCCACCCAGGGGCCCCAGGGGGACCCAAACCCCCCAAAATGAAGGAATCTTTAAAAATCTTCTCTAGAATCAGAAGTTATAGAGCTAAGATAATACTATGAGTGAGTACATTAATGACTGTAGTTTCAAGTTTGTTCATAGCAGATCCAGGGGTGCCCCTCTTGGGGGCAGGGGGGGGGGGGTTGGGAAGGTCCAAATGGGGGCCTGAATTGTACATTTTCATCTTCTTCCTGAAAACCTCATGATGGATTTTCGTCAAACTTGGCAGGTAGCATCCCTAGGGGGTCAGGATCTCAATTTATCAAAATGGGCACCATGCCCCACCCAGAGCGTCCCAGGGGGCCCCAATCCCCCCAAATTAAGGAATCTTAAAAAATTTGGGCCCTTATTGTACATTCTCATCTTCTACTTGAGAATGCCTGGTCAAATTTTAGTAGAGCTGTGAATAATTTAGATTGATGACTGTGTGAAAGGTGAACTTGCGATACTCAGGTGAGCGCTAGACCCGCGGGTCTCTTGTTAGTGTTTGAATCATAACACCTAAGATCTGCAGTAATTATGCAATAGTTTGATATGTCTTTGGGGTTTTCATTTGTATTTCAATCATCAGATCACAGTTGAGATGCCACCTTATGTTTGAAGTTTGATTCATTGTTCCCCAAGCAGGTGACCAATATACACATTGTCCAGCCAGGCAACATCACAATACAGCAGACACTACCCAACCCCTCACAGCCACAAGACCAGCAGGCACCCATGATGCAAGCCCAGCAACCACAGCCACCACCACAGCAGCCACAGCAGCCACAACAGCAACAGCAGCAGCAACCACAACAGCAGCAGCAGCAGCAGCAACACCAGACGCTAGTACAACCAGCCACCATCATGCCCCATCGTCCCCAGAGCTCTTCCTCTGCAGACGCTGCCACCGTGGAGCTCACCCGAATTGCGCCCATGACCAATGTACAGGTAGGCCAGGGGTCAGATGGCGAGTCACTCAACAGACCCGACCACATCTACAGTCTAACGGCTCGACGGCAGAGGCGAACTGATACGGGAAGCAAGAAACCAGGCAAATTAAGGTCAGCTTCTCCAGTTACTGTATAAGCTGTTATTTTCGCGAATTTCGCGAATCACATTTGCATCGCGAATTCAACAACACGCGAAAAAATGTCTCCATGTGCTTGGGTAATAGTGCATTTACATTAAGCATTTACGTCAAATCGCGAAAACAACATCTCGCGAAAACGTCTATGGCCTCATCATTTCCAAAAATATCTGTACGTGAAAATAACAGCGTATACAGTATATAAACTGTACGAAAAGGAAGGTCCCACTGTAATTTTAGAGAGTGCTGATTGTGAAGTATATTAGGTGAAATTTTGCAAGTGGACTGATGTTTGTTAAAGTAACTTGAAAAAATAGTGCCTTCTGTAACACAAATGTACTGTATATTGACTCCAGAGTTGGAAATCGCTATACTTTCTCGTGAAAAGGAATAGTGATATTTTGTCATTTGGTTCCTGTGATTCACCAAATTGTCTTACAGGTTCTAAATTGTGAATTATAAGACTCGCACAATATTTACCGGGCCGTGTGTAGTAGTTGGTCAGTATATACTTCAATGTGCAGTTTAGTTGGGAACTTCACTAAAATGATAAATGAACTTGCAACATTATAGTAGTGTAATACAAGCTGTTGTAACTCATGGTGCATTGCATTGAATCACAACAGGTGCAACTACTGTGAACGAACTTTCGCCAAGAACTTCGACCTTCAGCAGCACCTGAGGAGCCACACGGGGGAGAAGCCATTCCAGTGTATCGTCTGTGGGCGAGCCTTTGCCCAGAAGTCCAATGTCAAGAAACACATGCAGACCCACAAGGTGTGGCCAGAAGGCAAGGGAGCAACACTGCCCAGCAAAGTGAGTGACACGTTGTGCATTCAACCCTTATACAAATAGTGTTCAATGGTCACGAGTGCGATGGTACAAGATTTCGCACGAGGTGAAAAATAGAGGCGCTCTATTCAATGAGGCGAAGCCGAGTTGAATAGTGCACCTCATCTTTCACTGAGTGCGAAATCTTGTTCCATTGCACGAGTAAAGACCATACACTATTTGTTTTATACAACACCTCGAACGTCAACAGATGTGGTCCACACAGATTCTTGAATTTAGCACGGAAATGGAACCATTTTCTGTGAAAGACGAATGAGTATCCGCACAGTCGCCATTACGTGTACTTGTACGTACCCAAAGCTGATCGGTGGAAGTTGTTTACAAAAATGAGTGACAAAAGTTTGCGCTTGTAAGTGTGCTTGTAATTGTTGAGTGTGCGCGGCAAATGTTTGTTTATTGTGACATCAGTCGTGCGATGGAACAAAAACTTTGAGTCGATCATGAGTTTATCACGGGAGTCAGTGGAAATGGGTGACGTCAGCCATGAGCTATCCATTTTTGCTCAAACAAAATTGCACAACTGACGGCCACAGCGTGCGATGGAACTTTGAACTAAATGTCACGTGATGGGCAATCAACCAATCAGATAGCTACATTCTAATTAGGTGTTGTATAACACTTGCTAATGTCTGTGATTGGGCTCAGGGCTCGCGCGATAGCAGTTGGGTCATGATGGGATTGTGGATGTCAAAATTGTCAGGCAGTTACTGTCACAGCTGGGATGTAAGAAATATTCAGTGATAGTATCATGCAGGCATACCTTGCTGTCGGATGTTGACACAGGCAGCAGTGAACTACCACATGTAGAACAAGACATGTGTTCACCAGTTGCATGCCACATGCAAGATGGCTGAGTGATGGTGGTTGCAACTGATGGCGGGATATTTCCGTTGGTCATGCAGCAGGCTGCTTCATGTCCTCAAACCTCATTTTCCCTGTTGAAGTCACATCTGAGTAGGGAATACTTTGTTGTTGTTTTGGTAAATAAATGTGTAACAATTATTCTTACAAACATTGTGATGTTAAGTGGGCTGATTTAAATGTCTTGTAATAAAGCTGTTATACATGGCTGTGATGCAGTAGTTGTGCTTGTGTTTAGTAAAATCTCTCTATTCTGCTGTGAATAAAAGTAGTTTTTGAATGGGAAATCTAAAAGTTAAAAGGGTACAAGTACTTTGCAAATTGAGGATAAGTGATACAGATACATTGCTTACCTGAGATATTTGTGTGGACAGTTGACTACATTTTACCAGTTATCATGCACCTTCTCTCTTTATTTTCTGATTTTTAGCCCATCTTGAAGGTCACAAATCTTGGTGAGGAAAATTCTGCAAAGAACGCTAAAATCAGACTTGATGCAGGTGAGTTGTCATTGACATAGTAAAAAAAAAAAGGAAGAAAAAAGTTATAAACTTGCCAGTCCTAATGTGTCACTTTGGATTTCCATAAAAGTAGGCAAAGCTAGCAGTAATTCATCGAATCTAGATAACAAGATGGGACACTTTTACCTGTCACAAGCGAGACAAAACAACTTGTGACAACCTGTTTGGTTCATCTCAAAGAGGGAAGTGATTTTAGTCTACTGATGTGTGAGATCAGTTACTTCAAATGTGAAAATTTTTCTGTCAGAAATTCTTTGCACTCCGCTGGGTGAGATGAATTTTGCTGTTATTATTCTGTGGAATAAAAGCATATGATAGTAACAAACAGACTTTATGCACTTTTATTTTTTGCAGGTTTCTTACCTAAAAATTCCACATTGCAAAAATTTCCACTTTTACAGTATGCAAAAGTTTTGCATTGACATGGGATGAGGAGGGGAAGTAGTCACAGGATGGGATGAGATTACCCAGCATTGATGGTCAGATAATAGGTGATAAAGTGCGATGGTGTCCGAAGAAAGGAATGTCAATGTGACCATTAAAATGATCTGACAGAGTGACCACAGCTGCGCTGAATGACTGGCACTTACATTTCTTTCTGCAATATTTACAGCATGATAGACTCAAAATGTGTATTGCAAAAAAAACTGATGTCATTGTCCTATAATATGAACCCCCCCCCCCCCCCCCAAACAACATTTTTACTAAGGACGAACATTGCAACCATTCAGCTCGTAAAACTTGATGCATATTGTAAAGAATCAAGATCGAGGTTCAGGTAGAGCTACAGCTGAGACAATCTCCACATTCATGACTTTCTGTTATTTTTGTCATCTGATAGGTGGAAGTCAGGACCTTGTGGAACCAATACCTAGAGAAGAAATGCTGGTGGACAACTCTTATGTGTGCAACTTTTGCAACGAACGGTTCAAGAACTACTACCAGTTGAAAACACATATGAGACAACACAAAGATGAGCAGGTATGAAGCACCTACAATTTGGGTTTTCTCTCTTTCTAAATCATTGGTTTTCTTGCAAGAAAAATTGGTTATGACCACTCAAGAGAAATAACAAACATGAGTGCAGTGCTAATAATCTTAAGATGTCATATATGATGCTGTCTTCATTCAAAGCTGTTAGTAGTAGTGAATGTCTTGATAGTCTGTTGTCATTTTGTGGGAGTATAAGGGAAAGGGAAAGTTGTGACATTGACTTCAGGTGGATAATTTGATGCATGAGAGAGAAAAGGGATGCATTAGGTTTGATAATAGAGATGAAACAAATAAAAAAGAAAATGCATTAAATACTACAGGAGACCAGTGCTCTTTCTAATAGTAAACAGCAGAGCTCCAGTAGATATTACTTCCTTTTCAAGCTGAAACAAACAGAACAAAATAACACAGATTATTTGCTTCTTGCTTGAGTAGACGTAATAAATGGTAATTTGTGTTAGTCGGCAGTCCAATCTTTCTTCAGTTCCACGTGGCCTGTTCTTGCTTTTTCTGAGGTTATATTCTTTGCAAGTGAATATTGTGTCATATCACTTGTCTTGTGCCGTCCTGCCCAGCTGTACAAGTGTATCCTCAAGTCATGTGCTAGCACCTTCAAGGATCTTGATGAGTTCTTGGAGCACACACGGTCCCACGAGAAGGAACTCTCCTACCGCTGCCACCTGTGCAACAAGCAGTTCTCCTCCCTGAACGACCTGGGCGTCCACCAGTACTCCCACAGTCTCTACCCAAATCAAGGGCCCAAACTTATTCAGAAGTAAGCAGTCTGTTTCTACCAGCCAGTAGTTCCTTTTTGTCTCCCCCCCCCCCCCCAAAAAAAAAGAGAGAGAGAGAGAGAAATTGTACTGTAAAAGTGGATATTTTCGCGCAACTAATTTTTCGCGCTTGACCGGGTAAGAAGAGTTTCGCATGTTTTTAATTCTGCGGAATCAAGACATCAACTACTGGGACATATGGCATGCAAAAATTTACGCATGTTTTTATTTTCGCGCTAGCTTCTGGTTGCGCGAAATGCGAGAAAATTTCAACACCGCGAAAATTTCCCCAATTACAGTATTGAGATGCAATAGAGAGTATGATGTGAAATGTTCTCCGCTAGATTAAAAAAAAAAATGCAACTAGAAAAGCACTCTGAGAGTGTAGACCTCCGCAAGCAACTCATTTCCAATGGGTTAAGATAGGTATACTCATGCATTACTGCACGAAATGTTTCTGTAAGGAATGGGCCTTGGGGTCAAATGTTAAAGTGATAATGTAAAAATATCACTATTCTTTCCCATTATTTTGAAAATAACTCAGAGTATTGTTGTGAAATTTGGATATTACCAGTTAGGGATTATTTGCAGGAAAAATGTGGGTCATGGGGTCAAAGGGCGTGGATCAAAGGTCAAGTCCCATAAAACAGGTGAATTTGCAGTAGGAGCAGCAAAGATTACAGTTCCCTGATAAGAAACATTGTACATGTTATATTTTTGTCGTTATTGTCTTTCAGAGATTTCAAATGCCAAAAATGCAACAGCAAGTACTCGTCTCCGGAAGCATTGGAGCATCACCTGAACACCTCCACACACTCCTACCCTTGTCCGGAATGCTCTAAAGTGTTCCCATGTGAGCGCTACTTGCGTCGGCATCTTGTCTCGCACAGCACTCAAGCCCTGCACGAGTGCCATATTTGCAACAAGAAATTCAAGAGCGAGCACTACTTGCGGTCGCACGTGTTGATCCACACGGGGCAGAAGCCATTCACCTGTGTCGTCTGCTCCACCGACTTCAACCGCAAGGACAAGCTGAAACGGCACATGCTGATTCACGAGCCGACCAAGAAGTTCCGCTGCCCCTTTCACGCCGTTGCAGGATGCCAAATGGCATTCAACCGTGCCGACAAGCTGAAGGCACACATCATCACGCACAGCGGTATCAAGCCGTACAAATGCTTCCACTGCTCAAAAACTTTCAGCCGTAAACCCAACCTCGCCGAGCACATGAAGCTCCACACAAACGACTTCCCCTTTCGGTGCGCGAGCTGCAACAAGGGCTTCGCGCGAGAAAAGTACCTGAAGTCGCACAGGTGCCACGCCAAAAGAGGCCCAAAGCGCCTGTCGGAAATCGAAGGGGCCAGCATTAGTGTGGAGCTTGCCTCAAGACTCATCGATGCGGGCTGCAACATTGATACAACGCAAATTGAGGTGGATGAAATAAAACCCAAGGAACTCAACACAAAGAAAAAGAGGGGAAGGAAAAAGAAATCCTTTCAGGCGCTGCAACAAGATAAGGAGGAGGAGGACAGTGTCCCTGTGAAAATCATCCACACAAAAACAAGACAGGTGAGAATGAGAACCAGTGCTTTCCTCAACAGACCCAAGCGCATGCGCAAACCGAGAGCCCCGCACAGACTCAAGCGCGCGGCAAATATTCAGCCCACGACGATGATGGTGGAAAAATCGCCAACGATTGCTGCAATAGAGGAAGACCTTGCCATAATCCAGAATGTTCTGTCGCAGAACAGCCTGCCATCGAGCACCGGTGTTCACATGAATATTGATGAACTGGACAGAGCCCAGAGTCCCTCTGGGGAGAGTTTGGCAACGTCCCTAGCCAACCAGACAGGAGTGACCATCAGCTTGTCGTCGGACTCCCTCATGCAAAATGCCATCCACCTCACCTCAGGAGACCTCGGCGGTCAGACCATTCCGGTCATGGTCACGAACCCAGATCAAGGGCAACAAATACCTGGCATGGAAGGTGTTGTTGTTGTAGTTTCACAGCCATGATGATCATGAATCATGCTAGTGACTTCTCTCTGTGGTCTTGGAATAGTACCGGTACTACTTGATCGAAGCTGGACAGATTTGAGAAATTAAGTTTTTACCCTAGTACTACCTAAAAATATCAAATTCTGTGTATGTACCCTTTGAGCCAACAGTATTTTTTTTTTGATACAGTTATAATTTTGCTCATATGAATTATCTTTGTATGTTACATGCCAGTTACCACATGAAAAATGAATCATAATGGTCACACTTGTACGAGATCCCTGTCTGTGAAAAGAACCCATAACAATCTGACATGTTCCAGGGTTTGTTCATTCTTTCTGTCATATTTCCCTGTGAACAAAGCATCGAAAAGTTTACCTGACAGTTTACATCTTACCTGATGCAACTGATACATTATGTTACAAATGAGGTAACAGTTTCATTGAGCATTTTTGAGATGCAATGATTTAAGATGAAAGAAAACTACTCCCTTGGTGCAACGAGATTAGAGACACCATTTTATTGTTATTTTTGTTTTTAATGATTTTTGCAGACCTTCACCTATTCATTTCTAATGGACCAGAGTTTGTTTACATTTTATCACAACCATTTACCCCAAGAAGGCTTGAAGAGAAATTTTGATTCAGGATGACAGCTTTGAGAAGTGTCACTGGAATGCACATTTGATTGGTCCAAGTTGTGTTAGCATGCCACAAGGAACTGCCGTTACTCTTAATACATCAGTTTAAAGTAGAGCTCTTACAGTCATGTTGCTCAGATGTAGAACTGGTCAGCCCAGATAGTAGCCATCACCTTTGGGTACATAACTTGCATGATTTTTTGGTGGCATCTTGCCGATGGTGAATATCGATGAAGAGCACAGTCTGATTGTGTATGGTGCGTTGATGAGGTTGGGTATTCAACTTAAATGAGGCTCAAAATAGCCATGTGAGAGCCAGGGTATTTGGTAGGTAGGGTGTGGTGTGGATTTGCTCAATCTTGCAATGAAGTTTTCTGTGATTTACAGCAATTTAAAAAATGTTGCCTTGAGCATCAGCAATGTATTCTCGCCAGTGATTTGATCATACTTCTGATATTTTTGCTAGTCCTTTAATAATTGATGAAAATATATATATATATTTGTAATGCACCATATCTCAGTTACTATGGACATAATCCAATTTTAAAGGGGTGGTATAGTTTAGGTTAAGGTGAGGATCTGGCTTTTAACTTTTTGCGAGATACTTAGAAATCACTTCATGAAATGTTTTAGAGCATACAATTCTAAAAGGAATTCAAAGTTGTTACTATTATTTATTACCATTATTTGTGAGTTGTTGGGCTCTCACCTCAGAACATCCACTGTATACGGAGTGCACAGTCATGCGCTACAAGCAAGAATTTATGTATTGAGAATTCTCTCTGAAATGCAAAGCAATCGGTGCTATTTACTTTTATTTACCATAGCAAAATATACTTGCTCATTTGTACTGTATTGTAGACCATATGCTCTCTAAAGACATGATTAGTGCTCATGCAACTCTTGTCTACCCTTGGCCAGTGGCCTGGGTAAATTAAGATTAGACTTGGGTTGATTACTTGTGTTTGTTGTTCCTCCAATGGACAATCGGGTGTGGTGCAATTCAGTATCATGTGGCATTTACATAAACAGAGCCTTGTTGAATAAATATCAAAGAGTTACTCAACTTGATTAATGTTCGTTTACAGTGCTGGCCAAGTTATACATTTTTATGGGTAGGTTTCCATAACAAGAAATGTAATCTATTATGATCACTCATCATGCATTGTGTGTGGTGCATAAACTATTTTCATCTTTATCTTCTTCTTGAAAACCCCATGATGGATTTTCACCAAACTTGGCAGGTAGCATCCCTAGGGGGATAGGATCTCAATTTGTTCAAATGGGCACTATGCCCCCTTGGGGGCCCCAAATCTCCCACCCCCCCCCCCCCCCAAATTAAGGAATCTTTAAAAATCTTCTCTAGAACCAGAAGGAAGGGATGGGTCCAAATTGGGGCCTAAATAGTACATTTTCATCCTTGGTTGGAAGGCCAATATATTTTCCTTCTTCTTCTTCTTCGTGAAAACACATTATCAAATTTGTCACCAAACCCAGATCATCATCACAAGGGTGACAATTTGTATACTTAAAGGGAAGATAAACCCCAAGAACAATGTGGATTGAGTGAAAGCAGCAACATTAGTAGAACACATCAGTGAAAGTTTGAAGAAAATCAGACAATCGATGCAAAAGAAAATTCTGCAAAAATCCATTTTTCATGAAAATTACAAATTCCATCAACTTGATATTGACATATGTTAAGGGTAGCAATTATTCCCCCTGCTTTCTGAAAGCGGTTGGTCCATTGCTGTTTCATGATTGTAGAAAAGTGAATATTTGTTGAATTTCTTTTATATTTTCTTTGTATTGTTGTCCACTCATACGTCATATCCTCTAGTAGTCTCCTCACCCAGTGGTTCTAACACCAAAACTTTAAAAATTCATAACTTTTGCATCGATTGTCCGATTTTCCTCAAACTTTCACTGATGTGTTCTACTAATGTTGCTGCTTTCACTCAATCCACATTGTTCTTTGGGTTTACCTTCCCTTTAACACAGGACTACAGAACCCCCCATTAAAAAAAAAAAAAGGAAAGAAAGAAAAATATTGTTTAAAACTGGAAATGCACTGAGTAAATACGTTAGTGAACACACTTTCAAAGTTATTTTTAGTAGATCCAGTGGTGTGGTGGGGATCAAATGAGGGGGGGGGGGGGGGGCAATTTTTACATTTAAGGTTGTTTGTTTGTTTGTTTGTTTTTATGTCAAAATTCAATTTTCTAAATACAGTGTACTTGGCAGGTATTTTTACCAGTGTGATGGAATATGCAAATGGACACCATGCTCCATAGAAGCCCTCGAAGCTGCCCACCCCCTCCCCCCCCCCCCAAGTTTGCAATGTTCTCAGGTAGTCGTCTGCAAGAATGCATGGAAGGTAAACTTGCGATAGTTGGGTGAGCGTGAGACCCCCGGGTCTCTTGCTACAATTCTGGTCCAGAATGCCTTGGCATGGGGATACATTGATGGCCATTACACAAGACAGTAGTTATGATGTATGAATGTGGATGTGAAGACAGGTGAATGATGGTCTGTGATATGATCAGTGGACATGGAAGGTGCCTTGGTCAAACGGTGAGGTGGTCAAACAGTGAGGTGGACAAAGCAGAGAGGGTGGCTGGCTGGACATACTGGACAAGTGCTGTGTGATTCCACTGCGCTGTGTCAATGCAGAACTTAAAGGGATGGTACTGTATCATTTTGGTTGAGATGGGGATTCAGCTTTTAAATTTTTGCAAGATAATTACAAAACCACTTGTGAAATAATTTAGAGTATACATTTCTAAGAGGAACTCAAAGTTTATTTGATCAAAATCGGTGTTGATATGGCTGCGATATCCAAAAACAAAGTAAAACAAAGCAATCCTAATAAAAGGTGGGTCCCACCATTTATTTTGATTTTGAATTTGAATTTTGAATTTTGAATTTTGACTTTGTAATGATTGCTTTATTTTGGATATTTCGGCCATTTCAAAACCAATTTTGATCAAATAAACTTTGAGTTCCTCTTAGAATTGTGTGCTTTTTCATATTTCATAAGAGGTTTCTTATTTTTGCTACTTTTTTCTCACAGAAAAAGTAGCAAACCTTTAGCTTGCTACCACCTCAACCAAACTATACCATCCATATAACAAATGATACGTCTCCCAGCTGACTGAAGGTCCATGTGGCAAGGGCTATGTAGGTCTAAAAGGCCAAGTGCCCATTCAGGTACGACTTCCCCAACAGTGAATTATAATAACATAGTCTACATGAATACTGGTCAGTGATTGGTCATAATGCAGTTACATGACTAATGCAGCACAGGATCAAAATTGTTATATTGAGAGAGAAGATGATGCTTTAGATAGTGTAATTCCAGATTTGACTGGCTGCTGACGGGGCTAAAATGATGTGTGTTAATAAAGACTAACCCATACTGTAGCATATAACAAATATTGCCCTTTCGTAATATCAAACTTAACAGTCCTATGTTATATCATTTCCCCTTGAGACAATATTTTTTCCTCAGAGCTGCACAGTGCTTTTTGGGGAAATATAACTCCAGTGTTTTATTTTACTAACTCTAAAAAGGCATTATTCGTACAATATTGCCTGTGGTAAGAGGGTTTGTAGCATCCCTACAAAAACCGCTGTCCTGGTTCATCATGTTTTTCATGGCACAAACCAATTACAGGTTTGTTAAGCCATTTGTAGGTCTGTGATCTATCTCGGGAGAGGCTGGCTGTACCAGTGCCATCTACATGTAGGTTCTTTTTCTTGCTACATGTTCCAATAGTTCTTGTCTTGATTCCATAAAACATGCGAAACTCGTCTTACCCGTCCGAGCACAAAAATTTACTTGTGCAGAAATATCCACTCTTACATTAATAAAATAGTTGTATCAAAGATTCCCCTGTATAGAATCTCTGGTTATATCATCCATCATGGTCATTTACTGAAGGTGTTTCAGTTGTAAGCTGGAGTAATTTATTTATTTCGCATGTTGAGAGCAGGGGTTACTACAAGATAGGCCTGATGAAATGTTGGTATGATTGTGACATGTGAATTGTTCTCAGTTGCATATATTACGAATGTTATGTCAATAAATCTGAAAATTTTATTTTATAAGAAGGAATGCTGAAGCTGTGGTGTCACAGCCTTTTTTTTTGTTGTTGTTGAGGGTAGTGAGAAAAAGAAAAATACAAGGACATGTGTACATTGCAAGGTGAAATTTGGTCAGATGACATTTGGCAAAGCCATTCACAGCTTGTGTGGTTGAAGCAGCACCAGAGTGACAACCGTTCCCTTCATCCGACAGAAACCACCAACCGCCTGCTATGATGACTTGGGGCACCTCCTAAAAACATTAATGGACAAGTTCACCTTGATATGCTTATAGGATTAAGTGAATGCAGCAATATCAGTAGAACACATCAGTGAAAGTTTGAAGAAAATCAGACAATCTGTTTAAAGTTGTGAATTTTTAAAGTCTCTGTGCAGACACAGCTGGATGAGACTATTGTAATTTATGATGTCACATGTGTAGAACTTTATATAAGGAACATGCAAAGAGAATTCTACAAAATTTGATTTTTTTTGAAAAAATTTGTACATTCCCTCAACTTGTCACTGAAGTACAGTCAACCTCGCCGAAGTCGAATCTATTTGGACTGAAAAAATAGCTTTGACTTATGAGGAATTAAAATCAATAGAATAGAATCAAAAGAGGACTTGAAAAGACCTTCGACTACTGCAGGTGATTATTTGACTTATGCGAGGTCGACCAAGCAAGGTTGACTGTATGTTAAGGGTAAGATTATTCCACCCGTCTTCTGAAAGGGGTAAGTCAAGTGCTCTTTTGTTAGCCGAGAAAAGTGAAAGTACAGTGTATGCTGACATCACAAGTTGTAGGAGTATTGAACTTCAAAAAGTAATAACTCTTAACGGATCGTCTGATTTCCCTCAAACATTATGTGTTCTACTAATATTGCTGCATTTTCTCAATCATAATGTATATTAAGGTGAACTTGTCCTTTAAAAGTGCAGTGCCATAGCATGTTCATGTTAGTGGCGTAGAGAAGTACAGTAAAATCATAAAAACAGGACAGTAGAGATTCTAGCAAAATCAGACCTAGACTAAAGTTACGAAATCTCAGTGTTACACATTTTCACACATTCGACAACATGGACATACACACTGTTCGCGCAACTACATGCGCAATTTGAGTGGTCGCTCCCTCATATGACTCCTGTTAGTTTTTTTTTTATTTTTTATGTGAAATCATGAATAAGCCATATCCTTTACAACAAATTATTGCACAGTGTTCTTACAGTCATTAATATATTACAATTGTATTTTTTTTTTCACGTGTGTGTTTGTGTGTGTGTACATAAAAACCAATGGAAGAGATCTGAGGTGAAGATGTTCATTAGCATGCATGGTTGTGACAGATATCACTCCTCTGTGAAGACGTTTGAAACTATCTGATATCATGTCTGATTTATTCTATCATCCTGTTCTCTGATTTTATTATAAAACTTCACTTTATGACTTGACTAATGCACAGAACGTTTACACAGAGAAAATGAATAGGATATCAAACACACAGGAAACCAGTCCACCGAGTGCCGTGCAATTTACACATGTACAAATAAATGCATTTATTTCAATTTCCAGTCTTACAAGCTGACCAGAAATAAATAAAATCCAATCATCAGTGGAAACAAGGTGTAACATTCTTCTTAACAACACACACACTGCGACACATAGAAGTCGGTTGTTTACTCCTTAATTTCACTGATAGAACTCATTTGTAGTGACCTAACCTTGCAGTGTAGCTTTGCACAGAAACGGCAGAATAATTACATGTTCTTCCTTTACAGCAGGATGAAGAAAACTCCTTGATATCATTCTAGACAGGACACTTGGCTCTTTCTTCTTTTTTTTTCACTACATTTCCAATACATCGGCACTACAAAAATCATGTATCATAACAACAGCCACGACACGCCGAGGGAAACACACACATGCATCGCCAAAGCAGCACTATGGCTCAGAGCGTGCCAGATGGGAGCTTGAAAACTTGCACAAAAATACCCACATTCATAGATGTAGTTTGAATACCGCACAGTTCATCTGAGAGAAAATATTATCAACTCTCCTCTCAAGATTTCCCTGCTTGTAACAGAATGTGGGTACACAAGAAGAAAGAATGTACAGTTCCGGAATGACCTCATGGTATTTTACACATTAAAGTGTACTGTAAAACCAGAAAGTTTTTGCATGCATGAAACTTTTGCACATTTTGTAAGGAGCCTACATTGGGAAGGTAAAATGCATGTGAAAGTTTTTGTTTACACAATGCATTGAATGCCAGTATGATGATGCAGTACACTGTAAAGTACCAACAGTACATGAACTAGTAATGCGCATTTGTTTAGTTTCCTTTTTTTTTTTTTAAAACTAAACTTGTTTAGTAGTATGTTTGTGTTGTATATAGATCAGCAGTGTGTGTTCCACAAATCCCTGTATTACTAGTACATGTAATGAACTCATAATTTTTTGCACGGTTGGCAATTCACAACAGTTCCATGCTGCAAAAAAAGGTTGTTAGCTCCAATTTGCGAAAGTTACATGCTGCCAATGTTGCTGGTTTCGCAGTACTGCCTCATGCAGACCATTAAAATTGAATGCTGCTTCCTCTTTTTATATGATACACTTTGAGATCTGGGGGAAAAACCCCAATGCATCTAATTGACCAAATGACATCTGAGCAGTACGCATAATAGCAAAGCAAATTATGTTTACGTTATGGTCAGAACAGATCATGTGATGGGTTAGACTTTCTGTACCCGGAAAGTGTGAAAGAACCTGGGAGAAAAACCCCCCACACATTGTAGCCTTATTCAGATTTTCCTGTAACTGTACATGTCATGGTAGAATTATACAATGATATTGTCTCTTTGTGCTATCTGTACATGGTGTACGTATATATTTACAATGACAAACAGTCGGTGAGATACAATGATAGAGCAAAACATTGCCTGCGAAATGCTCCACTAATTGTGTATACTGTCACTGCAATGCTGCGCCCTGTGGTTGAACAATTTCAATCATTATTTCATTAACTGAGATGAATGCTTTGTGGTAATGATAGAAGTTTCACAAAATGCCTGCATACATTTCAACAAGACAACAAATGCAGTGAGCACTCAATAGAAAAACTTATCTAATCCACTCAGTAAGGACACTGCTATCTGATAAGATAAGACATATTACTCAGACTAAGACATGTTTCCTTGTAATGCAAACACACAGGCACACTTCAAACAAAGATTGCATCACTTTTTTTCCTCGCTCTGCTAAGCATGGCTATGCAAGCTTGTTTGGCCTTAAAAGGTACTATGTATGAGCCCCCCTCTTTTTTTTTCTCAATAAGATATTCATTTCAATGCTTTTCCTACCTTGAGCCAACAGTTTTCCATGTTTTGGTGGAGAAAAATGAAAATACTCAGTGGAAAGCCACAGGTAAGACATACATTTCCCTTTTCTTTCCTTCAAATATGCATGAGCACATCCATTCTCCTTTTAACAGAAATCATTACATCAGGTGTTTACATGTTTCCTTGAGATTATGGACCACATGCTGCCACAAGACAGCTGTACCAGTTACTTCATCATTTCACATGTATATCACAAACTAGTTGTCCTTTAATCTTCACTGCATATTACCTCACTGGTACAACCTGAAAGATAAGATGTTTAAATACTTCCAAATGGAGGCAGAACAAAAATGTCTTTGCGATCACTGTCAATGTCCAATGATGTCACCACGGTGATAATAACTTAAAAAAAAAAAAATGATGCCAGCCTCAAATTGAAGTGACTCATTGGCAGAAATAGGGTTAAAATATGCTTTTCGTCATTCAGAAATGCACAATGGGTTGTTGACAAGGGAAAACTGGTACGCATCTTTCCATTTAATGTACAGTGGTGCACGCTTGTCATCTGGTTAGTTTAAAGTTTAAACTTTGAGATATTTTACAAAAACTTTTCAGGAGAACAAATTCTCCATCTACATATGTACAAATCTGTCATTACTAGCACAAAGCACATGGGCATTCGAATAGAAGCTTTTAAATAACATTATGTTTCTGACAGTGAATGAAAACAACACATCTCCATTAAATACTTGTTCCAACTCTGAAACAAAATTTCAAGATTGGCATATTTTAGTGCAGGGCTCACCCCAAATTTCATCTTTTTTTTCTTTTTTTTTTTAACCAAATCTCACACAAGACGTGATGACAGGTTATACAAGGTCAGCATATGTCATGAGGTTGCACCCATAGGAACTTTGAGTGTCCATGACAGGCTTCTCATTGAATATTAAAGTCTCGATGCTTGAGAGCAGAGTTTAGAGCAGGTGATAATAGCACCTTTAAACAATATCGGAAACAGTACTGAATTTCTTTACTTTTTTAAAATCAACGTGTCACTTTCATAATTTAAGTGCATGGATATTTTCTTTCATGGATACAGTTTCAGAGATGTGAAAATGCAAATAAATATATATCAAATCAGGAATATACGTTAATAGAATATCTTACTTTTTTTTATTAAAAAGGCACACTACATATGTAACCATTCAAAAAATTTAAAATTCCTCTGAGTGACGGGACAAAGGAGAATATACTAAGTGTCTGCAGTCAATTCTTATCACAAGGGAACAATGCCATTGGCTGGTAGTAATAGCATCTCGCAGAGAATATGTAATCCACATAAATAATTTGTCATACAGCGCAGAAAACCTGACACATTTATTTTGTTAAAAAGAGGGAGATACAATCTAGTGCGTGCTTGAGCACGAAGCTGTTTTCATTTGCCTTCTGCCTATACGTCAATCAGGACTAACACAACCAAATACTTATACAGAATACAACATTGTCATGTTCATAACCAAAGATTACAAACACTGGGGTAAAACTGAAAGGAGCTTCGAACAATGATCTACATAGGAAATGAATACATCTCTAACATCTCTCAAAAAGATTAAAAAAAAATAAAAAATAAAAAATAAGCCTCCAGCAACTGTTGGGGCAGCAGGAGGAAAATGATCCCAATACAGAACGCATATCATAAATGTTTTACGTTCTAAAATTTAGCCTTGTTACACAACGCTACTGGTGAAGACAAACGAAAATAAACAAAAAACCTCTTGAATTTTACACAGCTATACAGCAACATAGTAACAAAGAGAGAGAGAGAAAGAGAGACAAAATAATACCCATGTCTCCTTTCTCTCTTTGTGCCCACACTTTAATAGATCCTTGACTTCCCACAGTGATCACCCGGCAAGCTATATTCTACTGAACTTAATCACCATGGTCCATAAGTCTTCGAAATGTTCTTTTGAAAATTTACAAACACCATTACCCTTCCTGAGTCTATCTGGCTGAGAGAGCAAGAATATAGAATGACCGTTTAATACACAAAGGTGCATGAGTATGTATAGAGCATTCAATGTAATCTACTTCATGTACAACTGTTCACATTATATTAAATCTTGCCTTGACTGCTAGTGATGAAGTGTGACTTAGCTTCAAAAAGTTTTTACAACACTTGCAAAGTACCTAATTTCGAAAATACATTATTCTGAACTGGAACCAATAACTTCGACCACGTATACCCCCTAACCTAATGATGAAGTGGTCATGTGGTGTACCATGCAATGGTCAAGAATTCTTAGATCATTATATCTCCTGTAAGAGTTAGCGTCTTAAAAACATAATGAAATGGTAAATTGCACTCATAATAATATCATTAAAAAATCACGATATTGAAAAGGTAGAGGACCATGTCTCTTGTGCAAAATCTTTTAATTTTTACAAAGTTCACGATTGTCTCCACCACTACGATGTGACCAACATGTAGCATGGTATGTGGATTGTTCACGGACAGATAACCCTGTATTCATCACCACAGTGGGAAAAGTGCTTGGAGAGTTGTGTAATGATGAAAAGAAGACCCAACAATGCCACAATATATATATATATATATATATATATATACAAATCCATCTATACATTCAGGCATCGCAATGGACACCATGTGTTCTTGGGAAACCTTGTTTGGTATCTCCATTAGTATCAGCACAATATACATGATTTTAGTGTACCCATAATATAAGATGAATTCTACATTGCTACCATTTGTGCTCAATGCACATCTTGTAAGTTATTGTGAAGACAGGATCTTAGTTCACTGAAACCACTCGAGAGTGAGATAGGAACTAACAGCGGCCTGCTCATACACAGACGACTCCCCATACAGTATGTGAACAAAACTTGCCTTTAATGCTGTCTGGAAAAAAAAAAAAAAAAAAAATCATGAGTGTGTATTCTTCCTGCCTGGAGGGGCAGTGGGCAAGTTGAGAATTGCATTGGAAACTTGAGTAAATAATGCCTTGGGCACCTTTTTCACGGGGTGGAGGCATGAACCATAAGAGCAGCAAGACAACCTGAGCCACTGTACACTACTGTACATTGGGATTCTCACCAACACCTGTACTTACATTATTCATGGTAATTCAATATTCCTCTCAGTTGATGTTGGGAACATTTACAGCTGCAATATATAGCTATCTCTGCATAATGTCAGCACTTTGTGCTGTGTAGATACAGAACTCCCTGGAAAAAAAGAAATGAGGGAACGGGAAGAAGCATGACTTTGTCAATATTCATGTGTTCATCATTCTGCAAATAGATACTGCCTAACATTTGTGCGCAAACATACTCGGACACAAAAGCCTTATCTACTGTGAAGTGAACAGAACAGAATCTTATTGCTTACTTGCCTGCTCCATCCAATCAGCGAGATAAAAATTCCTATTTGCCCGCTTACAGAAAATAGTTTAGTGCTCTGTCTATCGTGGCTATGGACCAGTCCACACAAAAGGACATAAAAATCTCAATTAGACGTAAAGATAACTACCGTACAAGAATACATTGATAATGCTTAGAGCTACTCCTCTCCGTTCATCCGCTCCACCACATGCGCGATCAGGTCCTGCATGACCCCGGCACGCCACTTGCCAGTCTCCAGGACCTCCTCGTGATTGGTCTCGCCGTGGGACTTGTAGTCCATGATGCAGCTATTTGTCACGAGTGAGAAGCCCAGCACCCGCATCCCACAATGCCTTGCTGCGATGGCCTCTGGTACGGTGCTCATGCCTGCATGAAAACACACATACACGTTAAAGAGATGAAATGTTACTACTGTAAGACCACAAACATGTGCGGCATTAAACTTTTGCAAATTGGGGCCAACAGCCATTTTTGCGGTATGAAACTTCTACAAACTGCCGCCCATGAAAAAAAAAAGAAGAAAGTATCTAGAGTGTTACATGTACTGCATTGTGTAGACAAAAACTTACATGCGCATTTTACTTTCACAAACCACGACTCCTCAAGAAATTCACAAAAGTTACATGCATGCAGTAATATCTGGTTTTACAGTATGAAGGCATTGATGCATACACACTAGAGTATGTAGAGCAGTTACTTAGCATAAGTAGTCTTGTTCATACATCCAATCTCGTAACTCATGATACCAACTTCACTGAAAAACAGAGTATCAAGAAAAAACTGTCACCACTGTATGTGTCTGTGTATGTGGAAACTTGTGAAAAGGTACACCATCGTCTGTGCTTGGCTGGTCCATGATTGTTTGTGTGTGCCAGTACGCACAAGCTCTTTGCAGAAACCTCACCTACAACATCTGCCCCGATGGTCCGTAGAAACCTCAACTCTGCTGGGCTCTCGTACGAGGGGCCGCTGACCATGACGTAGACGCCCTCCTTGATGAATGTGGAGCACTGGAGATCTTGGGCAACCTTCATAGTGAGTGCCCGCAGCTCCTTGTCGTACACGTTTGACATGTTGGTGAATCTTGGCCCAAACCTGGAGGAAAAGGACACCGCAGTGCACATGACAAGTTCTTGACATAAGACAGCCATTCTAAACCAAGACCCATAAAACACAAATGAGTTTTGTTTATCATTTTTATGCTGTGTGTGGTATCCTTTGTGTTCCTTCAAAGGTATTTTAACTCCTAAAGAAAAAGAACATTTCTTTCATTCCTTGTCGTACACGTTTGACATGTTGGTGAATCTTGGCCCAAACCTGGAGGAAAAGGACACCGCAGTGCACATGACAAGTTCTTGACATAAGACAGCCATTCTAAACCAAGACCCATAAAACACAAATGAGTTTTGTTTATCATTTTTATGCTGTGTGTGGTATCCTTTGTGTTCCTTCAAAGGTATTTTAACTCCTAAAGAAAAAGAACATTTCAGAGGCTTCCACGTAGCCATTAATATACAAAATAATGTAAGTGACAAAGGACTTTTTCCGTAATTTTCAATAACAATTTGAAGAGGATTCTGCAAGACTGATAAATCTGAAGAGGGAAACCAGCTGCATTCCATGATTTCATAATGATCTTAACTTTTAAGACCAACTTCAATTCTTTGTGAAACACCCCCCTGGCATCCAGCTGATTTTTCAGCCTGTATATATACATTAACCCATTGAGGACAGACTGATTTTGCTACAACACGCATTTCCCATAGACACTTGCCCGAGTATACTCGAGACTCAAGATCAAGATCATAGTCTCAAATGCATTTCAAATTGCCCTTTGAATGGCATTTTTAATCTGTGTTTCTAAATGAGTTTGAAAACACGGTTGCGTTTGAAAAAATGCCTCAAAAAATAATGTGTTAATAGAAAAATGCACCCTCTCCCAGGCCAGCTGTGATATCTGCCAAAAACAAATACAAAATCTTTGTATTCTATCTAACTGCCCTCGAAAAAAAAAAAAACCTTATATGACCCACTGTGTGCCTCAGATTAAAAAAGGTTGAGAAACCCTGCATGAATATGTATATTTCATCAGCACCAAGCACAGTACAAGGATTGAGATAAACTTACAACAGAGACCTCAGCTATTGGGTGATCAAGTATAACAAGGTGGTCATATTACTTTCTGAATGGGCATGTTTATCCTCATGGTTTAATGACTGTTTCCTTGATTGTGTTGATTATAATTTGGTCACGAATCTAGTTTGGCCTAATCGTGCGTGTCAATGCAGTGTCAAGTGTAGTGTCAAGACACTAAATTTCCTTTCTGGCTACATAATGTTATGAAATGATTAATATAAAGACAGCTCCATCTTATTCAGTTTAACTTTGTTTCAAAACGAGAGATGAATGTCTTCTGAAAAAGTTTACTCTGACAGAAAAAAGAAACTTCATCTATCAGTAACTCAATCATTGGTCCTTCCCTTGGTAATTATGTGGTCATCGCTACTCACCCTTTTTTATCACCAAATCAAAACTACTGAGAAGATTAGAGTCACACCCTCCCTCATCTATTTCCAAGAAACCCTGTACAGTAAGACCAGTCCGATCATCACTCCTGTTGTAGTCATAACAACTGTAATTGACAGGTAGTTTTAGCCAGTCATAAGCTCTATTCTCCATGTGCTTTAGTAGAAGATTCTTCCACAGTTTGGATGCACTTTTGAAGAATAAAGAGAGTTCTGATTCAACATCCACTATGGGAGCATGCCACTTTCAGATTGCTCTCAGATATCATTGTGAATGAAATTTGTACTTGCAAACTTTTTTAGTCTTGAGTTAAAACTTTCAAACTCGGGAAATAAAGCTACTCTGAACGACAAATCCAGTTTCCGGAGCTTGAGTTTCTCTTGCATCAACTTATACATATCTGGACTTGGTACCTCTATATAAAACAATGAACATACTGATTCCGAGCAGATACACTGCTACACAACAATAACTTAATAACAAACACCCAAACATTTCTCACTTATCTGTCACTCACCTCTCGTCATTGTCGCCTGCGAGGGGGTTCATCCCCGACAACGTGGGCAAGCCTATGTGGTCGATCATCAGCATAATGTCGCCGACCTTGAAGTTTGGGTTCATACCTCCGGCTGCGTTGGTGATGACGACGGTGTGGACGCCGAGCAGCTTCATGACTCTGACTGGGGCGATGAGCTGGATCAGAGTAGGTATAGGACACCAAACTTACTTAAATGGTGGGCAGTAGCAGAAGGGTTCAGGAGATATTGTACACTGTGTTTAGTCCCTTTGGTATGTAGAGTGCACTCCCGTCGTAACAAACATGATTATGACGAAATTCTTGTTCCAACCAAGAAAAATTCAGGTCCCCAAATTATCAACTATCTATTATCTTCATGTACTCTACCATTCAGCTATACGGAAATGTTGATATAACAAAAGAAAAACTGTCAGTCCACAAGGACTTCATTATAGAAGGAGATGCCTGTACCAGGGACTACTTTAAAGGGATCGTATAGTTTTGGTTGAGACCTAGGTGCAAAGAAAGAGCTTGATAAAAAGATGCAACCGAAGCAAACTAACAAGCACACAACTTCAACATAAAGAGACACATCATCCAATCCTTATCCAACTGGAAGGGCAGAAGAAGCATCGGTTTTCCTTCTGACCAGCAAATGATGAAATTTTGAAAGAGTTGAAGGAGAAGATATGGTGGAAGAAACTCTATGGTCTACATTGTCTGCAGCTAGTTTTAGTAGCAGCAGCAAAGTGAAAACCAAGCACGGTCCATATATACTGTCTATTCCAGCCAAACCATCAGAAGATTGGGAGATATGCAGCCAAAAATGGTGTTGTTGTTTTTTTTCTATACTATTTATTCACTTCCATTCAAATAATGTAACAAACGGCAATCAATTTGGTATTACTGTACATCATAACACAAAAGAAGTTCCTTTGGTATGCAGCATTTCTGCACTTGGAAGTAAAAAATTAACAAGGTATTGACTGAAACGCCATTGTTGCTGTGGCAAAAAAAAAAAAAAAAATCACAAAGGAAGTTGGGACACCCTGTCAATGAGAGTGCTGTAAGAGGGATGAAGAAGGATCATTTTGGGAGGTTGGATGAGGCTCTTACTGGACCAACCGACAAACCTGGCACTCAAAGCCGTGACAAACCTCCTTTGCTCAGGAAGGAAACAGATTTGAAGGACCAGACACTTCTCAGGGCATTACACAAGAGTGGATAACTTTGTATAAACTACTCTGATGATACCAGCAACCAAGGGACTAAGGAGAAATGAGACCCCTCCAGTTATATCACCTGGTTTTGGAGAAGACAGGAGCACATTCTTCACCAGAGAGGCAAAGAAGCAGCTCGAAAGCATCCAGATACTCTGGAAGCAGTTGAGAGGGAAGTTTCAGAGGTAAATTGGAAGGTGTGTCAGCAAGGACAAAATCAAAGACAAGTTATTAGGATCACACTGCCAGTGCATTAATACCATCTGGGAAATGGATTGTGAACTATTGTGGTGAAAGTCACGTTGAGATCAAGCGAATTGACAATTTAAAACGCAACAAACTGTTCTACTAGCATGCACCATGAGTGGTGAGTTGTTGCTTCCGCAAATAATCTACCAAGGATTTGCAGAGAAATGTAATTCACCCCAACATCGACATTCCACGAGACTGAGACATATGGAATAGTGCTAGCCACTGGAGTTAAAGTGACACCCCTGGTGAATCACATTGGGCCCCTCATTGTTTCTCATATCTAGTGCACTCAAGAAAGGCTGAACACCACCGCTCACTCACTCTTGATTATCAATGTATTTGCTGCCCATAGTTGATGAAGACGCGAGGAAAGCACTCACAGAAGCATGTGGTCTGTGCATCCTCATTCCACCAACATTCACCAATGAAATGCAACCTCTAGATGTCATTGTAAAAGGTAAAAGGTAAGAAGAAGTCATGCCTATCCAATCCCAGATGGGGTTTGCAATGGTGGAGCAATAAGGGCTTGGACCGCCCGACATTGCATCATTTTGGTTGGATCTGCGACAGCCACTATCAAACCTGTACATGTGCAATGGCTCATCCGCACTCAGGAGATCATACCCAAAGAGGTAGAGGTCATTAAAAGTTTTGTTTACCATTGGGAGCAGTGATTTAAAAAAAAAAAAAAAGAAGTTTTAGTTACAATTGTACTACATTTGATGCATATATAGGTCAGTTGTATCAAACATCCTATCATATAAATATTTTGCAATAAAGCCTTAAATATTAGAAGGTGTCACTACTTTTCTCAATAAACCATATTAAAGTGTAGATGGTTTATTCTAGAAACAATTTTATTATATTGTTCACATTTGGTATATTTAGCAATACTTAACATTGATTACACTGATTAATATTTTTTCGTTGGTTGTTTCTATCCCTAACTCACATTTTAGAACTATTCTGAAGCGCTAAAGCTGGGTTTTTGCTTCATCTATAAATGGTAAATAATGCCTTTGAGGAGGGATTCAAGAAAACTGGAAACATGCCTGATAATCTCATTGTAATGACACTGATGCCAAAATGGGTCAATGGTGAATGGGATAAGGAGCAGAGGCTTTCAAACTTTGTGTGGTTTTTCATGGTTCATGGAAATGATATTTCCTTTAATGTGGTTTGACTTTAGGATGTTTGTATATTTTGTGGATCCATACGTTTTTGACAAGAACCTTGGATTGCTGTTAATTATTATGTTCAATTTTGAAAGCTTAGAATGTTGAATTATTCACTCTGACACATTAGCTTGGAAATTAATTCAACTGAACTTGAAGTGCAGTACATGCATGATGTATCTTGGAAATCTTACATTGTGTATTGTGTATTGGAGAAAATGCTTTCAACCCTAGAAACTATTACTGCATCTCCCATTTTCGGGGAATGGGCTGGAGAATGAGCATGTTCTAAATCCAAAGTCTGCCAAATCTTATTCACATCTCAAATTAATATGTCCTTTTATTCATAATTTTCTGTGTTGATGCAGATGCTATGTGAATAATACCAATCTGTACTGCAAGGCCATTAATTTGCTACCCCGGCCCAAGACCAGGCTACACCTTGCTACTTAGTAGCCAGTGTCACTGGCTAACTTTAAGGGACATTGTGTGTTTCACAAGTATGTTCCCTCCCCAAACATAACTTGTTAGTTAAATTAATATTCAAATTTTAGGACGATCTGGTTGTTCATTGATTTTCATGCATGGAAATGTCAAATCAAATTCTGCCTTGTTTGTAAGTTGAATGAAAATGTAAGAGTAAGCAACTGCGCAGCGCAAATGTCAGAATCTGTCAATATGTTTCCAGCCGCTGGGCATAAACTTTCAATAACATGAAAACAATGATGTTTACGGTATGTGATGACATTACCTTCCAAGCGGGGTAACCTTCGTAGAGGTGAAACCTGCCCTGCATCATCACGACTGTCTTGCCGTTTAGTGTCCCGAACGAAAACTGCCCAATGTGGCCTTCAACTGCAGACAAATGTCAAGAAATTGCAAAATTTATATCAAAATTATCATCTCATACACATATGGTACATAGTAAACATAGCATGATTGGAATTGTGTGTAATGCATCATATGCACGCTGAAATGAATAGTCATGACGTACCGGTACGAAGAATTCAAACGCAGTGAATCTATGCTACAAAATTACTCCACTTACTATAGTACATTGTATGCATTGATCATACTGGATGCTGTTTCATACACAATTCTAGATTACATGGATTCCAAATGCACAATTAGCCATCATGCAATTCAACTTCCCCTTGCCTCTGGCCTTCATGACACAAATCTGTACGTGGGCTCTGTAGTTGTTATGCATATCATCTAGCATATTGCCTTGGATACCACCACTACTCATTGCAGTACACTTCCGAGACGGAGACTGCTCTGCGATCTGATGTAACATTCACTGAGCGCTAGGCTAGATAAGAAAAGCACTTCACTTTTCATATTTCTTTTTTTTTTTCCTTCATGTTTTTTTTTTTTTTTGGGGGGGGGGGGTAGGGGTAAAGTGGTTAATCTTTTGTTGCATGGCAGCCAGTGACAAATGAATTTATGGCTGAAAAATACAAATACGACTGACTGCCTACCAATAAGACACATAAAGTATTGTGTGCATGTGTGTATTAGTAAATACGCACACACACTCACATACAAACCAGGTACCTACACACGCATATATAATAGATACTTTGATGACAATTGTTGATAAACTTCCACGTTTGTAGAGAGACAAAATGTCCTTGGTGTTTTTTTAACAGAGCCACATCTGTGCCAATTCAGAGAAGTCATGGCCAAATGGATTAGGTTCTGTTACTATATTCAGACATTGGAGTTAGCTTTAATAGATAGACAAGGTAAACTGCCTAACTTCTCAAAACTCAGTGTTTTAAGAGCACATCTTACATAATAGGGGGGGGGGGGGGTAGTGATAACATCACAAACACACAATGAACATAATACACTGTATACTACTGCACATGTTTTCAAGCTTTGAAGAGATAAATGCTGACAGCTGCAATACATAACAAAAAATTGTACATGTCAGTCTAGAAAGGCTTTCACACTATGAGAGAACTTGTTTGTAATCTTCTTTTTTTTTTTAATGCATTCGTGAAAATGTAAAGAGTTACTGCAAGTAATTGCAGAAGTGGAAATTTTTGCACATTTCATGTGACCAGAAACTAGCGCAAAAATTAAAGCATGTGAATACTTTTGTTTGATATATGTAGTGCACCACGATGTAATGTCTTGATTCTGCAGGAATTAAAAAAACAAACAAAATTCATCTTACTTGGTGGAGCGCGACAAATTACTCAGGTAACAAGGAAAAGTAGAAATTACGCAGTGCGTAATATATGTCCCCGCCGGAAGTAGCATTTTGTAACAAAATGTGCAATATAGGTAAAAAATCAAGGTCAAAGTTCAAAGAAGTCAAAGGTCAAAATTCTGTGTAGAAGTTTTGAAGCCCTCACCTAGTGCCATCACATAAAGCAAATGGAATCGAAATTGGGTTAGAAATGGCGAAGGAGTAGCATTTTGTAGCCAATGTACAATATAGGTCAAAAATCAAGGTCAAAGGTCAAAGAAGACAAAGGTCAAAATTCTGTGTAGAAGTTTTGAAGCCCTCACCTAGTGCTATCACATAAAGCAAACGGAATCGAAATCGGGTTAGAAATGGCGAAGGAGTAGCATTTTGTAGCAAAATGCACAATATAGGTCAAAAATCAAGGTCAAAGGTCAAAGAAGTCAAAGGTCAAAATTCTGTGTAGAAGTTTTGAAGCCCTCAACTAGTGCCATCATATAAAGCAAACGGAATCGAAATCGGGTTAGAAATGGCGAAGGAGTAGCATTTTGTAGCAAAATGTACAATATAGGTCAAAAATCAAGGTCAAAGGTCAAAGAAGTCAAAGGTCAAATTTCTGTGTAAAAGTTTTGAAGCCCTCACCTAGTGCCATCACATAAAGCAAACGGAATCGAAATCGGGTTAGAAATGGCGAAGGAGTAGCATTTTGTAGCAAAATGTACAATATAGGTCAAAGGCAAGGTCAAAGGTCACAACTGAAATTCTGTGTACAAGTTTTAAAGCTCCCATGTAGTGCTATCATATAAAGCAAACAGAATCAAAATTGGCTCATAAATGACAGAGAAGTAGCAAATTGAACATTTTGATCACACACGGACGCACACACGGACGCACGGAGGACGGACGCACGGACGGACGGACACACACACGTACGGAGCCCGTTTCATAGTCCCCTGCTCGAACTCGTTCGGCGGGGACAAAAATATCCACGTTTACAGTAGCAGGGGATCAGACAGGGGGCTTGGTCTTTTCACTAAAAACTGTGTCACAATCCGGCATGATCCGTCAATCTAATATGTAGCTCTTAAATATGCCCCTAATACACTCTACCTTTCAACCGTGTTTTGACTGTAACTATCACTTTAAACCCTACAGATTACAAATAGGCACTCAAAATGATTTCCAAATCCTGATGGCCTCAGATCAACGCTCTCCACAGCTTTTCAAACCCACTGAATGCAAAAATAACACTTCCAATTCTCCCCTTGGACACCCTGTACAGCTCCCCTTAAGATACCCCAAAGCAACCTCCTTCAAATAGTAAACAATTCTCTGCTAGGAAATAAAATCTTATGGGTGCAGACAGCTGCAGATTGTTCGTTCTCAGTCTCTCAGTGCCTTATCACTGATTGCATAATGGCTAATAGACATCTAGATAAATAGTTGTGGAGCAATGTCAATTCACAGATAAAGGTACCAGTATCATTGAATTTGAGCGATTGTCTGATTTTTTTTTTTTAATGATTAGTTTGGCACTCCTAGCTGTCACTGGGTTTCCTGTGCACTTGTATTATAGTTAAATCATTATAGAATAGACTTATTGGTCATATGAAGACACATCAGTTTGAAATGCTAACTCCATCTACTTTTAAAAGCATGCTTGTACTTTCATAGTACTGGTACTTGTACATTGTATCTCATGGATCACTTCCATGTAAGTGTCTCATTTCTCTTACAAAGCATCACGTGAGTAGCTCTACGATAAATCGAAATCACTCCTTAATGACATGGGTGGAGGTTCTATGGTAACTCACCATAGTATAAAAAGAATTTGTGAAATGCATGAGACATTTTGTCCCCATGCTTCTATAGTCAATCAGAATAATGTATGGAGTACCTGCTAATGTCCCGGACAGTCCGCCTCCGGAGCATGGTACACAATCCTATCTTTAGAACACATTGAAACCCTCTTAGATATTATGCTTGCTTCCTTTATTACTTCCACCCTGGTAAGTGCAAATCTGGATCCCATTTCGAAAGTGTCATAACCATCAGCCCACTGATATTTTGGTTTCAAGTGCAACAACTTTCGGTTTGGAGTACACCCATAAAAATTGGTCAACAGCTGTGTTAACAGTAATGCATGATGCTGCACCATAAAGCTAACAACTTCAAACTAAATGCAAGCGTCAAAATAAATAGTGTGCCATGCAATATTTTTGAGCCATTTTGTAGACTGAATCCAGACAGTGCGACAGACACCACTGTCATGCTGAATATCTCTAGATCTTGAAAAGAAGGTCAGAGACAAAGAATGTTCCAAAGTACTTAAAGGACAAGTTCACCTTCATAGACATGTGGGTTTGTGAATGCAGCAATATTAGTAGAACGAATCGGCGAGAGTTTGAGGAAAATCGGACAATCCGTTCAAAAGTTATGAATTTTTGAGTCTAGTCAGGATTAGTCTTCATCGGGTTAAGGAATTATCATTCTATTCCTCATCATATTGCCAGATCTGAATAGGAGTGTGTACCTATATCATAAAATGATACTAATGTGGTGTTATCTTCCGAGGGCAGCCTCTTCAGTGTAAACACAGATCTCCCTGGAGGCCCTGCCATTTAATCATTACCCCGGCATTGCCAGGCACTGTTTGTATGTACTTGGGTCAAGAAAGACATCGTGGGCAAAATATATTTTCTGAGGATAAATGAACCAGACTGGACTTGAACTCAAAACCTTCCGTGAACAAAGTCACAACCATATTCACTATACCATGATTACTGGTAGATGGAACTGGTTTACATCTGCGAAAAAAAAAAGGTCAGAATAAAAAAATTACAAAATTTGCCAAATTGAGACAAGAAATTATCTTCAACCTAGTTGTCAACTCATTACAGGCCTTTCAGAATTCTGCAAATGAAATGACAAAACATTACAAAAATATGGTTCAAATACTAGGGGAATTTTATGTTTTATTCAAATAATAAAATACTAGCCATGAATGATGGAAGAAAATAATTACAACTAAGAGGAAAAGGACCAAAAGACAGGAAGGTAGTTTCCAGGACAAGGTGGGTTGAGTAGAAGTATTATTCTGGATCATCCGTGTGATCTTTACCTGTGCTGACAGGGAAGTTGGGGATCTTTTCATACGGTATTGTGTATCTCTCCTCCAGCTTGTTGGCCAGGTTCATCAGGCCAGATCCGCAGATAATGCCTATTGTCGGCTTGTGGGGTTGCTGCGACAACAGGCAGTGCGCCATCGCCTCGTAATCTTCATATGTGTACCTAGAGCATGAAATGAAACAAGCGGTTGGGAAATGATAAACTGCTATTACAAACTTTTAATTGCTACTCAGCTGAGCTTCACTCTCAGTTTTACAACTATAAATGTACCAGATTTTGTATACGTGATGGGGAATTCTGGACTCCTCAAGCACCCTGAAATGCTATAATACAGCCCATAATCTGAAATTATCAGCGCTTGGGTTGACAGTATTGAGTAAGCTCTCGGAGTATATAATTACCACAATGAAATAAAAGCAAATATTGAATGATGGTGAAACAAGAGTGCTTGACAGTGTTTTAGGTGATGCATGACATTAAACAAGACGATACCAGAAGAAGAGGGTTTTCATATATCAAATCAAAATAATTTTAACAAGTATCCTGGGTGGTATAGAATTTTTTTTACTAAATTTCTGCATAATACAAGTGGCTGATCTGCATACTTTGTCAAAACTTCGACATAACTATAAGTCACAGCAGTTAGAATGTTGAGTACATTATTGCATGAGGTGTCTCTTAAAGTTAGGTACCGCATACTATGCACCAACATGCTCAGGACCATGATACTTGTATCAACCAATTTGTACTCTCTCCCTCTCTCTCTCCTTCCCTTCTTCCTCGTTTTCACAATGATACATTTTGATATTGTAACATCCACTGTCGGGTAATTTCCCTCCACGCACATGTGATACCTAGTATGATATTTTTGGCAATGAAGTCAACATCCATCTTGACCACAAGCCAGACTGCCAGCTATCATGCTACATCCAGTATTTTAGAATGGTCAAGAAAATTCTATAATCTTACTGGTCAAGAGCTGTGCAATGATATTAACGGACCACATGTTGCCTCACCGACGATAGCCAACGTTGATAAGCTCTCGCACACTTGTAGCGAGAGTTCGCACATTTAGGAAGCGTTTGCGCACTTCCAGTAAATTTTCAATGCGTTGCTAATTGTAGGACACTTTTACAAATGTACAAATTAATATCTGGCAAAACTCCATCTACCAATCTATGAAACAGATGATGCACATGTCTTTTCATCATCAGTAAGAATAGAGTGCATGCGGTAACTATGAAATCTAGTCTAAGCCCACTCGGCTGTGCCTCGTGAGTCAAATAATAAAAAAGTTACCTTGTGCACACAATTCCTACTGACACATGCAGATCTGCGCATCAATTTGCATAATAGCGCTCTGACAACTGAAAGACAAACAAACAAAACAAAACCAACCAAAGCATCTACTTCTTCCCTTTTGAGTCAGTGTCAGTCCAGATAGAAAATTAACATTTAATAAACAATGAACATGCTAAAATGGTTCAAGGTCATTTCCAAAGTCAAAGCGAAATTTGACAGAGCTGGTGAAGGGTTTATGCACGTGTACACAAATTCTCCTTCCCTGCAGTTTGTCAATCATGTGCCTACCATGTGGCCTTACACACTAACCTTCATCCACTGCCAACTGGCATCACAGTATTCCCTTGACTGAATGTCATATGTCACCATCAATAACACTGAGCACAAGTGCCCGGTCTGGGTACGAGTGCCCAGCCATCAGTACCTGCATTAACTTTAATTGGGGGAGTCACTGCACCGATCATGTGATAAATTTCACGGTTGCTGACACGGGAGATGTTCAACTCCAATGTGAATTGTACAAGCACTGTATATGCTGAATATTTCACAAGGTTTTTATTTTCGCGAATTCAGATCGTGCTATTCCAGAATTTCAAGACACGCAAAAATATTGACTCTGATCCCCACATGAAATGTGACTTGCATGCATACATTTTTCTATTCAGTCCTGTACTCCACGTTCGTGAATTTAACCACTTGCGAAATTGTCGAGAAGCTCTGATTTGTGAAAATTTACACTTGCTAAATATATGGTGTATACAGTAGCTGATCCCACTGTTTATTTTCTGACAAATGGTATGACACCAAATATGCTAATATCTTGGTATGACTGTTATCAGCAAATCAGTGTTGAATATCGGAATGATTCTGGGGGCAATGTGGCATAGCGGATAAGAATCCTGACTCCCAATCAGACCCAGTTCGATTCCCGCCCAGTGCTTACATCCCTGGACAAGATGTTTTTCCCCACCATGTCCCTCTCGACCCAGGTGTATAAATGGGTACCTGGCAATGCTAGGGTAATAATAATGGCAGGGCCCTCTGATAGAGCAGTGTATAACACTGAAGAGGATACCCTGGATAAAGGAGACTTTATTATTATCATCATCATCATCATCATCATCATTATATTATTCTCTTTGCTCTTGTAATACAAATACCTGGTAGCCGGTCACTGTTGGCCTGAAACAGTATATTTGCATCTACATCATGTGATCAATATCAAAAGTGCTGCATTACTGATAACATCATCCAGTCTACATACAGCATGGACTCATTTCAACAGTCATGTGATCACTTTCACGATCCTGTTGTTCATGTAATTAGCAGTGTCTTGTGACCGCTCTTCAATGCATAAAAGCCTTGCCGGGTAATGATATTGCCGGGTAATGCCATATATGTCATTGCCGGGTAATGCCATTTATGTCATTACCCGATGCTGCGCACAGTGTGCCCCTGATTGCTTACTATCTGCAAAGGCTCTAGTCTTTTTCCAGTCACTTGCTTTTTTGTGTGTGTTCATTTTCACTTTAATCATTCCCCTAGGATGCTACTGTAGAGCTCCCTTTCAGGAAATGAACTGTATACTGTTCTGGTTGCAATGTAAACAGTGACATCCCTCCCCCCCCCCAAAAAAAAAAAAGAGGAATGAATTCTTTGTTGTTGTTTCCATGCTTCAGAAAAAATCTCTGTAGTATACCACGACTGTGAATGTGCAGAGCATTAATCTTTAGTTTTTCTGACAACAAAATGATTCAGATGCAAGTTTCTTCTCTTTGTCTCCATCTACAAACTAAATTTGTTCAGATCGCAACTGCTGATCTGTAAATTAACAAACATGTCAGAAAAAGAAACCAGTGGGCCTCGAACCTGCCATCTACTGCTTTCTGGGCAGCGACACTACCACCAGGCTGTCTGTCCCTGGTTGCCGGCAGTGACACAACAAACATGGAACAAATACCCAAGCTCCGAAATTCAGACATTGTTATGTTCAGTAGTCCAAGGCAGACAAGGCATATTAAATGAAAGAAAGATATTATTCAGAGGGGTGAAGGTTCAGATGCAAAGGATCTTCAACTTTGTCAGTCCATGGAGCGGTAGCTCCATGGTCAGTCCTAGAAATACAGGACAAGCAGGCTGATAGGATGTACTACAGTCGAAGCTGGGATACTGCTATTTCCGATACAGCACGGCTGCCAACACCAACAAATCAGAATCAGCGAAATTCAAAGGAGGGAATTGGGGATATACTGATCTGTTGCATGCATGTCAATAGCTGAAATAATCTTAAATAAAAATCTGGGAGGCTTCTAAATTTTGGTGTCAGGTCATGAAGAGATTTTTCAGAAAATCTTCTGCAGAATCACAGAGAACTGGCACAGCTCTGAAACAGCACACCATTTTCTTAACAGGAGATAGGATGAAATAAAACAGAAAATCTCTTTGGACATAGTATGCATCTGTTACTTCTAAGAGATTGTTCCCCTTATCAAAAAGACCACCAAAAAAAAAAAAAAAAATCACAAAGAGGGCAGTTTTACCCTCTTGGACAAGCAATATAGCTAGTAAACAGCAAATCATATATACACACATGTATGTAATATCAATCTGGAAAGAAGGGGAAACAGAAACTAAATAGAAATAAAGAATGCCCACTCATGTGGCATAGCTGTGTATACAAACCCTTTTAATCATGTAAACCCTTCATTACACAACACGGATATACATAGCAAAGTACTGAGTCACTTATTGCATTTGTTTGTTGAACTGTGAAGACAAAGACACTATTTTTCTAGAAGTGCCGGGGGAGTTAATAGCTTTTGAACAAAGAGAAATTTATCTACTGTGAAAGGTAATTGCCACGGAAAAACAGGGATAAATCTAAAGAAAGAATACCATGGTACAGTTCATAACTCTTGCAACGATATCTGAACACTGTCTACATTAATGTCCTTTAAAGTATAATCAAGCTGGGTAGGTGCATCTTGCAGAATGTGATTTATCTACACTGGAGATAGCCAATCTAAGGGAAGACACAACAAACAGTAAACTCTTCCAAGTTCCAAGATGACAAACAACAGCAAGCACTCTGTGTGACCCTCCTGCTAAGCTGCACTCCAAGGTCCAGATTCTGGCTGTTTCTTTACAGATCTTACATTCTGGCTGTTTCTTTATAGATCTTACATTCTGGCTGTTTCTTTAATGTAGATCTGTCACACAAGTGTAATATAATACTATTACTAACACAAATTAGCTCACAACACCAATTCATTACACCCATTCCTCAGGCTCAGAATTCCCTATCCCCATGGATTCATTCCCTTCCCCTCCAACCCCTCCCCATACATAAAAAAAAAAAACAACAACAACAAAAACAAAACATGTGGACAGAATTCAGGTTTTTCATGCAAACTGACAGAAATAGAGTACATACATTGGGTGATTTCAAGTTTGATGCTACAATTGTAGTGCTAAAGCTTTCTCCCAAAATGACTGCCTTAAAGGGGATGGCTAGTAACTAATCAGAGGGAATTAGTGGGAATGCTGGGGGATGATTGTTCCAATCCTTGTGGGATCTATTTAAGAGTACATTATATATCTATTGTTGTGTGAAAATTATTTGCTTCAGAATGGTCTCATATTCAAGTAATGTGCAATGTTTCCAGGTTAGCATGCCTGTACAGTGATGGGGCAATCGTTAACAATCTCCAACACCAACGGTCAGATTTACGAAGGGATACCGATCAAAATTATCGATCCCAACACTAGGTGCTAGCATCACACCACCACGAAGTCCGTGGGAATTGTGTGAAGAAAATATCGATTCCGCAATTGAAGTAAAATATTAAAAGAAATACCCATGACTGCTTAGTTTAAGACACATAATGAGGAAGACGGATTAAAATGCCACAAATATCATCCCTTCTCCAAAATACAACGATCTTAATTTTGCTCCAAGGCTCAGATTTATGTAGCCATGTCTGGAGTATTCGTGTATGTTACGTGGGCGACCATGGCATTAGCATAGACTTTGCATGTACAATGCGCACCGACTTATGGATGTAAATTGTGGATCTTGCACAGCAATGCTAACACCAGCACCAAACTTGAAATGACAAAGATGATAATCCCTAGGGGTTAATGTTGGCCAATGGGGAAAAGCATGTAAATTGCTACTAAACAACTGGTGGAGCTCGGTTCAGTAGACGACATTCAACACCAGGCCCAGCACAAGTACCAGAAAAATGTCATAATTTTCAGGTCAACCTCCCAACACCAAATGATTTCAAGTTTGGTTTTATTGCCGATGCTAGTGCTGAGATAGCACTAGCACTTACATGTAGCACTAGCACTAGCACCGAACTTGAAATCACCCATAAAAATATGTAGATGACACCCTCAATGCAAGTATATTGCAGGGATTCAAATGTTTCCAAGTGCAGTCTGGGCAGTGGTATCAAGACTATCATGCTCCTGTTATTGTAGTGCACAGTAAATGTTATGCATGTGCCATCACTGATAAGAAGATAAATTTTGTCCACACTAATCTTGTAATCTAAACCACTCACTATTCAGACACAAACTCGATAACGAAACGACGTATGAAGAGTCATTGTATAGCCGACAGACCGTTCAGACACCAATCTCAACCATTCTGGGAAACGTCGTATAGATGTGCAGTTTCTCACTGCGCATGCTGTAGATAGTCATGAGTGACAGCTGTGGGGTCATCTTTTGTGCGCACTCCCATTAAGCCCTGCCCAGTTAAAGTTATACCGTTCTATGGTCGCCATACGTTCAGACGCACGCGGAATGCTGATTCGTTATCAAGTTCTAGTTCGAAACGATGTTCTGACCGTCGTTTCGCTATGTCGTTTCATTATATGTCGTTTCGTTAGTAAGCGTTCAGACATATAAATTCATTGTATAGCTATACTGTTTTGGTATAGCTATACCGTTCTAGTATAATTTTTTTTCCTCTGAATGCCCTGCAATTTTGTACATGAACTTAAACAATTTATGTGTACACGTGCCCTACCTTCTCACTGAACAATGATTCATATCATTGACTGATCTGTGAAGTTCATAACACATTGACTTTCCAAATTATTCTTAATTGAATAATCCTGTTCAGGATGGTCAACAACTTGAAAAGTTGAAATTTTTTTTGCAAGGAGGTGTCGTGGCTGAGTGGATAAGAGCGCTCGTCTGTGAACGACATGAGCGTGGTATGGTTCGTGGGTTCGAGCCCATGCCAAGCCCGACACGTTTGCCCTTCAGCAAGGCACTTTATCCACATTGCTGCTCTCCACCCAGGAGTATAAATGGGTACCCGGTAGGATGAGAAAGATTATGTTGGTTGATCAGCATGTGCGCGCCTGTAAAATGGCTGCGACTGGCTGGAATGCTCCCCAGGGAGTGGAGAATGAGCACTGTTAGTGCTGGTTGGAAATAATGTATCCAGTGACCGGGGTAATAATAGTCTGTAAAGCGCATTGAAACCCTGAAGTGTGTGTGAAATGCGCTATATAAAAACCAGCTATTATTAAGCTCTGAATGTGAGAATATTGTGGAAATTATACATGCAATATTTTGATTTTGACTTAATTTCCAATTGTGCTGCTTATCTGAGTATGTCCAATGTTTTGTCTGTTTTGTGCACAAATTTTCGAAGTACCAGTTGCAGTTTGAGGTTTTTCAAGTTTTGCAGGTTTTTCACATTTGATTACATGTTTTATTTTGAGCATGTCACCTATTCTCAAGGATGTTGCATAGAACGTTGCTGGCTCTTTGAGGATGTTGCACAAGAATTTTAGCATGTCACAGCGACATGCTCAAATCCCTCATGGACCACCAGTACCCTGCATGTTTGCTGCTGAAATTTTATTTGAAATGCCTTGTAAATATCATTCCAATCTACTGAGGTCAATGTGTTGAGCAAATGTGTTGAGCATTCAGCCCCCCCCCCCTAAGTGTATGTATATAATGTACACCAATATAAGTGACATGACTGAACTGTAGGGTCTCAGGTATACAGGTAAGGCTTACATGTTGCTCTGAAATGACACATCACACATATTGATCTCATCTATAAGGCTATTCATTGCACATGTTTACAAATAATTCTACAAATCACCTTTTTAAAAGAAAATTTTCATGAATAATCTTTTCCAAAGGATTATTTTCTCAAGGTGAAGCAAGAAAGCACTGACAGTCACTGGGAAACATCCAACAAAGAGTGTTTCTAAGTGCAGCACTGTACAAACAAACAAACAAACACACATACAAACAAAAACTTGATTGCTGATATAATCATAATAGTACATTCCCCCACTGACAAAAATTAGAACCTTGTTGCTTTCTGCCAATGTTAGTTATTGCTACTAATCAGTTAAATCATATTTAGTTCAATCACATTCAGTTTTGCTATAGCATTGCTTTGAGGGGGGATGGTCAATTTAATACAGACATCTGAACCATGTAACCATGAACTACGCTGTAGTACAATATCTGATCCTTCGGTATTCATAATTTTACAGGATGGCACAACGTATGTCCTATAGATTGCCCTTGAAAAGAAAATGTGTCTACATCATGAACTCAACAAAGATTTGCCTGCACTGTAGCAAGAATTCTCCACTTGTTATCTATGGAAGCCCAAAACAGCAGACCATCATCCCATACTGTCTTTCTCATGAATATTTGTTGAGGTATGCAACTATACACTAAACACATTGTCTACAGTTCAACTAGACTCACAATCTATTGATCAGCACACTTGAAGCCCCCTGATTCTAGTGTTTGAATGGAGGCAACCCCCCTGACACACCCACCAGTCTAGTCTTGCAAATTCAGACCTGTTTGCATTTGTGCAAATTCTTCACATCAAGAAATGTTTGTTCGATTTTAAGACTGGTATCTTTTTTGAAAAACCCAAATCACAAGGAAAAAGGTCACAAGAAATGATCTCAATCCACATTCTGATCATTTCCCTCTGCTTCATAAAGCTTTTGATCGAAGTGAATGGATCACTGACTATGGTATGCCACTGGGCACAGAGCCTGAGAAATGCAAGCTAACATTGGCTCACTGCCAAAGTTGAACCTCCAACCTCTGGACAGATAGACATGCCATGCTTTACCTGTAATAGTGCCTAACTGAAGGCCTTTATAATCTCCTTACAATGATGAGGCTGTGCAGGTACACAGCTATTCAAATGCAGATACACTGTACCATGGAGCTACAAACTCCATCACTGTATCATGGGGAAAACTTTGTCCCAGGACAGAAGAAAGAGGAAATATTAAGGCTGCATTTATCTAACTTGAGAGAGAGAATCATGTGTCAAAACACGTTTGGAATGGTGTTCGCGAACATGGTTTGAAACGCTATTCTGGGGATGCTGCGTTTATCTAACCATCATACAATCACGATTCGAGTGTTGTCACTGCACAGCTTCTTTGCGCCGTTCGACCCGGGAAGTAAAGGTCAACTGCGTACCAGCAAACATGCCTCATCAGTCACACACAAATAATGGGTAGAGAGCACAACCGTAGACAGCTGGGATTTGACCTTGAGATATACTACTCAGAGAACGGCAATCATCTCATACGCGTTTCAAAAACGCCGCTTCTAAATGCGTTTGAAAACAGTGTTATTTGCGTTTATTTAACCCCTGAAAATGCCTCAAAAGCATTGAGGATGGTGATTCTGCCTCAGAAAATTTTTAGATAAACGCAGCCTAAATGCCATAAACTCTGTACAGCGGACTCAGTTGAGGTTCTTCCTGCAAAACCTGATGATGGTCTATACTTAAGAAGAAGAAGAAACCATATGAACAATATACCAGCAATCAGGGATGATTTTTGTTGTATGGTAAAGTTGTATACACAAATGCATAAGAAATAGGTGCAACTAGAAAAGCACTCTGAGAGTGCAGACCTCCGCCAAGCAGCTACTTGCCATCGATGATCTTGTGATTTCCACTCATATGTATGCATGCTGAAAAATCCCCCAATTTCCCAACATAGAAGCCTTTGTTACATCATAAGCCCTCAGCTGCCTGGCGCGCCTCGCAGTAGAGCACGCACTTTAATGCGCGTATGAGAACCTCAAAAATGCCCAGCTTGAACTCCTAAGTTCATTGACCCTAGAAAATTCTACTTAAAAAAAAAGTTAAAACAAAAGTTTTCAGATCTTTTGTTCCTTGTGTCATTCTCAAATTTTTCTGCAAGTTTCATTTACATCCGTTCACAACTTTTTGAGTTATTTTGCACACGGATAACCAAACAAACGTCCCTTGGCGGAGGTAATAATGCTGCAATAGCACAGTTTCTCTTGGGTAACGGCGAAAATGCTATATATTTGCCTAACGTCAGTGTATAGGCTACTGACTTTTATTATTTCATACTTTTGATCTCAAAATGCTACAAAAAAAGAGCTCAATATCCCGGCAAATCGCATCAGGAAGACAAGATTCTTGGTAAAGCTTTCAGATATATTGCTAGCAAATTCAAATTGGTGAAAGATCAATTTTGAGCCCTTACTTGCGTATTAGCCGTTACAGCACATTGAGCCACATATGGCATTCATGACAGCATCTATTACATTTAGTTTGAACCTGAGCTGACATCTTTTGTAACTCTATCATCTACTCTGCACATGGAAAATGCTCTGTTCTGACTCGTGGGTTTAGTCTATTTGTTTTCATTCATCATTCATAATTAATGAATGGTAAGGCTAAAACACATTAATAAAATACAGATGTCAGAAACAGCCAAAAGCCCTTAATACATAAGAAAAAAGACAGATGTAAAATATAGAAGAGATATAAGAATAAAGTACTGTATACACCAAATATTTCGCGAGATTTTATTTCCGCAAATTCATATGTGAATCGGATGCTACTAGTATTTGCAAATTTAAAAACACATCAGAATAAAAGAAAATATGAATCTATATCTATACAAATAACAATATGAAATATAAAGTAGAATTGGAAATAAGGATATGTGAATATTGAGGGGAGAAAAAAACAAACAGTCAACTAAGAACCACACACATAGGATGAGGGGGGGGGGAGGCTCACAAGGAAGAGCATATTAATAAATCACTGTATACATCACACAAGCCTGACACAAACTAAAGGTTCCATGCAAAATTTGCACAAGTCCACGAAAATCAAAGAAGCCATAGTACACACACCACAGGTAGTACACCAGCTGAGGAGGGCACCAATATAAAGACAGTATGCATGCACATAATACGTATTCAGGGCTAGCTAGCACATTTCACCACTGAGGAGCCGGTGCACACAATATACCTTCTGGGGAGCGATGGCTCACTACCGGGTACAACTGGGTCGCCTTGATGTGCCACCGGCAAAGATGGTTCTCCAGCTTCCCCGGACGGTGTGGGTCCCACCGCGCCATCGCGAGCATGCATCGCGGTGCCCTTCACAGTGTTACTGGCCATGGAATCCTCGACCAGCCACAAATGATCACATTCCACAGTTGCGTTATCTGAAAGCACTGCAAGGTGTAACACACGTAGTAGGTTGTAATAATGCTCTATGGGTCCGTTCCATATAAACCAGTCACTGTTGAACCGACTGTCACAGACTAACAAATGCATGCTTCGGCAAGCACACACCCACATAAAAGACCTTTCTGCATGTTTTGGCTCAGATTTTATTGTTCAGTGAATCTACTGAATAAGATGTACTTATTCCTTGTTGACTCATTACATACATCTCGCAGTGCCTTCTGTTGCAATGAAAGGTGCCACTCACACAGCAGAAGGCATATTTACTGTAATATTTTACAACCATGTGTGCAAATACTGACTCAGGTTTGTTAATTCAGATTACACTTATACAGCATGTGATCATGGTTAAATAATATGCGCTGGGGAGGAGAAAAAGGTATGTCTCTACTACTTTATTGCCCGAACTGAAGATGCACTGGGGGGAAAAAAAAAAATCAAACTAGAAGCAAAATGGGTAAGGTATCTCCAGCTATAACATTAGTGCTCATATAATTAGTTTGCTGATGCATGAATTAAAGCCCAAAGAAAGTTCTGGTACGCCTGCAAAAGTTGTCAAATTTTGCTCCAAAATGTGAACGTACAATGTATGCCTAGGAAATGTGCGAAATAACGCTGTAATAACAAGATATTCGATGGGTAACGACAAAAAAGGGAAATATTAACCAAAAACGTTCAGTCTCAGAACTTACCCGAACAGGGTCAGGCTAGACTCGGACTCGGGGATAACTCGGCCTCGCTTTGCTCGACGGCGGGATGAGTTGTATTGGTTGTCCCTCTGGATTGTACAGCGTTGTACTATGCATATGGGAGCGGCCTGTATAAACTACATTGTACATAGCGTTCAGGCTCCTCGCAGTAATGGTCCGAGTTGTTACAATGCGCGCATCAAAAACCTCTTTGGCGCACATGCAAAATTAGTGTGCGCCTCTCAAGCACCTCTAAAAACAATCAAAGACGCTTGATAAACAACAGCAAAAACTTCAAAGACCGCGCGTCTCAGCAACTGAGGTGATGTGCGTATACTATATAGGTTTGAGGACCGCGTGCTGTCCATTTGTTTTGTACAGGATTAGCACGCACTTTCCTGTCTGCTCATCAAGGCCTCGTTTGGTACCCGTAGTATAGAGTACTGATGAACATGGCGATCACGAACTGTGTGTAAATTGTCTGGAATAGGGTCGAGTTTTCCCCGAGACCGAGTTAGTCTGGAGCCTTCTGGAATAAAAGTCGGTCTACCGACTTTTATTATTTTTCTCAAAATACTCCAAAACGACTCATCATTCCGGCAAACCGCGTCAGCCAGGTAAGTTTCTTTGTAGACTCTTTCGATATATTGCAAGCAAATATGAAATGGTGCCAGACAGGTTCTCAGGCCCTTACCAGAACTTTGTTTTCACTTTAACACAATATGTGCAAACTTGGCAGCAAAGCATGTGATAATGAGTTCAATTGACTAGTTGAATTTAAGTTCTCAATAGAAGCCAACAACAGGCCTCGAATTACCCGGGAGGCAAAAGGCAATTTGCCGCAATGCCCTATCTACTTGCCGCAATGCCTCTCTCAAAATTACCATGCTTACTGCAACTTTTCCTTGCTGCCCTTAAAAAATTTTGAGAGAGAGTGCCCCTAAAACCAAAAATTGCCTGTCCCTAAAACTGGCAAAATTTGAGGCCTGCAACAAAGCACATTAAACTACAATGATTTCCACCTGCGTCTCTCCACAGGACTGCTGACTATTCTAAAAATTATTGACGGATCATAATATGCACACTGAAAGAACACTACATGACTAACACGTATGCATGAAGATTTGTGTCCCTTTTAAAAGACCTGCACAGTTTACCACTGGGTGCATCCGGACGTTTCCACCAAATTTCTTCAATCTTAGCAGTCTCTCCTATTAGCTCCTGATGAATTGCTGCTGAGACTGAAATATACTGACGAAAATAAAATGTTAGCAAGTTACTTTCCTAAGCACAAAGGTAATCTCTGGTTGTTGCACGATGGTTATTCGACAGCAAATTCTGTTATGAAGAGCTCTTACAGTTTGTACCGTATGTTTTAAGAAACCTCTGATGACGTCACATGTGCTGTCTGGTTGAGAGACAAGTGCCACTGCACTTCCTGCGCTGTTACAATGATGCATGGAAACAGAGAGCTGGCTCATGTTGAGGGCTTCCATTTGGGCCCTCATAATTTTCATGTGTCACCTTTCTCTTCATATTAAAGGTATACAGGGAAAAATTAATTTCATTGCTAATACACATTACCAGTAAATTAAAATTGATGCCTGCACATTTAGAGTGGTCACATATCTCCAAAAGGCTATTGTTTTGTTTCACTCAAGTGCTTGGCCTACATGTTTGACCATACTCATTACACTTTATGTTCTGATCATCACTGCCTTATTGCTTCTTGTTAACTATGGTCACATACATTGTAGATCTACTAACTACAACGCTCCTGGACTGGTGCTCTTGTCAAGGTTCCATGACTTAAATCACAAGAAATCTTGGTGGTTGCAGTTTGAGAAGGGTACCTTGGTACTCAAATGGTCATTAACTTGGGCAAGTGGGATCATAACAGTGACCTAGTAACTCCATGTTTAACTTGGATCTTACCTCGGGTGTTTTTAAAGTGACATAAGCCCTTTTTACACTTGTGTTTCTTAACCCCGTACTTTCTCTGACCCAGGACTATCATTAGTCCCGTACCAATTTTTCAGCTTTTCACACTCACCTAAGTCTTGTCCTGGGCTAAGGAGAAAACTGACCTATTTACACTTGTATTTCTTAGTCCCGTACTTTCCAAACCACATGAATATTCATGATTACGCTGTGCACTGTACAAGTACACGCACGCACCGGCAGCACTTGATTACCTCGTTTCTGATTGGTCAGTGAAGGGTCGGACTTCGTCTCCGTCGCTTAGCCCCGGATTATTTTTTCGTTCTGTTTACACTCGCTCGCTTGGCACCGCAATTGTGGGGTTAGCACCGCAATTGCGAGGTTAGCACCGCAATCGCGGTGCTAACCCTGCTTTTTTGCAGGGCCAGATAGTACGGGATTGTCAGTGGGGCTAGCCCACTTTGGCAAAAACAAGTGTAAACAGAAAGTGGGCTAAGGAAAGTCCAGTACCAATGGTGGGGCTAAGGCCCCCCCTTAGCCCCACCGTTGGTACGGGACTAAGCAAAAATTTGCAAGTGTAAAAAGCCCTTGACTGTAGCTCTTGCCACCATGGGATTGAACTTGTTTAGTCATTGCAGGGGTTGGGGTGGGATACGATAGATGACACATCAAGGGAAAGTCAGCGAAGCCAAGTTTTGGCCGGCTTTGTGGTCTTCCCACACACAGATTGTATCTTAAAGCCCAAACAAAGTTCTGGTACGCCTGCAAAAGTTGTCAAATTTTGCTCCAAAATGTGAACGTATGCCTAGGAAATGTGCAGAATAGCGCTGCAATAACAATATTCGATGGGTAACGACGAAAATGGGAAATATTAACCAAAAACGTTCAGTCTCAGCACTTACCCGAACGGGGTCAGGCTAGACTCGGACTCGGGGATAACTCGGCTTCGCTTTGCTTGACGGCGGGATGAGTTGTATTGATTGTCCCTCTGGATTGTACAGCGTTGTACTAGTGCATATGGGAGCGGCCTGTATAAACTACATTGTAGCGTTCTGGCTACTCGCAGTAATGGTCCGAGTTGTTACAACGCGCGCATCAAAAACCTCTTTGGCGTGCATGCAAAATTAGTGTGCGCCTCTCAAGCACCTCTAAAAACAATCAAAGATACTTGATAAACAACAACAAAAACTTCAAACACTGTGCGTCTCAGCAACTGAGGTGATGTGCGTATACTATATAGGCTTGAGGACCGCGCGCTGTCCATTTGTTTTGTACAGGATTAGCACACACTTTCCTGTCTACTCATCAAGGCCTCGTTTGGTACCCGTAGTATAGAGTACTGATGAACATGGCGATCACCAACTGTGTGTAAATTGTCTGAAATAGGGTCGTTTTCCCTGAGACCGAGTTAGTCTGGAGCCTTCTGGAATAAAAGTCGGTCTACCGACTTTTATTATTTTTCTCAAAATACTCCAAAACGACTCATCATTCCGGCAAACCGCGTCAGCCAGGTAAGTTTCTTTGTAGACTCTTTCGATATATTGCAAGCAAATATGAAATGGTGCCAGACGGGTTCTCAGGCCCTTACCAGAACTTTGTTTTCACTTTAACCATGAGTTGTTGCCAAACAGACACAAATGTTGCCACACAAGAGGCATGATGAATGTACATCATACACCTACTGCACCATGATAACGAAGACAAACTGAGCAGAGGGACTGCCTCACAAAGAACATACCATGGTTTCACTCTCTGTTTGTTGATAGAGCAAAAGATGACAGATTTGATTTCTTAGCAGACACTTCCCTCTTTTCTTCGTGCTCCAACAAAGAGTCTAGACACGTACCAATTCGACTGCTTACGGTTTCTAAGCTTTCTCCACCAGTCAAATTTACCCAGTTTAAACTTTTCAATGGAAGCCATGACTATTGATGCACAAATTCCATATACTGGCCGTATGCAGTGTGCATATTGGTTTTCATGAAAACTAGGACATCACCTTACACTTCCCAAGGACCTGTGGAAATAAGCTAGCTAATCATAAAATGACTGCCACAAGGAAAGACCAGTCCACACACAAAAACCACAAAGAAAACAAAGACACCTAGAGGGTCTAGCACTCACCTGAATATCTTCCACACATTCTTATCTACTATCCATGTACATGTGTATTGCTTGAGAAGACAAAAATTGATTTTATTTTCCATCACCAAAACCAAATGACTTGGCTGCAAATGAAGCACTTTGAATCTCCAGACTGCTCATGCCTATTACAATAATCGGAATGGGTAAGTGTAAATGGGCTTTTTTTCTCTATGGCAAGACCCGAGTACTACAAATGTTGAATAATTTGCATGTGTCTAAATTGTCATCGCTTTCTCACTCAATTAAACTAGTATGTAAATGACTATGGAATTTGTTCTTTTTGCTTTTGAGATGCAAATATGTCAAGAAAACACTATAATTTGCAAAATGGCAAACATATGAAGCACACTGAAACTGGCCAAGTGTGGAAAAAGAAATTTATAATTCTTGATGGTTTTGACAGTTACAGTGTCATCATACACTAGCTGCCAGGAAAGGTCAGACCTAGGTCAAAACCTTCCCACATTTATACTGTAGTACATTTAGTGTACAGGCTCCCTGTGTCAAAATAGTTTTGTGCAAAACCTGGGTCTTGACTCACTGCTTGATGGTAAAACTGTGTGGTGCATGCATAACAGATACATGAACTTCCATGTTCATGTAATTGTTTTCAGATTCCCCACATCAATATTCCTTGTTATACTTTACATCCAAACAACAACGTACACATCTTATGGCAGAAAAAAATAAGATATCTTTGCTTTTGTTTATTTGTTTGATTTTTGTGAGTCCATTCATATCACATATTTGCAGAAATCCTGCAGATCACTTAGCCAGAAGACTAAACTTCCTGATCACAAGTCACGTGCAGATCTCTCTGTGGCATGCATGGGGGACCACTGTCTTTATGCAGGCCCCTAGAATAAAAGGAAATTACACTGTATGTCTTCACATTCACAATTCAAAATCAGAATCAACCCTGAGGAGAAAATCATTTTTCTTTTCTTTTTTGAAATACAAAAAGTGCAACAAAAGCTGTGGATCCATTTAAAGGACAAGTTCACCTTCATTAACATAAGGATTGAGAGAATGCAGCAATATTAGTAGAATACATCAGTGAAAGTTTGAGGAAAATTGGACAATCGATGCAAAAGTTATGAATTTTTTAAATTTTTGTGTTGGAACCGCTGGATGAGGAGACTACTAAGGCTCGTGATGTCATATGAGTACAACAGTATAAAGAAAATATAAAGAAAAATCAACATATTTTCACTTTTTTCGCATAATAAATGAGCACTCGACTTGCCTCTTTCTAAAGGCAATGGGAATAATATTACCCATAACATAATGTCAGTAACGAGTCAAGGGACTGAGTACTTTTTTCAAAAGATGAAATTTTGTGAAATTCTCTTTATATTTTCCTTATATTATTGTACGCATGTAACATCATACACTGCAGTAGTCTTCTCATCCAGCGGTGACCGCACAAAAACTTCAAAAATTCATAACTTTTGAACAGATTGTCCGATTTTCCTCAAACTTTCAATGATGTGTTCTACTAATATTGCTACATTCTCTCAATCCTTATGTTAATGAGGGTGAACTTGTCCTTTAAATTGGAAGAAGGAATCCTCTAAAAAGCGACAAATTGCCATCATGTGCATGCCTTCTGTGACTGTTATGTGGTGCTATCACTGGTTGCTGTCCACAATTACATAGGTAGCAGTGTCAATGCCCCCCCCCCCCCCCAAAAAAAAAAAAGTTGGTCAATTTGTACCAACATAATAAGTTTTGCAGAATAATCATGAATGTACAGAGCTCACATGAACTGAAATTGCTACATGGGTAATGTCTCTATGTTTGCCATGGCAAGGATTGAACCTTGCACTACACAGTGGTAATAACTAATATCTGAATACATGGGCAATTCTGGGTCAGATGTATGACACAATATTTGCTCTTGCGACAATTGCTCCAGTCTTATTTTCTCCAAGGACTTAGGGTTAGAGTTAGGGTTGTGATACTGTAAAAGCTGTCATTTTCGCGAATTTCATGAATCACTGTTGGACCGCGAATTGAACAACACATGAAAATTTCGCCTTGTGCTAGAGCACTTAGTGGACTTAGGATAGCCTCGACGTCGATTTGCGGGGGAAAAAAAAAAAAAAAAACATCTCGCAAAAATGTCTGTTATCTCCTCATTTGCAAAAATATCTGTACCCGTACGCGAAAAGAACAGCCCAAACAGTATGCTTCTTTTCAGGTTTAGTTTGATGTGGGGATTAGGATTATGGTTAGGGTTATGCTCGTAGGTGGAATCTATGTTTGGCTCAGCACGCAGATGTAGTCATAGGTGTAATTAATATAGGAGCAAATGTAATAGATTCATATCAACTCATGCTATATTTTTAATATCTTTCCAGCAAGAGATGTGCTCTGTTGGCTGAAACTAGAGCTACTGTAAATAACCCTCAAAATAGGATGTCATTTTGTACTTTCATAGTTGCATGCAGTTTGGCTGATAGAGAAGGCAAACATTTCATTTCAGATTATAATTCAAAAGTTGGAGGCCAATAACCGCAACTGTGCTGGAAGCTGAATATCACTGTCAGGCAAATGAATACAGATAACAGAAAGTATACTCAGTCATGCAGTTGTTCAGTGACCTTTTCACAACAAGGACATCCAGAACAAAGTAATAGATTTGAGAGGTGCTGCTGGATATATAAAGTCATTACACAACTAAAAATCCAAAAGCAGCATGCATTATGGTGAGGTTTTATTACTAATACCCTATCTTCCATTCACTGGTACAGAGATACCACAGCTTCCGTGAGACAAAGGTAGTGAAACTTACATAATGACATAGAACACTACACCTTGTAACTACAAAATCAAATAATTGTGGTCACTGTCAATGGTCAAAAGGTTTTGCCAAGTACAAGAGAGTCAACTCAACATTCCAAGCACAAACAAATCCTAGGTCCCAAATTTAATGAAGGTGGTTTAAATTTAGACCATGTGTTATGCAAATTCCTTCTTCTATGTAAATGTGCGCGGCAGATTACGTACGCCAACAGATGTCCCACAACAATCGCACCTTGATATTCACAAGTCAAAGGTATGTCTATTTCATGCTTATTTTTTCTCCATGGACTAAATTCAAACCATCAGTCTAAATCTAATCCACATTCGTGAATTTGGGTCTAGATGTGTTGCTCTGAATCCTTTGGCTTTGGGTCACTCCCATCGTCATGTATTGAAAAAAACAAAAATTAAGTTGATTCTGGGATAGCATACAGACAAAAGAAATTCAGAGATTTATGATCTTTCCTTGTGTGTTTTTGTGTGTGTTGTTGCTGTCTACACACACCACACACACACAAACACACACACACACACACACACAAACACACAATATCATAACAAGTGACATCAACACTTCAGTCTGTATCAGAGCTGAGGGCAATTAGTATCAGGGCTGTGTGTGTGTGCATGTACGTACATTGTATGTATCTTCTGTGTGTGTACATGTATGTGTGTACCTGTGTGTGACACACAAACACTCCTTGATGTGACATACTGTATCAATGTATATAAATTGTTGCCTCAATTATTTGACAGCTTCCAGCAGGCAAAGAAACAATCTAACGAAATGCTATGAAATTAAAGAGAAAATGAAGTGACAATTTGGAAATTATTATGTCATTATTTGAATTCTAAATATCAAACATAAAAAAAAAAAATCGTGAAAAAGGCCCCACTGCAAGGCGCGTTCATCCATGCGCAAGCAAGCTAGGAATATGAATAGGGTACCTGGTTAGTGTATGTAGGGTTGTATCAATGGTAAAATTAGTGGAGGGACAGTAGGAAGTCTTTCTGAAAATAAATGGAAAGAAAAGAAAGATCAAAGTAAGCAAAAAAAAAAAAGAAGAACATAAAATGTTATGCTGCAGAAATTGACCCTGCAGCTGTATCAATCACAAGTCGTTTTGGTGAGGCCGCGTTCACGAGTATGTAGGCCTAACGTTAGGTCTATTGTGCAAGAAAGCCCCACAGCTGCAGTGGCGCTGTGCTCATGTACCATTGAACGCCACACAGCGGGGCTGAGTGAATTCCTAAGTAGGGCCTAGACTCTCATGTAGAGTCTTGCCAGTACCAGGTAATTAAAACGCAATATTTTATAAACAAACAGTGCAGTGGTGGGGCCTGTTGCTATTTCACGATAGGCCCTATGCCCAAATATCTCAATGAAATTTAAAGGCTTGGTTACACATGAGCTAGACCCTACAGTAAAATTAAAAACCGACAAAAACAGTTGTGAATGATGCACTGATGTGTCCACATGCACCTAGCCCCGGAGACCCGCCGCCTGCGGCGGGGTCCTGGCGGCTACCCCGCAGTTTCGTTCAAGTGAGAATCACGAACAACTCCCTATTGCCACATATACGGTAACTTCACAAATAAACCATGCCTAAATGTCCATCATAAACACAGTGACAATATAAAATGAAATATACACTACCCCATTGCCCTGGTCCTTCTCACCAATTTATCTGGAAACTGCATAATTTTCCACATTTTTTAGGAGTAGGTGGTCTGCCCTAGTGGAGAGCTTTGCTGCTACTTTGAACGTGTATATCCATCAGTACGCATCTACGCATGCATAAATAATGACGTCAACGTTACGGACGCAAAAGGATTAAATGAATAATGTATCATCGCACGGTGAATATGCATCATGCAGCGAGTACTACAGCTGTCAATGCACTGCACTGAATGCATTGTGTGCGCATGTGCAAGTGATTGTGAGTTTTAGTGAGCATCGGTGAGCTGAAGATATTTGCCTTATAAGACAGCATTTTCTGCATCATAAGCAATGAAATGCATCAAACAGTCGCCGATGTGAATCATTTAGGTTTAGTCCACCCATGTAAGTATTCCCAGTAGTTTTTGTTGAAAAATTAAGGAAATACAGCGCCGGAACGGCACCCGTTTGGTACAACATTAAGATATCGAGGCCAAAACGGCGCAGCCCCAACACTGTACGTTGTACGTTGGGGCTGCTGGTCGCAGTTAACATGCACCATACATGCTACACACATAATAAAGTCTAATTAAAGATCTTTACAAGAGACAGATACGATAGACCTCTATATTGACCGATTCGGGTTCGTTGAGGGCAGCAGACATTTTATGGCACTGGGCGCAGCCATGAGCTCAAATTGCGGTGTCTCAGCCGACCCCCCCTGCTCTCCCCCACCCCACGGGCAACATGTTTATCGCGCACTTGTAACAATAGGTTCGCGCACTAAGCAAGCATTCGCGCACTAAGCAAGCATTCGCGCACTCAGTACGAGACGCCCATTGGCTAAAGCAACCATGCATCAGTTTTTCATTCTGCGCGCGTGCTAATGTAGGGAGAGGGGTGGGGAGTGGGAAGGGGGGGACGGCTGAGACACCGCGTAATGGCGCTGCCCATGCCAAAAATACACATAGCGCGTCACAGAATCGGTCAATAGGCTCTAACGTGTCTTTACTCTCATTTAAAAAAAAAAAAATTGCCCCTAGGCCTACATTATTATTTTTTTATTTTTATTTTTTTTATTTTTTTATTTTTTAAGATTCAACGTTAGGCCTAAGCCTGGGCCTAAATGTCTGGTAGCAGTATCACAGTCACACAGAACTATCTAATCCAAATCGTACAGCTGCGCTGCGCTAGTGTGGTCAGTGACAGTGGCCCTGGACTAAGTGTAGAAAAGTTGGTCTCATGGTGCGATTGCCTATTTTGGAAACTATTAAATTTTACTAACGTTAATAGATTTTACAACCTATTTTCGGCATGATCATCGCATTGACGTACCCCTAGTTTTTACTTCACTACACTACCACTAGACTAGTTTCTATGTTTTGGTTTTTCTAGCCAGGTAATCTAACTTGTTTAGGCATTAGCATGATTAGGCGCCCTAATGTTTATGTGGCCGTGGGAATTGACGAGACGAGACTCAATCACCAGATCACTAGAGTCTATGGCGAGGGTGCGGTAATACCAATGCTAATGCCATGGCGATTTTTTAATTTTACCTTGTTTGACAATGTTTAAAGATGATCGAAGACAAGAATGTCATATCTTCTCAGATTTGATGCAATGTCGGAAGTGACGAGGGGTAATAATGTTCACATAAATACCCAAACTGAACAATCCAGATGTTTTTTTTTTTTTCCTCTCATCATTGCATTGTGTGGCACGTACTACTAGTAGGATCCGATCCTACCACGTGTAACACGAAGGCTCAGCTCACCACAGATTCCCACAGACTTGAGGCGGCATCAGCATCAACGCCGGTATAAAAGCGGGAAAGGGTTTGTACTGTATTGGGAATGTAGAAACAAATCAACAGACAGACTACAGACTTACCGGTTACTTTCCTTTTCAGACATCTTTATGGACGATCAATTTCTTCAGCTTGAGAGTTGAGAGGGTATCTTTACTTGCAAATCCGCAAATCCTGTGTATTAGTTTAGATAATATATCATCACCAAGACACGAGTCCATTCATTGTACGAAAAAACAACACGAGTTTCCACGGCCACGCACGCAGCTTGTTCAGTTCTTGTGTTTACAATCGAACCCTAGCTCTGCACTGCGGCATCAACTCAGTATCTGCGTACACATCGGGTACACATACACGTGATCAATATTGGGCTTCAAATGCATGGTATGCAGCGAAGCCGCGTGTACGCCGATGTTGCAGTTCTTTCATTCAAGAATGCAAAGAGGGGCCACACCGCCCTACGTCATAGCAGTGTAAAGTTCAAAAGGCGCCAAATGAAGAAAACGCGCGGCTCGTTCGGCAACTCTAGCCTTTAATCGAGCCGTTCACAGCTACACATACACTCTATGCCTCAGTCTCGGCAGTGCAGTTTGAAACGATGAAAATAAAAATGCTGAAATGCGATTGATTGAAATTAAACAATTCGGGTTAAATGTAAAGTCGTTCACTGTCACAATGTAGTACATCTCTAAACGTGAGGAAAGGTGGAGCAGAATGAGCGAAATACTTGTATTCGGCGACGAGCAGCAAGGCTCGCATTCAAATCATGAATGAAATCTTACGTTAGTGCACTTAGGACGTGCTCGTCACACAAGGGGCCAACAGTTCAATGTGCAGTGTTTGTTGTTCGAGAGCGCCAAACGAAAGAGTAGGCCTATGTGTAAACAAAATCATATTTTGATTTTCAAACGCAAGCATCAAGGCGCTTCTTCTTGGCAATCGAAAAAAAAAATAATAAAAAATGTCTTAGTGGTGTTCCCGAGGTCAGTTCAATTCGACAAGTCTGACTGGTGCAAGAAAACACCAGTCAGACTTGAGTTTACGTAAGTTTGGGTGTAAGTCCAGCTGGGGTGGATCCCCATATCGGCTGACAAGTAAGCAAACCCCCCCCCCCAAAAAAAACAAAAACAAAAACAAAAACAAAAACAAAAACAAAAACAAAAACAAAAACAAAACCAAACAAACAATCAAACAAAACAAAACAAAACAAATAAAAACGATTAATAAAGAAAAAAAGAGAAAAAACCTAAACCCCCAATAGACACGCCACTGTAATGACGTATTCTCAGAGAGAATGATGTGCACAATAACTGAAAATAAAGGGGAAAATAGTAGACCTATTTTAAAAGGGCCAATAACTCTCAGCAACAAAAATGAGAAGGTGCATCATAATTTATGAGAACTAATAGGCCCTATTGTCACTAGTGAGAACCAATCTTGGAAGCACACTGAGTGCTAATTAGGGTGCTGTTCGTTATTCCGGAGGTTCGATATTCCGAAGGTTCGTTATTCCGAAGGTTCGTTAATCCGGAACACACAAATTCCCTATACCTAGATGTTCGTTAATCAGAAAATGAAAAAGGGTTCGTTATAATCCGGACATTTTGTGGCGTTATTCCGAAGGTTCGTTATTCCGAAGATTTGTTAATCCGAAAATGAAATTCGGAAAAACGAACTTTCGGAATAACCAATCTTCGGACTAAAGAGCCTTCGGAATAACGAACCTTCGGAATAAAGAGCTGTATACCGCTAATTAGGCCCTATTATGTCATCAAGTCTATATGGTTCCTTCTGTTAGTTTGGCAAGATTATTATATAGGGAAAGTAGGCCTATGACATGGAGTAAACAGAATGGTAAATCAATAAAGAGCAGAACACAGTAAAACACATTTATTCTTAAAACCCACTTATGGCCTAGATACATCGCGGGTGCTGTATTTATACATACCACTATACTCTCTAAAAAAAAAATCGAGTGAAAATAATTATGCACTCCTGAAGGAGTGAATACAAAAAAGAGTGAATTTAGAGTGAAATTGGAGTGAATTTTGAGTGAAAATGTTCATTTTCACTCATTTTGGAGTGACCTCAGGGATCACTCGAAGATTTTGGAGTGATCCCTGAGGTCACCTAAAACGAGTGGAAATGAAAATTTTCACTCAAAATTCACTCCAATTGGCTTTCTAAATTCACTCTTTTTTGTATTCACTCCAAGAGTGGATATTTTCACTCGATTTTTTCAGAGAGTACTATCATTAGGGCCTTATTATGAACTATTAGTATAAATATATACATGTATATATGTTATACAACATAATAAATTATCTCAGGGCCGTCGGAACAGGGGGCGGGTGGGCTCGGCCCCCACCCTGTTTTGGGGGAGTTTGTTTGTTTGTTTGTTTGTTTGTTTGTTTGTTTTCCACATATAGTTGCCACGATACACTGAGTCAACTGAAGAAACCCGGAAGCGGAATCAGGAAGTTACGCTGAAGATTTTTTTTTCCTTGTTAGCTGATGAAACCCGAAAGCGCATGCGGCACCAGAAATATAAACTGCCCCCCCCCCCCCCGCACTTTAAAAGGCCATGACTGTATCTAGTATTGATGCATTTCCGGTTGAACTTGAAAAAAAAAAAACAGACAAAAAAAAACTGTATTTAGGTCCTCCAGTGATTACAATATGAGTTCGAGTGTAAAAACAAAGTTGGCACCTTCTAGATTTTCAGATCATGTGGATCAATGTTAGCCTGCATGCTGGAGGTCCTCTGAAAACTGACTTTGCCGCTTATTAGGGCCTAACTTTCTAATTGATTATGATTCTTGTCATGATACCATCCGGGTGCCATGCACGGGTCTTTTACCAAATGCATGCAGAGTTACGAGTATAATAGACACTGTGACCTTTTATATCCAGGGCCTATAATAACTCTGCTATAAACATTTAGAAATGAAGATTGTAGCCCATACCATAGGCCTACACACTATGAGTGTTTCAAACCGAAAAAAATTTACGGACCGTCGTTGGTATGCAGGAAACTGTGCAAGACCTATAACATCCGAAAGTATCTATATACTATAGGTCTATAAGCATTGATCGAGTTATAGTAACTAGTGTAATGAGAAGCTTTGTTGTTGGTGGTGGTGTTTTAATAATAATGTTCCTCCACATCCCACCTCGACACCTAAGTTTGTAATCCCCCATCACAAATCCTGTCAACTTCAAATCAAACAAAGCCATGATCAAGTGCAAAAAAAAAAAGAAAAAAAAAGACGACTACAGGGCCTATTCTTATGCAACAATAAAACTTGTGAAATATATTAGTCATAATATAAACAATAGCTCGAGATCAAAATCAGTTTTCGTTATGGACACAAATTTGAATTATTTGTTTAAAAACACATTTTTTGTATACCTTTTCCTTAAACAGAGCTATTAGGGGGATCTACAGACTATATTGCATGCACTAAAATCAAGGAACTGAAAACAAATCACAATTTTTTTTTGCAATCAGTTAACAGCAGGGTATGGGCCCACATAATGATGAATGTAAATGGACAGAGTATTTTTTTCATTTGGTTATTAATGGAATAAGTGATTGCATGCCGCAGCAGGTTCATGAAACATTCAGTGAAAGGTTGAGGAAAAGCTTTGAAAAGGTTATGGATTAACATAATAATACATTGGTGTTGTTGGTTTTATTTTTTTCTCCCCCTGCGGAATTTTCAGTTTGATGATTTGCGGTGTGCTGCCCTCTCTAGTATGGCAACGCTCTCTTCCTGATTTTGCAGTGTTGTACGGTATAATCACAGAACTTTTCTGTGGGTATAATCAGGGACTTTCTTCCACCTCCCTGGTATAATCAAAGCGATACAGTTGAGAGAACTTCCAAAAAGGAGTTTCGCAAAATAATTACCAGTATAGGTCTATGCTTACACTCCATAAACCTGCGGTAAGTTGACATTTTCATGCCCTCCCCCATGATAATTCTGGGAATGTGAAAAAAAAAAATCACAAATATTTTGCAAACAGTTACTAGTAACAGCAAGGGACAAAATGATGAATGTAAATGGACAGAGTATTTTTTTTTTCATTTGGTTATTAATAGAATCAGTGATTCATGCCGCAGCAGGTTCATGAAACATTCAGTGAAAGGTTGAGGAAAAGCTTTGAAAAGGTTATGGATTAACATAATAATATAGTAGTGTTGTTGGTTTTATTTTTTTTTTCTCCCCGGCGGAAATTTTCAGTTTGATGATTTGCGGTGTGCTGCCCTCTCTTGATGGCAACGCTATCTTCCATGCCCTGTTGCATAAAACCCTTACCGCTGGACTATACCGCTCCTTTATAGCGGTAAGTCTTCAAATTAGCGGTAAAGCTTATAATCCTTGATACTGATTGGCTGCATATGACGCCTATAATTTTGACGGTAGTTACCATTGAAATTCAACGGTAAGTTTTATGCAACGGGCCACTGATGTATTGTTGCAGTGTTGTACAGCATAATCAAAGCGATTGTGTTGAGAGAACTTCCAAAAAGGAGTTTCGCAAAATAATTACAAGTATATAGGTCTATGCTTACACTCCATAAACCCGCGGTAAGTTGACATTTTCATGCCCTCCCCCATGATAATTCCTGGAATGTTAAAAAAAAACAACAACAAACAAATCACAAATATTTTGCAAACAGTTAACAAGCAGGGTAATAGTAATGATGAATGTAAATGGACAGAGAGTTACTTTATGTTATGGATTAACATACACATTTTTGTTGTTGGTTTTTTTTTCTCGCCTGCGGAATTTTCAGTTTTATAATTTGCGGTGTGCATGCCCTCTCTATATGGCAACGTTATACAATCTTCCTGATGTTGCAGTGCTGTATCAGAACGATGCAGTTGAGAGAACTTCCAACAGGAGTTTCGCAAATACCACCTTTTAGGTCTATGCTTACACTCCATAAACCTGCAGTACGTTAACAATTTCATCTCCTTCCCCATGATAATTCTGGAAATGATGTGAAAAAAATATTTATACACGTAAACTATATTGATACTATACAAGTAAATAAACCATGGTAAAACTGTTTAAAAATAACAACAACAACATTTGTACTTCGTCATTACTCAAGCATACTTCTGACATTTTTACTTCTGACATTTTTACCTCTGACATTTTTACTTCTGACATTACTTCTTACATTTTTACTTCTGACATTTTTACCTTTGACATTATTACACCGAACCTAAGCCGCAGCCATTCTGATTATAGGCAGAGCCTACTGCTCTGAGAGTTAGGCCTACTGCATCTGAAGCGTCTTTTTATAGTCAGTTCTGTGTTACCTGCATGCAGACCTGCTATTATGGAGATAAGGCCTGGGAGACATTGCCTGCGGAAAATTGATTCGCCTACATTGGTGACTGACTCCATTCTAATGTCGGACATTGCTACGTCAAAGCTGTGACGGGCTGGATTCGTATAGCTGATGGTTATAATTTGCTGGATTATAATTCACGCATTGACTGGACGCGGCTGTCGTAATAAAAGCACCGGCGATAAGTTTGCAATGTTTTTTTTTTTTTTTTTTTTTTCAAGCCAAATGAAATTTTATTTCCCATTTTCTCCTTGAAGTCGCGGATGCAATGTTTAACAAAAGATTCGAGTAACACTGAGAACCAGGGAGTAGGATTATGCTTGACTTCATTTGTTGGTATAAGGGCCTATGGTTACTATGATTGATCACTTACAAAAAAAAAAAAAAATGTGTAAACTTATATGCTTCAATAGTTTGCTCCACTGACAAGTTGATATCGAATAGATCAAACACCACTTTATAACAAGTAAACTCAACAAAAAACAAAAATTTTTCATTTCAGAAAGATAAACTACCAATTCTGTGGTGCATTAATGATCGAGACAGTGTAGAATGACCATAACGAGACCCAGCCCGTTCTCCATTATGCCGGTAACAATTATTTTCCGAAAGAGTTTTTATAGGCTGATATATCCCAAGACAGATGTAATTATTGGGTTCCGTAAAGGATTTCTTTTTCTTTTCTGTTTTTTTTTCTGTTTTAAGCGGGAGAATTTAATCCAGTTGTAAAGTCTGTTTGGTACGACTCCAATTTCAAAGAGATTTTTACAATGATAATTATAAAGAAATTTTATACTATTACTTTTCCCGATATTCCAATAAAAGCGTAGAGGGATTGATATTCTTTAGTAACGTATATCAAACTTGTTTTGATCATTAATTTGGGGGTGGGGTTTAATTGTGTTGTCTCTTTTTTTTTTGAGGGGGAGGTTGTTTTGTTTGTTAATTTATTTGTTCGTTTGTCTGTTTTTGTTGTTGTTTTTTTTTAATCATTCTTACCGGTCGCGGTCACTGACCTACAAATAGGTCAGTGATCGCGGTGCGTGCGTGCTCTTGTGCTCTAGCATTGCCTTCTGTGCGCGTACGCGTACGTACAATTCCCGCATCGTCTTGTGCATGCATGCATGGAGCATCGCATTGCACATGGTTTGTGTGTACGCACGCAGTAACTTCCGCACTTATGGCACTCTATTGCGATCAATATCCCTACTACCTAGGTACGTTACGCTGGCTGTGCAGTCTGCGGAATCTGTTGAAAGAAAGGCACCAGAAGAACGTAAAATTATACAAAAATGGTAGCTCCTTGGCGACAAGTTGGAATGACGTAAGTATGTTAGAGCTGGTAGGCCTGGTATACTCCTGCCAAAGCGGTTTCCAGGAAAATCTCCTGGGTTTTTAACTTAAAAATTACATAGATCGACAACATGCAGTCAATGGCAATGGCAATGCTAATGCGTGTATGGTTGAGGGGTCTAGATATCGCGCACGAAAATTTGAAATGCTCTTATAATAGAAGTTATTCCATAATCGTACCTGAATTTCTCAATGAATATCACGAAAATGCAGAAAAATCACCTCCCAAAATCTCCTGATGATACGATGACGGAGTAGTGCGCTGTCGCCGTTTGTATGTCGGACTTTTTTTTTATGCGTTCAATTTCTCGGGGTATGTAAAGATCGCGCAGCTGCCCTCTGTAGTTTCATGCGTGAAAGTGTCTGCCCCTCTGCGGCTGTAACGTGCTCCGGCTTTCGTAGAATATTTTTTCACTTGATATTAAATTTGTCCCTGTTAAGCAACAGCAGTATTATTATTGTTATTATTATTATTATTATCATTATTACTATTATCACCACCACCATCATCAATCATCATAATCATCTTTTTTTCTTTTTTTTTATGAAGCAATGTCATGCTGAAAGTACAGCTCGATTCTTTTTTTTTTCTTATGAATGCACTGTCATGCTAAAAGGACAGCTCCATTTGATTTTAATGAAAGTAAGTAAGCAGTGTATGTTTTTTTTGTTTTTTTTTTCGGTGCGTTGTATATTCTTTACGAATGCACTGTTTCTGCTGAAAGTACAGCTTGGTTTGATTTCATTATAATTGTGTTTTGTTGAATCGTGGATTCTATGCCACATGTGATTTGATTTATCATGAAACTGTATTGAATATGGAATCAATAAAAGATTATGGAAAAAAATCATCATTATCATTTTCATTATTATTATTATCACTTCCACCACCATCATTTTATCATTCTTATTATCATTATTTTTATCATTGATATTTTCATAATCGTTAAAGATTTTCATTTATAAAGTTTTCTTACAATATTTCTAATCACTTTAACCAATAATATACACGTAATATAAAATGGAAAAAAGTAAAATATGAACATATATTTTTTTTTTGTGTGTGTGTGTTTGTGTGTGTGCTTACCCATTCGTCACCCTGTCATTTTCGTCACCCATTTGTCACACTCTCATCTAATTTTTCTTCAGTATCATTATGACCCTCCCCTGTCACAAATATATCACAAGTTAGCGCAAGAAATCACAAGCAAATTCAAATTGAAATCACACTTCAACTTCGATACACTGAAATATTTATTCCTTTGTAATATTATAATCGTTGTGTTAAAATTTGACTTAAAACGACATTTATTAACAGTATTTCAGCGTAGCTGGCAGCATACATTGTTCTTGTGTATGATGACGTCACGTGGTAAACGATCGATCGAACAAATTACGAATTCTATCGACTACGAACGAGACAAGCGAGACGACACGTCTAGGCTACAACATCCTTAGAACAGATTTTAAGGTTAGGTAGGTAAATTACAAGGTAAAAAATCGGAAATTTAGTGGAAAATTTGTTGGAAATCAAAATTTCTTACCTGCCTCCTTCTCATGTTGGGCAGTAAGTCAGGTATGTTTATTCCATGGGCGTATCGGCAATTTTTGCGCTTAGTCCTACGCGTAATATCGCTTGCTATACGCAGTTACGCTATGCGCGATCATTAGGTCCCTGCGCGAGACCTAGTACCCTTACTATACAATTAAATTTACTACAATGTATGGTTATGCCATATGGTTGAGGGGTCTAGATATCGCGCACGAAAATTTGTGATGCTCTTATAAATTTAACTGTTAATAGAAATTATTCCACAATCGTACCTTAATTTCTCAATAAATATCACGAAAATGCTGAAAAATCACCTCCCAGAATCTCCTGATGATACAATGACGGAGTAGTGCGCTGTCGCCGTTTGTATGTCGGACTTAATTTTATGCGTAAAATTTCTCGGGGTATGTAAAGGTCGCGCAGCTGCCCTATGTAGTTTCATGCGTGAAAGTGTCTGCCCTTCTGGTCTGCGGCTGTAACGTGCTTCGGCTTTCGTAGAATGTTATAAACGATCGACCGAACAAATTACGAATTCTATCGGCTATGAACGAGACAAGCGAGACGACACGTCTAGGCTACAGCATCCTTAAAACAGATTTTAAGCTAAGCTGTAAGGTAGCATTAGGTAGGTAGAAAATAAAGGGAAAAAAATTGGAAATTTAGTGAAAAAATTGTTCGAAAAAATTGGAAATTTAATGAAAAATGTGTTCGAAATCAAAATTTCTTACCTGCTTCCTTCTCATGTTTAGCGGTTGTCGGGTACAGGGGGTATGTTTATTCCATGGGCGTATCGGCAAATTGTGCGCTTAGTCCTACGCGTAATATTGCTTGCTATACGCAGTTTCGCTATGCGCGACCAGTAAGTCCCTGCGCTAGATCTAGTACCCTTACTATACTTCAACGCATAACGTACATATAGGGCCTACCATCAACGCATAACGTACATATAGGGCCTACCATCAACGCATAAAGGTGGCCTCACACTAACGTTTTAATCGTTCTATGCGTTTTTTTCTTTCGACTGCTTGCGGTTTCAAGAAGTCGCACGCGGTTCTCGACCGCATGCGACTTCTCGCAACTTGGAGGCGTCCGCAAGCCTTGCGACCTCCTTGGTCTTGGACCTTGCGGCTGCTGTCAAATTTTGAACATAAAACCTTGCGATCGTCTGCAGACTGTGGTAACCTCTGCGAACCCTGGCCTTGTGACCGGCTGAAATTTCGCAGGCCTTGCGGTCGTTGCGCTCACACTATGCGACTCGATGATTGCGATCTGGCAACCGCAACAGATCGCAGGCACTGCGATCGAAAAAACTGCATAGTGTGAGGCCACCTTAACGTAGACTCTAATACATGTCACGTATATTGTAGGAGTCTAAAGGTGGCCGGTGGCCTCACACTATGCCAAGTATGCGGTTTTTTCTTGCGACTCCTTGCGGTTTCGAGAAGTCACACGTGGTTCTCGACCACATGCGACTTCTTGCGACTTGGAGGCATCCGCAAGCCTTGCGACCTCCTTGCGGCTGCTGTCAAATTTTGAACATGTTCAAAACCTTGCGATCGTCTGCGGTTGCCTCTGTGAACTCTTGCGACCGGCTGAAATTTCGCAAGCCTTGCAGTCGTTGCGCTCACACTATGCGACTCGATTGCGATCTGGCAACCGCAACAGATTGCAAGCACTGCGATAAAAAAAAACGCATAGTGTGAGGCCACCTTAACGTTAGGGTCCTACTTGGTGATAGGAAACTCGCACAAGTCGAGAGTCGTAAATGTGAGCAGGTGAACATGCATGGTGTAAACTGATATAAAGTTACTAGGTTCTATACTATTAGTAGTGGAGGGCCCCAGTACATACAGCCGTAACACTAATAGGCACAGCCCAGCCTTCTTCTTCTTGTAATTCAGTTTATTTACACTTAATAACATACTCCGGGGATTAGACAGTGAATGCCACAATATAGAATGTGTGGTCACAATATGGGACATGTTGAAAACATTTTTAACCCGTTTAGGACGGACTGAATTTGCTCAACACACATTTTCCATAAGGGAGACGCTAGACAAGAGTCTAGATGCCTAGCACCTGCCCGAGTGTTCTGAACAGACTCGGGACTAGACTCGTCATCAATGGGTTAACAATGTTCTTTCATATCTGGTAGTCTAACGTTAGATCCTTTGATATTTGGTAGATCCTCTAGATTCTACTAGACAGAAAGATCCGTCTGTCCAGAAGTGTTTTATTTATTTTTTTTTTTTTGACGTTATTGCTGAGGAGATCATTGAAGCCAGATGCAGTTTCCGTGGCGCAGCTCAGAACATACAGTTTGTATGTCATATCCCCCACAACCAGATACAGACCGATCTTTCAGTTAAATTCTCTAACCGTTGTACCAATACAAATGGCAATGCACCTAGGGTCTACTGTACATTTACAACTGTACTCTGTACTGTAGATCTACTGCAATGTGGTACCGTATGGGTAAACTTGGCCTCTTATACATTGCAAATGTAATGAGGGCGCTAGTTAGGGGCCGAGATCTACCCATAACTTCGGTAAATGTTTACTCTTCTTTCTTCTTCTTCAATGAAATCATCGCGTAGTGTGTGATTTCTTAGTCTAGATTTTAATCTGTAAAAAGTGTAACATACATGTAGGACCGTGGATGTCAATGGTGGTAGACGAGAAGTGATCATGAACTTGATGAAGTAAAGCAAGCTGCCCATAAATTCAACCATAATGGCAACAGATGATGTCCAAAATTGAACCACTGACTACAGATAAAACCTACATGTACATGTACGCTTTTGCTTGCAGTCAAATATTGGCATGGGACGTCAAACATGCAGTGCCTGATGATAGGTACTCGCATTCACAAGCAGTGCTCAATTAGGGTAATATCGCATACCGATAATATAGCATGATTGCCCAAACCAGTTCTATCGTTGTCTCGCTACGCCTTCTATTAAAATTTGTATTCGGATGTACTATAGAAATATGCATGGCATACACGCATGTTCTGCTGAAATTAGGTCATATCAAAAAACAAAACGGTCTTAATATTAAAGTTTGGGCCTGACTTTTATTAGGATAGTTTATCCTAGTTTATTGACATAAGTAGTTTCTCATTATCTCAAGGAAGAAAAAAAATCTTAAGCCCCATCTCAACCAAGAGTACTAGACCATCCCTCTAAGCAGAAAAAAATACAATAAAATTTGCACCAGTGCTTGTGAAGAGTAAACTCTGAAGACTACAAAAGAATGCTGAAGCCCACAGGATCCAGCAGAAGGATGCATAATTTTTAGGAACGGTAAAGCAATCTTGTTTGAAGGAATCAATTTTCATAGCATTTGCAGCATTTTAGGGAAGATGGCCCCAGATTCTCACTGTTCTTGGAGAGAATGATAATTTGTATGCATCTGTCGTTCCTGTAGGGAAATTTTATATCAAACTGTGATTCTGTCTCACAGGTTTTTGTGTTTTATTGCTGGGGTATTGGTCGGTGGGAAATATTACACGTAGTGACGTACATGTATATGAACTCTATGATAACAGATTTTTGGAAGAGGGTACGCATGTACTTCGGGCAAGCAGTATTCAAGTTTGAAACAAAACAGAACCCAAAGAAGATGCTGTGTTCCTTCAGTCACTAGACACAAAGCGAGCTGCTGCGTAATCAGCGTTGTACCTGGTCTTTTGTCTCTGACCATTGTTGTGCTGTGGTGATTCCATACTGCTGAGGAGTACTCTAGCTGGTTGGGAACTAAAGGCAGTACACTTACAGGCCCTGGCTTTGACCTCCTTTGAGCAGATGAGAGTTCTATGTTGTATGACTGGACTAGTACATTTTGTACAACATTTTGTTACAATGTTGTCATGAGGCTTGATTGGTTTCATTGGTTCTGTAATGCCTTTCAGATTGGCAATAGCCACAGTAGCTTCTTTGTAAATGCGTTTGAATCTTAACTTGCTCCTATGTTGTAGATGGATGTCTAGATATAAAATGTGATCCTTTCCTCTGAATCAAAAATCACAATTTTTAGATGAAGGTCATGTTTTCCTCTGGTTTATTTTTTTTTTCAGTGTTGTCAAAAAAAAAAAGAAGAAGAAAAAGACAAGTGAAGATGGCAACCTAAAAAATGAAGTGGAGATAATGCTTAATATTTTTTGTTGTGTGTGTGTGTTTTTCTTTTTTTTTTTTTTTACTCCGCCTAATAATTTCTTTGCTCACTTGTGACCAGGAAAGTATCTGAAAGACAAAAATTCACAGTCATGAGTTGTCATGTGATACACATTTTCATGTGAGGCAAACATCACCTCCTGCATGTGAACCCTCTCTCTCCTATCTTTCTGACATACAGGTACATACAGTACTCATCAATATGCGCTCGACTGGTGAGGAGAGCACTGAAGCCAGAGCTGAGAACAGAAGCGCTGAAAGTGGAAGACACAGGGGCACGCTTCACAAAATGGGAGGGCGGCAAACCGGTATCAGCCAGTAAGTTCCAGTTCTGCGACTTCAGCAATCAGAGCTGTTTTCTCCTGCATGATGGAGTTGACTTTACTATAAATACTAAGGTGGCCCTTGTACGAGTCAAAAAACATGTGCAGCAGTCTTTTTTTCTTTTGCCCAGTATGCCCACAATGAATTGGAATGAAAAGTTTAAACAGTGAATAACTGTAATTTATAAAAGCTGTTACTTTCATGAGGGTTTAAATTTTTCTGCAAATTTCGTGAATCACTGTTAGGCCACAAATTTAACAACATGCGAAAATATTGCCATGTACAGTGTGGCGTGTACTTGCAATAGCCTGATGTTCTTTTATGTTCATTGTAGTGGACAAACTGTCTTCGGCTTGTCTGTAGTGATATTACAAGCTTTCAGAGTTATTGTTAACTTTATAGCATGAGAAAAGAAAGCTAGCAATACTTATTAGTATTGGATGCCTATTTCTGTCAGGTTAGGTTGTGGTTAGGGTTGTGATAGCTCTTCCAAGTGATGGAAGTCAATTGTGCATCTGATTTGACTCCTGATCTTGTACTGTACGAGCTGAAATTTTCGCGTACAGATATTTTTGCGAATTGCTACTTGGAGGACATTTGCGCGTGTTGTTAATTTCGCGGTTGCGAAGGTCTAACTGAACGTAAATATTTGCGCGTTGTTATTTTCGCGGTTCAAAGGCGATTCGCGAAATTCGCGAAAATAAAACCACCACGAAAATTTCAGCTCGTACAGTACTTCATGTAATATTGGTAGTCACATGGTTGTGAGGACTGTAATGTTGTAGCTCACTTTCCTCTAAAAATGTTATTCTGTCTAGGTACTCCAGAAAATCCTGATGTTATATGTGTGTTGCAAGCATGTTTCATTCTTTTACTGTCTTGTGAAACTTTTCAAAATATGACAGTCTCTGTGGGTAAGTCTTGGCTGTGTCAAAACATTATGTAACCCTCTAATGAAGGTTAACAAATGATTCTACTCTAATATGGAAGCCACTGCTCTTCAACACCACAGCCACAGCAATAAACATTGACATTATCCACATGACTGCTTTTAGCCCTGCATTTGGGCACTTATTTTTTTAGGATGATGCACAATAACACTGTTGTTTGCCTCAGGGGTAGTACATTAGCAAAGGTTCTTATCCACTTATATTATGTCACAGACTAAGATAATGCTGTTAAATTTACTGACATCTTTTTAGTGATACAGATGAGGTGGTCAGAATTCTTGAACACAGCTTAAAGATCAGGTGGCGTTGGAGACTGTGGAGTGGGAAGGCTGGCCCAGCTGTGATGTATTCAAGAATCGATCCTTGTAACAAATTTTGTACAGCTTTGTTATTGATCTCTCTCGCTGACTGGTGCTACTTGTGGGTTTTTAATGTACCCTGGTGGGCAGCGTATCAAATCAGGTCACCCTTGAGTCCCCACACTTACAGTGTAATGTGTCCCAAGTCAGTATTATCAATTCTTGCCAACACAGAGAAAATGAACATGAAATGTCTGTACATAATATATTTATGAAGTGGATGAAATGGTACTCACCCATTGCTATCTTTCCCCACCCTTTTGTCCTTCTTGTGTCCAGAGGAAAATAAAGCGTGATGATTCGCCCTCAAAGAATAGTTAACATCTCTGCCATCAAGCTGGACTCGGATCAAGGAGACTGGACTGAGACTAGGGAAGACAAATCACCCTTACAGAATGCATGGTGCTGGACTGCTCGAGGGATCTATTTTGCCACTGGTGGCGGATCAGCACTGTGGACATCTTTTTGCCCTTACAGACTTGGAGTCCAGGAAAATATTTGAAAATTTCACAGCGTCCCTTTCAGTTATTCTTCAAGTCTAGATGTAGAAGTAAAGAAGATTTTGCATGAAAATTCAGACTTTATGAACCTGGTTGATGATAATGCATCTTCTTTCTCTCTGACACAGATAGTGATCCTTTCAGAAATATCTAAAACTAAGTGCTTAACTTTTCTGCTCAGAAATGTTTTTCCTGCTTGAACAAGAGCTAGATGCCAGCTACTTTTTGTCAGATAAGTCTCAAAGTGGCAAACAGGGAGATGAATTTGGGCCAGGTTGATGGTAAAGACCATTGTTTATATGAAATTTGTGATTTATATCCTGCATTTTCAGTGGGACAGATTGTTGTTTATGTATTGCAGTTCATTTTAAGATGAGGAAAACTAAGTACCAAAAGTGGATACTTGAAAGAGAAAGCTGTGTAATAAATAACTGACAAAACACTGATCAGTTTTGGTGTCATGATTTGTGAGTGTACAAATGGTTGTTGTATGGGCAAGGAAGCTTTCATTTCATGCAGCTTTATCAGTAGATCTTTTTTTTTTTTTTTTTTTTTTTTAGTCTTTGGCCCGAATTCATGAAGGTGGTACAAATGAAACCATGGTCTAAACCATGGACAAAAACCATGGAGCGCCAAGTGTCAAACGGAATATTTCGTTACGAAATTGGTCATTTTGTCGGCAAAATGACCGTTTCGTTAACGAAATTATCATTTCGTGGACAAAATGTTCATTTAGTTACAAAATGTTGTCATTTCTTTAGAAAATAATAATTTCATCGACAAAATGACTGATTTCGTAGCAAAATATTCCATGCGACACTTGGCATTCCATGGTTTTTGTCCATGGTTTAAACCATGGTTTCATTTGTACCACCTTCGTGAATTCGGGCCTTTGTGTCTGTATTTTATCTCCATTTTCTGTTTGTTTGTTTGTTTGTTTGTCTTTCTCTCTATAAGCCTTCAGCATGAGTTTGTGTCGGGGGTATATGTTTCGGTTGGTCTCTGTAGCATACAGGGAAACCCCATTCTAGCAACCTCACTCACAACGAGGATGAACCGCTTCTAACAAGGTGAACTTGGTGGTCCCAAGATTACATTACTGCATTTATTTGGTCTCTTTAGTGTGTATATAATGCAACAGGGTACTGGTTATAACGGGGTAAAATCAGTAGTCTAGGTGATCATGTTATACATGTCACAGGTTTTGCCTGTACTTTCTTATTACAAAGAGATAAGTTGTCCTGAGATTAGCTGAAGTTGTGTTTGAAATGTGACAGATGTGTGTATGAATGATATACATGTACCGTACAAAACGGCTGAAAACATTTGGAATATGGATCAGAAGTGTAGGTGGGGGAGAGTCGGAGGTTAATATCAAACCTGAAGCATTACATTGCAATTCTATAAAGGAAAAAAAAAAAAGGGGGGGGGGGCGCTTCAGCTCTAAGATTTTATTTTTGTCCCCGCCGAACGAGTTCGAGCAGGGGACTATGAAACGGGCTCCGTACGTGTGTGTGTCCGTGTGTCCGTGTGTTCGTCCGTGTGTCCGTCCGTGTGTCCGTGTGTCCGTCCGTGCGTCCGTGTGTGATCAAAATGTTCAAAATGCTACTCCTTCGCCATTTCTAACCCGATTTTGATTCTGTTTGCTTTATATGATAGCACTACATGAGAGCTTTGAAACTTGTATACAGAATTTCAGTTGTGACCTTTGACCTTGACCTTTGACCTATATTGTACATTTTGCTTCAAAATGCTACTCCTTCGCCATTTCTAACCCGATTTTGATTCCGTTTGCTTTATATGATGGCACTAGGTGAGGGCTTCAAAACTTCTACGCAGAATTTTGACCTTTGACTTCTTTGACCTTTGACCTTGATTTTTGACCTATATTGTACATTGCCTACAAAATGCTACTCCTTCGCCATTTCTAACCCGATTTCGATTCCGTTTGCTTTATGTGATGGCACTAGGTGAGGGCTTCAAAACTTCTACGCAGAATTTTGACCTTTGACTTCTTTGACCTTTGACCTTGATTTTTGACCTATATTGTACATTTTGCTACAAAATGCTACTCCTTCGCCATTTGTAACCCGATTTCAATTCCGTTTGCTTTAAGTGATGGCACTAGGTGAGGGCTTCAAAACTTCTACACAGAATTTTGACCTTTGACTTCTTTGACCTTTGACCTTGATTTTTGACCTGTATTGTACATTTTGCTACCAAATTCTACTCCTTCGCCATTTCTAACCCGATTTCGATTCTGTTTCCTTTATGTGATGGCACTAGGTGAGGGCTTCAAAACTTCTACACAGAATTTTGACCTTTGACTTCTTTGACCTTTGACCTTGATTTTTTTACCTATATTGTACATTGGCTACAAAATGCTACTCCTTCGCCATTTCTAACCCGATTTCGATTCCGTTTGCTTTATGTGATGGCACTAGGTGAGGGCTTCAAAACTTCTACATAGAATTTTGACCTTTGACTTCTTTGACCTTTGACCTTGATCTTTTTACCTATATTGTACATTTTGCTACTAAATGCTACTTCCGGCGGGGACATATATTACGCACCGCGTGATTTCTACTTTTCCTTGTTATTCTTTGAAACCACAACCCCAAAGTCATGTCATTCCAAACATTACTCATAATCGTCATATCTTTAAAAAAAAAAAAAAAAAAAAAGGTTTGAGTGCTAGTGTAGCTGAAAAAAAGAAAAGAAAGAAAGATGGGTCTGTATTCTTTTGTTCTGCAGGAATAATAACTTCATGATTGCCAGGAGCACTCTAAAAAGCTGGATTGATTACCTTAACTGTAGTGTTTTTGTTTTTTGTTTTTTTTTATTTATTTACAGGGGAGCTTTGTTACTGTGAAGCAAGATATTTTTTTGTGGCAGGAAATTCAGCAAACTGGAGCCGCCAACCTTTTTTTGCAGCATGAAAGTTTTGTAAATTGCATTACCATTCAATGCATGGTGTAGACAAGAACTTAATCATGCATTTTATTCTTGAATCCTGCCTCACGAAATTCGCGAAATCAAAATGCATGCGAACATTTGTTCTTTTACAGTGTTACAAGGTCCTAAAAAATCTGACAATTATCAGATACTTTGTTGTATCAGGTTTCTCACTTTATCTGGGTTGGTTTGTTTGTTTATTTTCCCTCTGAGAAAATGGCTGGATAGCCCATATTCATCTGCACTAACTGATCTTCAGTGGGGTCCAGTTGAATGATAGGGTACAAAATCAAAGAAATAGAAGACGAGTCGGGACCTGAAAATCACCTTGTTATAAATGGTCTTGTTATATCAGCCCTCTGTATACTTTTAGAGTAAGTCAACACAGAGTAGAATACAAGAATTGAAGATGTATGTGATGTCTAATTTCAGACTGAACAAGCAGTAGAGACAGAGAGAGACAGACAGACAGACAAACAAAGAAGTGTGTGTGTGTGTGTGTGTGTGTGTGAGGGAGAAAGAAATTGTATGTATGGAATGAAAGGTTTGCTACCTATGGTGAACAAAAGGATGAAAATGAGGTGCTACAGATACATGGATGATACAAATACTAGGGAAGTACCAAGTAGTCATGGTCTATGTTTTGACTACAGATGACAACAGATGCAAGCTACCATTGGCCTAGCTCTTCTTCATCTACACTTGAAATCAGGGCATTATCTTGAGTGCACCTGTCAAGACCAACCTACAGTGAAGAAAAAGCAAAATGCAAATGCTTTGTTGATTTACAAGATGTACTTATCATTAAAAAAATAATAATAATTAATGGTCGACTGAGCTGCACAGTGACATTAAAATAGATGAAGAAGTACTCCAGAATACAGAAATCGGAAAATTAAAGCTGTTACTATAGAGGTATATATGAGAGAGAAAGAGAGAAAATTAACCTTGTAGATGAACCATTCAGGAACAGGCTATTCTACCTCTACTATCTGTAGGAAAAAAAATGAATACATAGTACATACTGTTGGTTGAAACGGGCCACTCTTCGTTTGTCACTTGTTCAAGTGATTTGACTATGCATGTCCATGCATTAACCCTAAAAGGGCCGGGGGGGGGGGGGGGGGGGGGGGGGGCGGAATCCGCCCCCCCTCGACGTTTCGCGCTATAATTCTGTAACGCGAGAAGGCCTCATCGCGAGGCTTCTTGACTTTCTTCGTTCAAGTCTCGCGCAACTTTTGAGACCAAATTTGCAACGTCCGCGCATACTTTTGCGAAGCCACGCCCATTTTTGTAACGGAATGTCGCTCCAAAACGGGCACAATTTTGTGATTTTGTGTACATTTCCTATGAAAAACAGTGCTCTGTCATGAAAGGCATAAAAACCTGATTATTTTTACAATTAATCACTTTCATTGATTAATTTTGTGCTAATTTAATATGGTAGAAAAGTGGTCAGTGACAATTTCCAATGAAAAAACAAAGAAAAAACAAAAGTTGAAAAACAAAGAAATACATAAGAAATTCTGAAAACAATAAAATACATAAGAATTGAAATGAGTTTTGGAAGTTTTTGTGATGTACAATTGTTGAATATGCTAAAACAGATTTACAGATCAAAAATTAGACTCTCAATGCTTTTAATTAAGCTAAAATATCACCTTGAGCTTAATTTGCATAATTAATTAATTAAAATTAGAAATTGATTGTTTCAAAAAATCTTATAACATAATCTTGTAGATTATGACGCGGGTCTCACGCATGCAAAATTTCATCGCGATCGCACCACCGATGGCCGAGATCTCAGGGGGGGCGGAATCCGCCCCCCCGGTCTGAGCATAGCCAAAAAAGCCCGGCCCCTTTAGGGTTAAAGATGGCCCTTCCCTTTTGCATTCCTTCCCAAATAGCACAGAACATGATATATTCCACCAGAATGACAAGACTATTGTAAATCTATAAAATTTCTGTGATATTTGAAGGTTGTTAGCCGTTAAAGGTATTAGCCCACATTTGTAAACCTGCAGCAATTGGTCTCATAGTTAGCATGGAGTTTGGGTATGATTGCAGTAACACCTGTGCAAAATTTCGTTCCAATTAGTCCATTACTTTCATAAAAATAGATGAAAATGCACCGTAATCCGTATGCATGCGTATAACGCTCGCTAGCTCCGGTCCAGTGATAGTTATACTTCAGGCTCTCTGCCCCCTGTTATGGCAAACCTCCCTTTTTTTCTTTTTTTTTTTTATATCCAAGTGATGTTTTAGTTGGTACTCAACATATAACATTCTTGAAGTAATCACAGCTGAGAGATACATGACAAAGAATGAATTTTTTTCAGCTTCTTAATCATACATGCACATTTTTCTCTTGAGGTATATTGTCTGTGTGGGTTTATAATGGAAAGGAATGTTAAAAACTGACATAACCGGAAGGTTGCTAACGAGATGTCGAGTGGTAAGCGCATATACACAATCTAAAATTATTGAAATCTAGGCCTATGCCATGTCAACAAAAACTCAAGAACAACATGAAAAATGAAAACGTCATGGCGAAGCATTTAGTTAGGGCATACCTCCCTGATGAAAAGTGAGTGGCCAAATATTAGTCGTGTCATAAAAATCATATGAAGAACTGGAAACACTGTAATTTGAAATTAAATAGACTATGCAGATTTGATGAGAGGAATAATGATTTCCAGCGAAATTCCAAACTTATTTTTCATAGTGTGATGATGGAGAAATGAGTGCTGTATGCAGAGTCATTTTATTTTTATTATTATTATTTTTAAACAGAAGTATTCTGCTACCCTTTGAACTGCTGGCCTGTTTATAATGTGGCAAAAAAAAAAAAAAAAAAGTTAATGGGACTCTGTACAGTACTGGTTGAGGTGAGGATTTAGCTCTTAACATTTTGTGAGATATTGAAAAACCACTATGAGATGTCAAAGAGCATACAATTCTAAGGGAAATTAAAAGTTTATTGGATGAAAATCAGTTTTGAAATGACTGAGATATCCAAAAACAAGGTGAAACAAAGAGATCCTAATAAATGTTTTGGCCTGTCACATTTTATTATTATTGCTTTTTTTGGATATCTCGGCCATTTGAAAACCAATTTTCATCAAATGAACGTTGAATCCTTCTTGAAATTGCATGCTTTTTCATATTTCATAAGAGGTTTCTCATTATCTCACCAAAGAAAAAAAAAAAAGTTATCAAACTGAATCCTCACCTTAACCAGTTCTGTAGCTTACAGTCCCTTCAAAATTGGATTGCAAATCAAACATCACTCTTCAAACCTACCATGTTCAAGAGGCAAAAAAGCCCACTGGATTGCTGTTTTGTGTGAATTCAGAGGAGCTAAAAAAGGTGCCTGTCTTCTGAAGAGTGAATGAATGTTAAAGAGTGCATGTTCATTGACCTTAATGTGACCGCCTGCTTGTGATGGTCAGTCATTATTGTGTGTTCTTCATTTACCTGCAAATGTGAGTGTGCATGCCATGTTGATACGCGATGGGATTGACAAAATTGTTTTGACTTCACCTCATTCACCCAAGAAAGCTCGCAATCAAATACTTGTTAACACTACTGTAGGCCTACTATTCAGTGGGGTATTAGTTGTCATCAAAATATCATAACAATACTGTATTACTTTACTCGCATGTGGAATTTGGAATGTGATCCCCCAAAACATGTTTGAATCACTATTCAAATGCTACTTTCTGCTTTAAGAAAGATTTGTTTTGAGCATTCTTTATTTAGCGTTGTTCCTATGTAACCTTGCAATTCCAATTTAGTATGTACAGTCCCCTTCAAAGAAAATGTATGGTGTGATTTCATGCCGACTTTGGCAATATGGTGTCATTATCAAGAAACACTTCAACCTCTTGGTACATTGTGGCAATATTGTACATCAGGAATGAACTGTGGTGTGAGGTCAGCTAGAATATGTCTTCTGATGTTAATCTATGAATGATTGGATTGATTGTTTAATTTTGTTGAGCATGACAGACAGTTGACTTGCTTATTCACATGTTTGTAAGTTTCCACACTTCTACATAAGCATTAGCTGCTCATAGACACACACATACACTGTATGCATGCACATGTCAAGGAAGCACACAAAAACACACGCACAAAATGTAGTTTGCATATTGCTGTAATGGTGAAGGTTGCAAGATATGGAACGTCACATATTGATACAGGTGTAAAAAATTACAAATACCATCATCCACCACATTTCACATCACAGTTTTCACAGTCATAGCACATTAGTTGTATGTGTTTCCCCATATTCAAATTTTGATTTTGTCACAACTCTACAACATAAAAGCACTGGAATAACTACCAGACTAAACACACCGAGATTCACTAAACACACTGAGACTCAAATTCTACCTTTGCATAATGATTTTATTGCAAATTCAATTCCATCCAGTGAAATTCCATGCATCCAATATTGGCGACAATACAATGACCATCCATTGATAAGAGTAAAATTCCATTCATTAATCTAAATATTGAGGAAATTCTGGAGCTATGTATGACTTGCAGAAAATGGCTTGTGTTTTCAGTTTGTTGTTTTGAAATGAAGTTCTTGTTGTACAGTGCACTCCCGTTATAACGAACACGGTTATAACAAAGGAAAAATTTAGGGCGCAACATTTTCAGCTTTATGTATTTCTATTCTTTATTTGTTCGGTTATGACAAAATTTCGACGTACAGAAAGAAAACTTCTGGTCCCGAGAACTTCGTTATAACGGGAGTCCACTGTGTGTGTGTTGCAAAGAAATTTACTCTGCAGCTCAACTGCATAGATCTTTTATTTCAGTTCTGCCTGATGTGAAAAGTCAATTTATGCAGCCTCCTCATCGCCTTCCTCTTCCTCATCAAACTCTCCCTCCTCCTCAGCAGTGGCATCCTGGTACTGCTGGTACTCAGACACCAAGTCATTCATGTTGCTCTCAGCCTCAGTGAACTCCATCTCGTCCATGCCCTCACCAGTGTACCAGTGGAGGAAAGCCTTTCGCCTGAACATGGCGGTGAACTGCTCGGAGATGCGCTTGAAGAGCTCCTGGATGGCGGTGCTGTTGCCGATGAAAGTGGCAGACATCTTGAGACCACGTGGTGGGATGTCACAGACTGCGGTCTTGACGTTGTTGGGGATCCATTCGACGAAGTAGCTGCTGTTCTTGTTCTGGACATTGAGCATCTGCTCGTCAACCTCCTTCATGGACATGCGGCCACGGAAGATGGCAGCAACGGTGAGGTAGCGGCCGTGACGGGGATCGCAGGCTGCCATCATGTTCTTGGCATCGAACATCTGCTGGGTCAGCTCTGGAACGGTCAGGGCACGGTACTGCTGGCTGCCACGGCTGGTCAGTGGGGCAAAGCCAGGCATGAAGAAGTGAAGACGGGGGAAAGGAACCATGTTGACAGCCAGTTTACGCAGATCAGCATTGAGCTGGCCAGGGAACCTGAGGCAGGTGGTGACACCACTCATGGTGGCAGATACAAGATGGTTGAGATCGCCATAGGTTGGGGTGGTCAGCTTGAGGGTACGGAAGCAGATGTCGTACAGGGCTTCATTGTCAATACAGTAGGTCTCATCTGTGTTTTCAACCAGCTGATGGACAGAAAGAGTAGCATTGTATGGCTCAACAACAGTGTCTGATACTTTGGGTGATGGCACAACGCTGAATGTGTTCATGATGCGGTCTGGGTACTCTTCACGGATCTTGCTGATGAGGAGGGTTCCCATGCCGGAGCCGGTTCCACCACCAAGAGAATGTGTCAGCTGGAAGCCCTGCAAATTTATTGGAGGAATAAAAGTTTCATGTTATTGCTCAGCTATCTATAGTATTATGTCATAACACAAATGTTCACTTCAGTGGGAATTAATCACTGATCAGAACTAAAACTAGACTGTTAAGACCTTTGATATTTCTTCTGCATGGATATTCTACAATACGTGGAATGGTTTACACATGCACACTTAACAAGAGAAAGAGATAGGGAAAAAAGAGGGGGAAAAAAAAATTTAATGTGAAAATTCCTGTTAAAAATTATTGCTTGAAATGAAGTCTTCTGATGTATAGTATAGGCCGACAGAAAATATCCATCAATTGATATATAAAATGAACAGACCTATAAAATATAAAATGATTAGAGTCTATGCTGTACATTACTGTGGGTTTACGAAAAAAAAAAGTGAAAGAAAGAAAAAAATTGCTTACCTGAAGACAGTCACAGCTCTCTGCTTCCTTGCGCACAACATCGAGGACGGAATCTACCAGTTCAGCACCTTCTGTGTAGTGACCCTTGGCCCAGTTGTTTCCAGCACCACTCTGCCCGAAGACGAAGTTGTCTGGTCTGAAGATCTGCCCAAATGGTCCAGATCTCACAGAGTCCATTGTGCCGGGCTCAAGATCGACGAGAACAGCACGGGGCACATATTTGCCTCCAGTTGCCTCGTTGTAGTAGACATTGATCCTCTCCAGCTGCAGGTCGGAGTCGCCATGGTAGGTGCCGGTGGGGTCGATGCCATGCTCGTCTGAGATAACTTCCCAGAACTGTAAAATCAACCATTAACAGTTTCTACATGAAAACATCAGGTTCTACATTAATTTAGAGATAGCCCAACCAGACGCTGTCGCGACGTACCTACGTACAGCGACTGGGCTGTGTATAACGTTAGTTACATTAGAGATGGAACAAGCACAGCTATTATTAACTTAAGACACCCAAGGTTAACCCCGGGTCGCTCCTTGTACACAGTTAGTAGAATCTATACTGTCGTAGCGTTAGGGCTGGTCGCAGTTAACCCAACATTAAAATCTAGTTTAGGCCTAATCTTGACAGTAGTATTTAACCCTGTTCAAGTTGGAGGGTCTGCTGATGATGGCGTACATTTCTCATTGACTCGATCAGCCCGTCCTTCTGCAATACCCTGAATAAATTTTAATTATTTCTTACTGTCCATTTCAATTTCTAACAGTTAGAATCTACTGGACTTTCCAATCCTCTATCTTAACTTTGCAAAAGAGAAATAATAACAGCTGTCCTTTACTCCTAACTGTGTTACTAACGTTAGTTTAGCTGGACCATCGGGTAATTTATGTAGAAATATTTTGACATCTAACAGTTAACGTTACAATTCTAAATTCTACGTGTCAAACATTAAAGACGGGATCCAATGTTTGTTTATAGAATCTATTGAAGTTTAGACATCTCTAACGTTAGTAAGACTCTAATTAAACAACATTGAAAATCTGTCTTGTGTTGGTTCTAACGTTAAAGAACGCTAACAGAACACGTTAATCAGCAACACAAGTTAGACCATGTAGAAATCTAACATTAATTTACCTTGGCACCGATCTGGTTACCGCACTGTCCAGCTTGGATGTGAACGATTTCACGCATGTTGAGGTAGAGTTGTCAAATTCGAGTGAAGAAATTGAGGTAAGAAGTTGTGCAGGTAAGTAGCTGCAAGCTCACGTCGGTGTGTGTACGTACACGGAGTCGATGGAATTTAAAAGTTCTTCGAGTTTACACGTCCTTTTTGTACGCACGCGAGTACGCCCGGCCCTTCAGCTGGTCACCAAGGACAACAAACAGTGAAATGTTTTGACTCCATAGTAATAAGACCACCGCGCGCACGCTCAGAGCGCACTTATTGTGACGTCTTCTAGGAACCTGTGAACCTGCTGTGAACATTGTTAGGTTGCTAAGAAGGTTGTTAGTCTTGGAGACGCTCCACCACTTGCAATGCATGCAGGCTAGGCGAGGGCAGGGTTGATTGGCCCACGTTACACGTTCGTGATTACATTTAAACGCTGATATTCCCCTCTGTGTTTTGCATGATTTTTTTTTTTTTTTTTTTTTGGGGGGGGGGGGGGAGTGAATGGGAGGCGATGATAACTTTCTTGTTTAATCTGTTTTTCGACGTTTGCCCCCTAATTTTTATGTAATTTTGAAGTACACATACGACGCCTGCAAGCTACACTATTTTTCTGTCATTTTGCATCTGACGACGATTCTGCTAGGATCGAAAGCTCACGCTCCTTTTGACTCCATTTTTTTTCTTTTTGCTATACTATTATCTTTTTTTTTTTTTTTTTAAATCTGAAGTTTGGGTCAGTTCCGATCAGAATCATTGAAAGCATGCACTACTGTAACTAATGACTGATCAAAACACATTTTTCTGATACAATGTAAATGCCACATTGATCACAAATGTATATTGTCGTTTCGACATTATCTTCAGTTTGAACTAGTAAATAATGTCCAGTGGTATCTGCACGATCACAATACTCAACGAGGCTCGAAATACATAATTATGAACGTGGACACGAACAAACAACATTTATTTCTTTTTTATTTTGTGGGGTTGGGTTGAGTGGGGTTTTTTCGACGCAACCTATTGTCTTCGCCAATGATAATGTCCTTGGAAGACCTTGGATATATTCATAGTACATAGGTTAAGTACGGGTCAACGTCGATGCAACAGCCTGTTATGAATAGGAACACCATTGCTATGTGGCCCGGGATTTAGCAGGCAGTACATACTAACCAAATGGTAAAACCAGGGAGGTGGAATCTTTCTTCCACCTCCCTGGTAAAACGATGTAAGAACTTGGATTGTGCAGTTATTATTCAATTTGATGAAAGCCGTGAAAACCTAAGCATTCGGAAGTAAGATTAGTTGTTTGTCTGTCTGTTTGTTTGTTTGTTTGTTTGTTTGTGGGGGGGGGGGCGCAGGAGCACATTTACAAATGGGAGCAGGTTGTGACGGATTAGTAAACGAGATATTTTTCTAATAGGTCAGTAGAATACATTATACACTTTCTAATACAAACGATGCCAGAACTCAGCAAGGAATAACACGTCTTTTACTCTAAATGTATAATGACACTTAAACACAAGTCAATTACAGAATCAGAGAAAATATCAATCGTAATCACTTTATATTCCATTCCACATATTACAGTGGCTCTATTGCAATTTCGTGGATACCGTTAAAAAAAAAAGAAAAAAAAAGTGGAAGACAGTTGCCTGAAATACTAGAAGCAGTGCCGTACTGTATACGTGTAGTACTGTCTTGTAAAACACAGTCTGGCCAACTCGGTTAGTTTTGATGACATGCGCCATCTACTGTTTGAAACAAGTGAGGCGTTGCCATGGTGCGAGTAGCGAGTTCGTTGGTACAACTTTATCCCCTCGGTACGTGCCGAGGCCAGAATGTCGAAATGGCTGAATGTAATTTACACGTAGACCTTTATTCCTCGTTTATTTGTCTTCCCATATCAAATGCTCATAATCATAACATTATACTAGTACGCCTCAATCTTTAATTTTGCATTTTGCCTGCAGCGACGGATCTGGTACTGTCCCTTTGCTTTTTTGTTTCCTAACTTCGTCGTAAGAAATTCACCGCTGTTATTATTCAAAGGTCGCTCAAAAATGGACATACAGCGTACTGTAACTTGTACTGATCTATAGAATGATCATTCTATTTCTCATAAACACATTCAAACCTTTTCTTTTCTTTTAATAGACGAGTTTGGTCAAGTTGCATTTGTGATTTAGCACGACATAAAATCCTTGTAGTTATACCAAAGAGGTATTACAAGGCGAGCTTGCAGGTACAGGTGCCACCTCCTTGGTAAAAGTGTCTGAAAGTTTTATGCTCTTGTTTTGTTTGTTTGTTGCGAAGCGCTCGTGGAGGGGAGGGGGATTATCGAGGCAAGGGGATTAGTGAATACAACTACACGTGTATAATTATCATGTCTCACATGAAGATATAGTGCACTTTATATGCACACAGCGTTAGCAAGCGCATGCATCCTTCCTAATTTGATATCATAGATCATAACACAGGCATGAGTTGAATAATTATGAACGAGGACAAATAACGATACACGCTTGTATTATAGACCCTGATCTCATATGCTATCAATCATGACCTTCTCAGTTTTTATACATATGCATGATAGACAGACCATTTCCATAATTATCTGGCCAAGGAGCTATCGCAGAACTTCTTGATGTTACAGACATGTTGCAAGAGCAGTCAGTGTGTATGTTTGTAACATTTTGTGTTTATTGTGTGTAGTTGTTGTTTTTAAATCCACTGTTTACCATTTTGAGCAGGGATAAGTTTTAAAAATGTTCGATTTATCGCATATTTTGATGCATATGTATACACCCTGTAGTTCATTTATGTATCACAAAACATCCTACCAGATATTAATTTGGCAATACAATGTATAGTCGCTAATATAACAAAATATATAACAAATTTCTCAATATACCGTAACTGTAGACGGTAATAATAGAAACGATTTAGATAAAAGTAACGTTCACATTTGATATTCAACAATATTCAGAGAAGAAATCTACTCCAAAATGTTGTTAATTTCAGAAGAAAGGAACAAAAAGTCCCTGCAGAACAATGCAAAAATTATCCAAATCGAGTAAGAAATAAGCAAGTTATGACATTCTGAATTTCAAAAATTTTCGGAAAACATTACCAGTCGTCATGAAAATAGCAAGTTTGATGTCATGCTCTCACAATTTCTTTATTCATTTCAAATACAAAAAAATGACAAAAATCTCATAGTTCAGCTGAATAAATCTAAAACTTGTTCCAACCCCCCCCCCCCAAAAAAAACCAACAAAACAACTACAAACAAATGTTTCTTTTGATATACATGTATTTTGGTATTTGAATATGCTTTTATCTGTGCTGGTTAGCTGAAAATAACAATTTTCCGTATTTCATAATACACTGTACATGTATTATATAGCAATACATTCATGAAAAATGTGAGGGCATGACATCATGAACTCTCATTTGAAGGACTATTCATAAGGACTGGTCAAGAAATGTCCGAAAAATGTGAAATTTCAAAATGTCATACCTTCCTTTTTTTTTTTTTGGATCATTTTTGGAACGTTCTGTAGGGATTTTTTCCTCTTCCTTTTTGGAGTTTATTTATTTTAGGGTGATTTCCTCGTTAACTTCGTGTTCGAGATTATGACCTCATGTAGATCAAAGTCGGGACAACCGGTGTGTCATGTTCCCGGTAATCAACATACATTTTAAATAGAAACCCAAAGGCCATTTGGTGAGCCCTCAAATCCACCCGACCTTAAAGGCATAATTTACCATTTGCAGATGAAACAAAAGCCCAGCATTAGTGCTTTAAAAAATGTGAGTTAGGGATAGAAACAACCACTGTAAAAATTTGAATCAGTAAAAACGATGTTAAGTATTGTTAAATACACAAAATGTGAACAATGGGTATAATAAAATTCTTCCAGACTAAACCGTCTACAGTTACGGTTTATTGAGAAAAATACAGATATTTCCTTATATCTTAGGCTTTATCGCAAAAATTGTATATGATAGGATGTTTTGTGGTACAACAGACCTACACATATGCATTAAATGTCATATCTTGAAAATTTTTGAAATCACTGTTCCCAAAGGTAAATACGAACTTTAACGTTGTTGTTATTCTTTGATTTGAATAAATTGTGCCAGTTTATTCTCATATGGAATAACCATGTATGTAATTTTCTACAGACAAAATCTTTTTGAGGAACTTCAATAACATAAAACCGAAATGTGACACAACTCTCATAAAATTGCTATCCTCTGTAGTTTAGTACATTGTACTGTACTTGTACTACATCATAAGGGCTACACTAATTTGTGCTCGCTCACACAGAAAAACTACAATGTACTCATGTACTATATTAAAGGGATTGTATACTTTTGGTTGAGACCTAATTTAAGGTTTCGAACATTTTTTTTTTTTTTTTTTGTGAGATAATGAGAAACCTCTTATGAAATATGAAAGAGCATGTAATTCCATGAGAAATTCAACGTTTATTTGATGAAAATTGTTTTTGAAATGGCTGAGATATCCAAAACAGAGCGATTCTAGAAAGTGTGGGACCCACACTTTTTTTACGATCGCTTTGTTTTACTTTGTTTTTGGATGTTTCAGTCATTCCAAACCCGATTTTCATCAAATAAACTTTGAATTCCTCTTCAAATGGTATGCTCTGTACTATTTCATGAGTGTTTTCTTGGTATCTTGCAAAAAGTTAAAAGCCCAATTCTCATCTCCACCAATACTGTACCATCCCTTTAACCCAAAGTTCAAGGTGGTGAGGAAGATACATGTTGTACTTTTTATTCAGTTGTATATCGAGTTCTAGTAGATCCGATTAAAAAAAAAAAACTGTGTACATGTACAGTTGTACATAGCTGTGATGAGAAACTACCTGTGCATATTGTACAAGTATCCACTGCATGTAAAATTTGTTGGTTCAGGGAGAAATACAATGTAGGAAAGTTTACACAATTATTGTATGTGCAGGATCTGTTCAAGTTTGGTGTAAATACATTTCCACACACACACACACACACAAACGAACAAAACCAAAAAACAAAAACATGCACATAATCAAGTCAAAATAGAACACCGAGCACACCTTTCTGGACAGGTCTTGGTACATGTAAATGTACTAGTATTAGGCTAATAAGCTATGTCAGTGTACAAAATGTTGATCAATCTTTGTGGATGGATGTGCATGTGTATTTTGCCAAGAGTGCCTCCTAACACGTGACATTTGTAATAAAGGGAGAGATTTTATCACTTTAAAATTGTCACACTACCCCCAAAACCAAATTTACTACATGTACATAGTTTCAACATCTAAACTCTTGTCATGATGACAACTGGCAACTCAACAAAATACTGAAACCGTCTTGGAAAAATTTAGTTTCTGGACGAGACAAAACCATTACACATCCCATTCACTTGCCATCTCTACAAACTCGATTCAGTTATTCACAGCACATCAGAAATGGGTAATGCACAACATGGATACAACATCACTCATTTTTTTCTTCTTCTCACAAACTATACATTACAACACTTCACTCAACTATCACTCTCAAAATAGACACACATAGAACTGAAAAGTGGACACTTAGAAGTCTTAAGATTGCTGTAAAATATATTCTATTTCACTGTAATTTTATGTAATTTTGAACCAAATTCCAGCTGAAATCTGAACAAGTTAAGCACTTGCCAAACATTTGTTTTGAACCAAAAATTTAATAAATCACATTATTCAATTATGTAGCATAATAGTTTCCAAATAAAAACTCTTTGGCTGACCTGTTTGAAAGGTATTGTTGAAAGTGGAAGGGGTGGAGCTATCCTTCAATGGAAGGCCAACTTAAAATCTCATGATTTTTTGGTTGAAAGTTCAATACCTGAACAGATTGGGTCGCCAGATGTGGCATATGTTATGAATTACTGCTTATCCAGTGGAATGAGATATTTTCAAGTTTGTCAAATAAACAGAATTTGGATTAGGAGATTTCAATAAGGCATTCCAGTTGTCTGATAAATAAAGGTGAGCGTGTAGCAGCAGTTTGCTGTCCAGAAATGGGGCTTCGTTACTGTCCAATGACATAGAAGGCATCCAGAGTTCGTGTCTCATAAATTAAGCAGCCTCCTCATCACCTTCCTCCTCCTCATCAAACTCTCCCTCCTCCTCAGCAGTGGCATCCTGGTACTGCTGGTACTCAGACACCAAGTCATTCATGTTGCTCTCAGCCTCAGTGAACTCCATCTCGTCCATGCCCTCACCAGTGTACCAGTGGAGGAAAGCCTTTCGCCTGAACATGGCGGTGAACTGCTCAGAGATGCGCTTGAAGAGCTCCTGGATGGCGGTGCTGTTGCCGATGAAAGTGGCAGACATCTTGAGGCCACGTGGTGGGATGTCACAGACTGCGGTCTTGACGTTGTTGGGGATCCATTCGACGAAGTAGCTGCTGTTCTTGTTCTGGACGTTGAGCATCTGCTCGTCAACCTCCTTCATGGACATGCGGCCACGGAAGATGGCAGCAACGGTGAGGTAGCGGCCGTGACGGGGATCGCAGGCTGCCATCATGTTCTTGGCATCGAACATCTGCTGGGTCAGCTCTGGGACGGTCAGGGCACGGTACTGCTGGCTGCCACGGCTGGTCAGTGGGGCAAAGCCAGGCATGAAGAAGTGAAGACGGGGGAAAGGAACCATGTTGACAGCCAGTTTACGCAGATCAGCATTGAGCTGGCCAGGGAACCTGAGGCAGGTGGTGACACCACTCATGGTGGCAGATACAAGATGGTTGAGATCGCCATAGGTTGGGGTGGTCAGCTTGAGGGTACGGAAGCAGATGTCGTAAAGGGCTTCATTGTCAATACAGTAGGTCTCATCTGTGTTTTCAACCAGCTGATGGACAGAAAGAGTAGCATTGTATGGCTCAACAACAGTGTCTGATACTTTGGGTGATGGCACAACGCTGAATGTGTTCATGATGCGGTCTGGGTACTCTTCACGGATCTTGCTGATGAGGAGGGTTCCCATGCCTGAGCCGGTTCCACCACCAAGAGAATGTGTCAGCTGGAAGCCCTGCAATTTTATTGGAGGAATAAAAGTTTCATGTTATTGCTCGGCTATCTATAGTATTATGTCATAACACACATGTTCACTTCAGTGGGAATTAATCACTGATCAGAACTAAAACTAGACTGTTAAGACCATTGATATTTTTTCTGCATGGATATTCTACAATACTTTGGAATGGTTTACACATGCACACTTAACAAGAGAAAGAGATAGGGAAAAAAGAGGGAAAAAAATTTAATGTGAAAAACCTGTTAAAAATTATTGCTTGAAATGAAGTCTTCTGATGTATAGTATAGGCCAACAGAAAATATCCATCAATTGATATATAAAATGAACAGACCTATAAAATATAAAATGATTAGAGTCTATGCTGTACATTACAGTGTGTTTATGAAAAAAAAAGTGAAAGAGAAAAATTGCTTACCTGAAGACAGTCACAGCTCTCTGCTTCCTTGCGCACAACATCGAGGACGGAATCTACCAGTTCAGCACCTTCTGTGTAGTGACCCTTGGCCCAGTTGTTTCCAGCACCACTCTGCCCAAAGACGAAGTTGTCTGGTCTGAAGATCTGCCCAAATGGTCCAGATCTCACAGAGTCCATTGTGCCGGGCTCAAGATCGACGAGAACAGCACGGGGCACATATTTGCCTCCAGTTGCCTCGTTGTAGTAGACATTGATCCTCTCCAGCTGCAGGTCGGAGTCGCCATGGTAGGTGCCAGTGGGGTCGATGCCATGCTCGTCGGAAATGACTTCCCAGAACTGGACAATTAACAATGGACAAGACAAGTGTTATGAAACTCTAGATCTGTCCCTGATTTTTTTTTTCTATCTCAGTTGCATAGAATCTACTTACATCTCGGTAGGTCCTAGTTGAACTCTAACAGTTAGGGGTCTAAAGCCAAATCATGCTGGACATTTGGGGGCTCATTACTCGACCGGGGGGGGGGGCTCAGAGCAATACCCGTCATCATAGTAATAGTATTCACACAAATGATCATACATTAATCACCAAAACTGAATCACACTGATTGGTAGTGCCAAGTGGTATTTTAGGACCCTAACGGTTAACATAATTGTTACAGGCTACACTAACCTGCTAAGGTTACACGGTCTCTGTTTTCAATGTAGCAGCACAAGTGAGGCAGGCAAATTATAAGTAGGTATGTTAGAAATAACACTAAAAAACACAGGAATCGATCCCTGCATTTTAATGCTGCTAAATTTACAAATAATTCATTTGGGTACCAAAAGTGCTCCCTTGGCATAAAAATGGGGCAACATGTTACTATTAATTGTTAGACTCCATAAGCCCAGGCCCAGCGCAGCGGTCTGGTTAGAAAATCTCGACACTGTCACTGATAACCATGATAACGAAATGTAACGTCAGTCCTAACAGTTAGAATGATGTTAAGAGCAACGGATCTAACGTTAGACCAGCGATAACATTGATAAATCAGTGTAAATAAAAAAAAAAAAAAACACGTAAATCAAGCTTACCTTGGCACCAATCTGGTTACCACACTGACCAGCTTGGATGTGCACAATTTCACGCATATTGATTTGTTACTGTATGACAAATTATTGGAATTACAGAGAAGTCTTCTTCACAGCGTCTTGCTTTGAAGCGATGAAATTCGGTAGTGCGGTACTTTCGTTTCGAATTAAAGCACTTCACGTATCGTGGGCATGCCCTCGCGCTCGCTCAGCTCGCACACAATCGATATTCATCCGCATGGCAACGGTTCTGCATAATAACCCAGGGATATCTCAACAACGAAGGAAAATGTATGCAAAATATTCAATGAAACAAGTATAATTTGACGTTGAACTTCGTAAAAAAAGTAATAAGAATAAATGAAGATACTAATGATGGAATAATGGGTTTTTATATTTGAGAGAGTAGTCATAATGAAGAAAAAATACATAATTCCATCATAAAATAATTTGAACTTTTAGGCCTGTCCCTGATACGCAGGTAGAGTATGAACCAATCAGATACGCTGGCGCTACTACGGCATCTCCTGAAAACCTATGTACACTCTGATTGGTCAATATTTGCCGCCCCTATGGCAACTCGCACCTAAACATCTCCGCTGAGTAAATTTGTAACGGACAGAAAATGATTGCATACCACAGCACAAGGCACCATGGCTACGAGCATGTGGCTAATATAATTGTATCAGCAACGCGTCAGTGAGCAGGGAGTTTGGTGAGAGATACAGTATTTAACAAAACAATCGCACAAAGAAGACAATTATATGGTACATAACAGATACTTGCAACAGATCTTTACTGTAGTCCTACATAGGTCCTATATTTCATGTCGAAATGTTGACCACATTAATAATTTTTGTATATGAACTCTAATACTACAGTGTAACTTTGGGGGAGGGGGTTGGGGAGATATACAATGTACGTAATATAACTATTATCACAATATGATATTCTCCGCCATTCATAATTATGTCGCCATACGCCACGGAGGAAGAAATTGACCACTGGAGTAAAATCCTACATAAGCCTATCATTACCAACAGTGGACATGCTCATACAACAACTATGGAGCTCGTGAAGCTTCTTGCTATTATACCGTCTGTTACTAATAGAATTACCACATATTTTGTTTTTGCTGATATAGAATGATAATCCATAGCTCTATTTTTTGAAGATCTCTCTCTTTCTCTCTTTCTCTCCCCCTTTCTTCCCCCCCCCCCCCCTCCGTTACACTGGCCTCCCGAGCTTCCACCTCCCTGCTCTAATCATACCCCGAATACCTCTCAGATATATTTGTTGCAACTGATGGTAACAGGTTTACTACTACAGGTGTACTGTACAGTTGTCCTATGCAAATTACATACTGTACTACACTACAAGTTGACAACCACTGTATACAATATACAATGATGTACTTTACATAACGTACTGCAGCTGTTGAATGCTTATAGGCCTACAACTGCCTTAATTACTTCAATAGGCCTATACAAATTTTGGTGACTCATGGTTGATTGTATTATAACACAAGATAATCACAAACCTTTGATTATACCGCCATTTATATAGTCATTGCGATTATGATTATCATATTCTATACTATCAACATTGTTCTGTTATATACACCAACAGGTTATACACAAACTATACTGTATAATTTGACTGCTGCTTCAGTGCACTGGTACCTCATCGGTACTACTGTAACTAAGTGGGTTGTCTATATGCAGAGTATTAACAGGTATATAAGAATCATATAGGGCCTATGGCAAAAGTGATGGAACGTGCATATAGGCATGTATCTTCAGTGGACGGTTAGTACCAATAAAGATTGAAATTCATGCCAACCTATATACATGTTTACATCTGACTTGAAAAATAGAAACGTGATAGAAAGTAATTGATTTTTAAAATCCAATATATTATAATAATAAGGGAGACTGTAAAGCTCCATGTTCAGAAAGAAGGCCATATAGCTGCTGAATTATTGACCGAAGACACCAAATCGTACCCAACTCTCCAAACATAATTATGTTGGTGTTGTCGATCAAGAGAGGACATTGTATAATCTCATTCATTAATGTGATAGCATCTAGTTAGACAGCCGCTGCCCAGTAATAATGATAATGATAAAATAAGAATGATAAAAAAAAATCATATCAAACTTCCGTGTTCATTCCATCACGTTTCGTATTTATGCTCAATGTCAATAATTTCAACCGTTTTCTTTTGTTGGGACGTTGATTTGCTCCGATAAATAAAAATCGGTCTAAACATGAAATAGATCATGAGATATTTCACGACGGAAAGCGTGGACCATGAATATGGAGAAGAATTACCAGCAGGCCCCGCTGGTGGACGGCACTCTATACAGAGGAATATCATTTAGGAGGTAGCTCAGGTAGGCCTAATTATCACACAATATCTCCTTGGGGATACTTCCATCATCCTAGCTGCTTCCATGCATGGGAATATACGCAGCTGTTGTGGCTCACTGAACCTATACTCTATACAAGCAGGACCTCTGCCTGATGTCAATCACGAGGTCCCTTTGCTCTTCGGGTGGCATTTTACGTCGTCGGTCCCGTGGTTTCATGCTTACAAGTATATTCACATGGTCGCCACATGAAACATACATAAATTAATTTGTATATAGCAACTCGGGAGTGCCAGAACATCATTTACATCAGTCAGGAAACAGGTGGGTGAGCAAAAAGCAGAGAAACTATGTATGCAATAAGGGGGTATACCTCCTTGCTTTTCCAGATCTGTATCTCCATCTCCCTGCTTTTACCATGGACCTAAGGTCTATATACATTTTGTACTTTGCTTTTTTACCAAGGAGGTACATAGCTCCATTCTTACCACAAGGAAGTATAAAGTGCATGCCATGCATCCCTCCTATTATAGCCATAGCCATGGTAGGTCCATGCCATAACGAAGTCCTCGGGACTGGTGGTTTTCTTTTATTATCGAAATTCCGTTATAACCGAACAGTAAATTATGTAAAGATACAATTTAATTCTAGGACCTCAATGTTTTCGATCTTTGTAACGAGAATTTCCTTGCAACCGTGTTCGTTATAACGGGAGCATTATTGTCGTTTACCGATCTTCGCATGCTAATATCACCCGTCTCTCCCATACAGAATGGTTTGTCGTGGAGAATTCTTTGCTGGTCATTGTTTTCATGCAAAGAGTGTTGCATGAAAGTTGACCGATGCGATTTCGTTGAGACTATACAATACCCAACCAAAAGAAGAAAATCACCGAACTTTCCTATGACTGCTTGTACTTTAGATCAACATGCGGGCATGTATTATGCTAATGATCAACCAGAGAATTCGGAGTTGAACTTTTAAAAGTTTTGATATTGCACTCAGACTTGCATTTTTGACAGTATGTTCTCTATATGGGATATCATACACATTAATCTCCATGTGTTAATCTTTACACAAAAGTGTTAAAAAATACAGTTCAGAAAGCACATCCTGCGATGATAGGCCTATTATTTTACCTCATGTCAAAAATTTGCACACACAATATGCATGGATGATTCCGTCAAGAGATTCAGTGATATCTATTTTGGTGCAATATACATTTCATAAATCAACCATTCCTTATTTCGTTTGCGCATATCCCAAAGACTGTGAGTAATGGTTTATTGCTTCGATGAATATTTATGTGTTGTGGAGAGACAGACGGAACTTTGAATCACTGTCAACTTTCTCTGAGAAAGGCCTTAAATATGTATACATTCAAATTATGAGGAAATTAAACACTTCGTGACTGAAAATGAAATACGTGTTCATATTTTGTTTTGGGTTTTTTTTTTCTGAATGAGCTATAGGCTGAATATTGCTCTATTTCACAAAATTAATGTTGCTCCCCACTGCAGGCATTACTTTTTATTTCGAAGAGGGTTTTAGAGATAAAAATGGCGGTGTGTTAATATCGGTATTTATTATATCCATTCAGCTCCATTCCTCATTATCACTAACTTGTCCTACCCATAATGCTCCCCCCCAAAAAACCCCACCACAAAACAAAACAAAACAAAACAAAGCACACGCACACACACACAGACAGACACACAAACACCAAAAAAAAAAAAATAACACCAAATGAGATATTTCTTGAACTGGTAATACACCACTAAACCCCTAAAATTAAACCATTCATCGAAGAGATCGTTAATCCAAACAAGTTTAGGGCGTTGTTCCGAAGTTTCGTAATTCCGAAAAAAAGCTTAATAATCAATGAAATACAGATATCGTCATCCGGAAGGTTCGTTATTCCAAAAATGAAAAAAAAAAAAAGCAGCTTCGTCATACCGAAGGTTCGTTCATCCGAAAATAAAATGAGGTTCAATAATTCGAAAATACAAATTGAAAGGATGGTGCTAATATTAACGAACCTTCGGATTTCGAATCTTTTTTTTTTTTCTTTTTTTTTTCATTTTCGGGTTAACGAGCCTTCGGAATAATAGTAACTGCATGTAATCGGTTTCGCGGCACTTGCATTATAACATGCACTGATAAAGATTGAACTATGCCGTGGACGTTAAATTTTAAATTCAGGAATTTGTTTTCTAGAGACATCATTACATTCGAAATTTATCTGGTGTGCTTGGTCTTCTGGATTCAATACCATATAACTACATGCAGTTCATAAATCATTTACATTCGAACCTTCGAAAAGTTTCGTATTTGACACAACTGTGCAAGGAGGTATATGTTGAGTGACAACAAACTTGAACACGTACATAGCACGCTCACAAACGAACTGGGTTAATTCCAAGCACAATTAACTTATTGGGGAAAACGGATACTTCAAATGAGCGGCACTCAACCAGCCTTTGTGTGAAAAATAAACAACAACAACAACAACAACAACAAAAATGCCTTCAAATTAATATCCGACACAAACCCTCCTCTCACACCTTACAATGTTCTAATAAGTCCTCATTTGCGGAGATCTTTTTTTTTTTTTAAATGTTGAAACATGAAACCCAATATAAGAATGTTTCTTGATCACTGTCTTGTGAACAAAGTGAGAGAAATCAGCTGAATGAGTAAGAATGTTTTATATTCCTTGCAAAACATTAATGACTTATTATTGTAATAACATATTGTTGAAGGACAATGAATAAAGTGGATAAGGAAAGAGATGAGAGAGAGAGAGAGAGAGAGAGAGAGAGATCACGAATGGATCTGAGACATCTGACGCAAAAAGTAAAAGATTACTCGTAGTCATTTCATGTTCGTCACATGCATCTTTAATAATGATCTTGAATGTGTAGAACGAAATGTCATCTTTACAATCATTTATAGGTCTATTACTGTGTATAGAGGTTTGCTTAATCATTCAAGCGCATTGATTTGATCTATAAGGCCGTCTTGAAGTGGGGACAACCACTCATCAGCTACGTTCAGAGTATTCTTATTTGACGATATAATAACTATGACCATGTAATTATGATGACGAATATATTTTTGGGATTTCATTGACATGACTATCATATAAACCATACCACAGGTTGATGATTCATCAAGCAATAATTACCATGCTTTGAAAAATAAAGACATCTCGATGCTAATATGACATGACCAAGCTATCACAAAAAGTATAAAAAAATCCCATTTCTGTACTAAAACTGACGGAGCTATTTCTATGTATAGATTTTCGTTCATCCAGTGTTTCTATTCACATCTACAGTCTATATACACTACACCAAATTACGCAAGATCACGACCACATTGGCAATGATGAATAATTCACTGTTGTATAATATAAAGAAAAGATTATGAAGCATGCACAAAAAGCGTTCATTTCTGCAACAGCAACAGGCATAACTATCATCAATAAGGTGATTTAAAGAGGTGAACATCGAAGGCAAAGGTGAGACTTAACGGATCAACCTGACAAAATTCCCTGCAAATTTGATTTCTTCTCTCTCTTTTTAAAGAATCCATAGGTGAGAGAAATAATTGATCAGGCCAAGTCTTCTTCTTCCTCCTCCTCGTCAAACTCTCCCTCCTCCTCAGCAGTGGCATCCTGGTACTGCTGGTACTCAGACACCAAGTCATTCATGTTGCTCTCAGCCTCAGTGAACTCCATCTCGTCCATGCCCTCACCAGTGTACCAGTGGAGGAAAGCCTTTCGCCTGAACATGGCGGTGAACTGCTCCGAGACTCGCTTGAAGAGCTCCTGGATAGCGGTGCTGTTGCCGATGAAAGTGGCAGACATCTTGAGACCACGTGGTGGGATGTCACAGACTGCGGTCTTGACGTTGTTGGGGATCCATTCGACGAAGTAGCTGCTGTTCTTGTTCTGGACGTTGAGCATCTGCTCGTCAACCTCCTTCATGGACATGCGGCCACGGAAGATGGCAGCAACGGTGAGGTAGCGGCCGTGACGGGGATCGCAGGCTGCCATCATGTTCTTGGCATCGAACATCTGCTGGGTTAGCTCTGGGACGGTCAGGGCTCGGTATTGCTTACTTCCTCGGCTGGTTAGCGGGGCAAAACCAGGCATGAAAAAGTGAAGACGAGGGAAGGGAACCATGTTGACAGCCAGTTTACGCAGATCAGCATTGAGCTGGCCAGGGAACCTGAGGCAGGTGGTGACACCACTCATGGTGGCAGATACGAGATGGTTGAGATCGCCATAGGTTGGGGTGGTCAGCTTGAGGGTACGGAAGCAGATGTCGTACAGGGCTTCATTGTCAATACAGTAGGTCTCATCTGTGTTTTCAACCAGCTGATGGACAGAAAGAGTAGCATTGTATGGCTCAACAACAGTGTCTGATACTTTGGGTGATGGCACAACGCTGAATGTGTTCATGATGCGGTCTGGGTACTCTTCACGGATCTTGCTGATGAGGAGGGTTCCCATGCCGGAGCCGGTTCCACCACCAAGAGAATGTGTCAGCTGGAAACCCTGGAGATGAGCGTATATATATGATAATAATGTATACATTTTTTTTTTTTTTTTTTTTTTTGGGGGGGGGGGGGGGTAAAAAGTAATTTGTCATTATTCTCGTCTGTGCCTCTTTACATCTCCACATCTTTCTTTACTTATCCCTTATATCCTCACGTAACATTCTCTCAATGTATGACATAGTGCAATTGAGGTTGTTGTCGTGTTACTGTCATCAAGGTGATACTTGGTCAGAATAAGACAAAAAAGCGTTTGAATGCATCAATCTCCGTTGCTTGTATGTTTCTTCATATATATTTTACAACATCAATGTGGACACAGATGCATCGAATTAATGACGGGATACGGAAGTTAAAGGTCCAGTTTACCTTTGGGAGCAGTGATTTAAAAAATGTTCAGGATATCACATTTGTTGCATATGTTTAGGTCTGTTGTGTCACAAAACATCCTACCATCTACAATTTTTGCAATAAAGCGTAGAATATAAGGAGATGTTAGTATATTTCTCATTAAACCATAACTGTAGACGGTTTAGTTTTATTATAACTATTGTTCACATTTTGTGTATTTGACAATACTTAACATCGATTATACAGATTCAAATTTTTACAATGGTTGTTTCTATCCCTAACTCACATTTTAGAATTATTTTAAAGCACTAATGCTGGGATTTTGTTTCTTCTGCAAATGGTAAATTATGTCTTTAATTCATATACCTGCAGGCAATCACAATCTTCCGCTTCCTTCCGGAGAACGTCGAGCACATTGTCGACCAGTTCAGCTCCCTCCGTGTAGTGACCCTTGGCCCAGTTGTTTCCTGCTCCGCTCTGGCCAAAGACGAAATTGTCCGGTCGGAAGAGCAGGCCGAACTCTCCTGACCGGACGGAGTCCATTGTCCCGGGCTCCAGGTCAACGAGGATCGCCCGTGGAACATACTTGTTACCTGTAATACGGTATCATATGGGTGGAAAGAGTATAATAAAAATGGGAAAGATGTCTCATATCAAACATGTCGCCAACAGACAACCTATGATTATATTTGAAGTCAAACATGGCGGGTTATGGTTAGCATTCGTCCGTATGCCAGTGATATAGGTACATTGTGTATTATAGCTATTATGATATACATAATAATATATCTATGTTATTGTGTGTGCATACGTTTTATATATACTTTATAATTTCTGCAATAAACAAACACACAAAGTATACACTAAATGGTGTGAATGTGTTTGCATGTCATGTGAAAACAGAGAATGCAGTATGTGCCTTTATTATCCAAAAGATGATAGAGCGCGGCGCTCCATCATCTTTGATGCAGACTGTTCATGACGTCATAGTCATGCGTACTCATTGTGATTCTGCCATCAGATGGATCTTCTTATACTACCAAAACTAATCAAGAATGGAGTTCTGCGAAACCTTTGAAAACTAGTTAAAACTGGCACTGATTTTAAATGGAGTCCACTCAGTATATCCGAGCAGGGACTTTGCTTTGCATTATTTGCTATATATTTGTATGAAATATGACAAAAACCTATGCAGTCCTCATCTGAGGATGATTGGCCTTTTCACGTGTGAAATCAAATTCAGTATCTCATTATGAACTTTGGATGTCAAGAGATCACAGTCTTCGTCGAAATCACAACGCAAAGCTGAAGTTCTCTAAGGATCTTTGCACTTGAGGGACTTGTGATTCAAGAACGCCCTATATCAATAATCTCAACAAAGATCACTCATTTCCTATACTGTCTTCAGTACGATACACCAGAACATTTCGAATGTGCCGATCTTTGAGCATCAAGCACTCCCAACCACTTGTACATTGCACATAATTTGTCCTCAGTGCTTGAAATGGTTTCATCTAAAAATATTTGCATAACAGAACATACGACACCGTTCAACGGCAATTGACAAAGGCAGAAAGGGGGGGGGGGGAAGAGAGGGGAAGGGTGTAAGAGAGGGAGATAGAGGTCAAATGAAAAACAACAAGAACAACTTCTTACGCAGCCCTGCGGTTGACGGAACAAGTAGAAGTCTTGTTCCTCTCACTTGTGACATGGAGCTATCTCTGTTAGTAGCTCCATGCTTGTGATAGTCACGAGCCACACAGTGGAGTTTGAGAAGGCAAACAGCAATCCCTGTTACCTATAAAGAACTTTGGACTTCCCTATTCAGTCGCTTGTAAAAACATCGGCTATACATTTTCCTTTGTGATTCAGCCTTTTGTTGACTTTGTCAGCGTATTATTTTTTCGCGTATTTTCCTTTTCTGGCTCCCTTAGAGATGTGACGATGGCATATACTTACCAGATGCCTCTGAGTAATAGACGCTGATCTTGTCCAACTGCAGGTCTTGTTCGCCATGGTAGGCTCCCGTAGTGTCAATGCCATGCTCGTCCGATATGACTTCCCAGAACTGGATGGTTTAAGGGAATGAAATCATTTCTTATTTCAAGATGAATAGAACTCCTCTGCACGTCACGAGCGTACGAGATATCAAGCTATACTTGACATTCAAACTAACTCAAACAAAACAAAATTCAACGACAACAACAGCAACAGCAGCAGCAACAACAACAACAACAAAAATCATGTCAGGGATCTGCGTAATGATTAAGTTTTGTTTAATCTTTTACATAGATACAGCATGGGTCTTCATTAGTGTCTATGATACAATGAATGAAGCGCCGTTTGCCATAAGGTGCTGATAACTTATTAGTTTTTAGTTTCAATTTAGTTTTATATTCTAATTTCTGCATTTAACCTATCACAAATAAAATACACTCTGAAAAACAACAACAACAAGGCGTACAAGTTTCAAGTTTCAAGTTTATTTCATATTTCCATTTCTCAGTGATGGGATTACAAAATGATTGACAATAAAACAAAAGTACAAAACATATACAACCATATCTTATGTTTGAAGAAAAAAAAAAGACAAACAAACATTACACACAAATATAAATGGTCATTTTCATCTGAGGATATCACAAATAAATGTCAGAAATATGATGGGGCCTACATAAAAGCAAAGATGCTTGTAAAAACTGTAGGTTCCCGAGTTTATAGGCGTGAAATTATACGGAGAACGGACATGTTTATCTCGACCAACTTAAATTGTACCCTGAGTGCAAAATCAGTATTAAAAACGAACTATCGAACCACATGAATACTTTAGTATCGCTTAAACGAGACTGTACATATTTCGCCGTGTTTACACACACACACTCACACAAAAAGTGCTATAACGGTATCGTCAAATAACTTGGAGCTGCAGACAAAGACAAAAGACTGGGGGTATTAAAAAAAAATGTTGCTAAGAGCCGGGTAGTGTGTATCCACTAAGTAATAGCCGTTTTAGTTTGCGTTTGAAGGTGAATAAGGATAAGGAAGAAGTAATATCTTGAGGGAGGTCATTCCAGTATCTGGGTCCAGTAAACATAATTGTTTTCTTTGCAAAAATAGTGCGAGTACGGGGAAGGTGATAAGCGTCACTCTGACGAGTGGGGTAGCAATGAATAGAGCGATTTCTTTTGAACATGTGAATAAAAACGGATGGTAACTCATTAGTTGTTAGTTTATACATGAAAATTCCAAGATTATAATGAAATAGGTCTGGAATTTTCAGAATTCTGTTTTGATGAAAAAAACAGTTGGTATGAGCAAAATATCCGGTATGAGCAAAATATCCGGCGTACAATCAGTGCATTCAAAATTAGAAAATAAGATAAAAATAATTTACAATGATACACTGATTAACAGTCTGAAAGAACACTCACGTTTATTTGGAGCTATTCAGGATAATGGAAGCTTTTTTCGGCATATTAATGATCTGACTGTATTAATATAGTATAATGGGATCATGGGATGCTGTTAAGGGCTGTTGCTAAAAAACAAGCTTAATAAGCAAATATAACATGAAGATACGACAGCCTGAAGAAAAATCCGATGTATAAAGATTTACATTGGTTGGTTGGAACATAAAAGTCCCAAATCTGTGCAGTTGTGCCGATCTTATCGTGTTACAACCCTTGAACTTGGCCATGCTTTAATTTCCTGTTTTCCCAACACCCGAGCGGATATACAGTTAGGCCTACATACTTGTTTAGAAAGAAGGTCATTCCAAGTCAAATCAGGCCATATTGATGGCAAGACAAAGTGTTAACACGTCATCTATCTGATACAGGCAGTACGGTGTGATGGGTATATTACATTATGCTTTTATATCCTATCTCAGTTTCAGACTTTGATCCGCATGTCACTTGAACCATAAGCCAGATATCGTCTTGACCACACACGCATGACTTCGTATAGAGCCGTGTGTGGATATACTGTATAGTGTATATAGAATAGAATATGCGGACATTACAATATTATAAAGGCACGTGGTGTATAGAGTCTACGAAGGCTCGAAAGCATGGTATAGACATGAAATCTTGATGAAATATTTTATCTCACTATCATCTGTATCTCTGTTGATGCCATGGATGTGAGACAGCTAATTAAACTTTCATTCTTAATGTACTAAATAAACAGGAAATTATAGTGCACACCTATGGATGAGAGGCAACGGCATTTGAATTGCGGCCGACAAATTGGTTTCTCAGAACACTTCAGAATAGTTTCAATATAATTATAATGGGAATATGAAAGTAAACAATACTCGGCTTGTGGCTTGCAGCCATCGAGGAAAAGGCTGGCCTATATTCTGTATTCTGTTCATGTTTCTCTGTTGTTGATTTTCTTACTTTCATAATGCACCTTGGATTAGTTTACGCCTGGTAAAAAGTGGTGTAATCAGTATTCGAGCGGTGCTGCATGATTGGTTTCCCTATATCTCTTCTGACTCATATGCTGGTTTAAAGTTTCTCGTCAGTCGCTTTCCCGCAGGTCGAAAGCACCCGACTCTCAACATCAGCCATGTAAAATGGCAAATCAATTACTAGGACTATGTATTATGTCCGTGTAATGTGAAACTCAAAGAGAGCAGCGTGTCATAGAAAAAATTACCCACTTCCTGATTGGTGTTTGTCACATTAACACAGTTTTAAAGCTCAATGTATACCCGATGGTCAGCTATGACAATTTGTGACTATAACTATGTCGAAATACGAAACGTGGTTAATCATCCGATCTCGTATTCATTTTCACTTATGCCCTCATAATCATTATTGAATAGATACCTGATTTCCGTCATTTCGCATGCTGAAAAATATATCTACATCACTATAGATGTACAGCTGGTTTTCTGACACAAACAGTTTTGAAAAGTAGATTTACTATGTGCCTGAAGATTGCTGTATTCCTTGATGAATGCCAGTGTGTTCATCCATCTTCTGTATATAGTGTTCTTCCTTTGAATAGAAGTCTGTGAATACAGCTTTTTTTGTCCGAGAAAAGCAAGAAACGACTCCACAAAATGATGAAAGACTTCTTTGGAAGTCGAGCAATACATCATGGAGTTAAAAATGCAGACACATTGTTTAGTTTGCCTTTGTATTTTGACTGGAACTTTTCGTTGGCATGCAGATAACGAGGCAAGCAAAGTACATTATGTTATAGGTGCAATATCTGATCAGCATTATCAATGTGTGACCTCGATGACCTTTCAAAAGATAATCAGCCACTTCGGAATGCAGTCCTGCAACGTCAAGGATGAATCATGATACAAATGTATCTAATGCACGGCTTTGCAGGACTAACGCAAGACACTATTTTCTCTCTCTCTCTCCCTCCCTCTCTCTCCCCCCCCCCCCCCTCTCTCTCTCTTGTCGCTCGTTCGGGCCACTAAAATCTTTGAGTTTGACATTATCTATTTGGTGGCCCGAAAAAGTAACCCAAAATTATAGGAAATATATCAATAACTTATTCAAATTTTTTGATCGGGCGTCACCTATAATGTCGAGCCCTGTCTAATGCAAGATCATGCCTCGGCACGTCGACCTCCCAGGGACGGATTCATTTGGTTTGAGGAATACCCAAGACTATTCGAGCGAACTATACATTCCGCTGACACATGTTCTTCGTCTATTCAGTGTTTGTGAGAGTATATACTGTAGTAATAAGATGATTCCAACAGATACGAAGTCAACAAAAACAGGTGCTGTGCAACGACCTACACCAAACAAAATTGACATTACCTTGCATGGTTGACCTTCCTGAACAGTAAATTTCGGCAGTCTTAACATTAAATTCTGCTTATTAGATAACAGTAAAAATACAACAACAGCATTTTCCCCAAGCTACTGTGTAGGGGATAGTGTAATCACGGATCTTTACATTGCTATGACAGGAAAACAAACAAACTATATAACAAACAAACAAACACCAAAAACCCAAACCATGACGACTGGTGGGCTGTCATACCGAGAGGGGGCGCTGTAATCCTTTTTCGTCCGGTACCGTATACGGCACTGTTTTTGTCGCGTCGAATGACAATAATGACGTTGAATTCTTCCTTTCATTAAGCTTTATTAACACAAATTGTTGCAAAACGAAGATGAGCTATTTTTTTTTTCTTAGGACAAGGTCTCCTCAATAATCACTGCACAATTAATGTTCCTGATGGACCAAGCTGCAGACAAAGCCTTATTGATTGCGTAACTCCATACTAGGAGTTAGGCAAAAATTCAAAGAAGAAAGTTTCATGATGATAATATTATCTTAAACGAACTCCCTAGAAAAGGGAAAAAAAAAGGCTATAAAACAAAATCTTGAAACTCAATACTCTGCACTGCTACGCAAAGGAAGACAGCCCTCCCCGAAAAAAAAAAATAATAAATTCAGGAAAATATGATAAACAGAGGACGTTGAGAAAATAAGAATTATAAAATCGGATTTAGAATATCCGAAGTTTTGGTTCGATGATTTGATTGATTGCGTCCAGAGAAGAAAAAAAAAAAGATAATTACAAATTTTTTACATATAACCGTCATGAAATTACTGAGGCGTATTTTTCAATCATAATCTCTAAACAAATCAAAAATAATGAAAAGAGATTTAGGTTCTGATGAATTTAGAGGAACTCAAGATTCTTTAATACGAAATTTAGAAACATTTTTTAACAGTTCGTAAATCATAAATATGACTAACGTAATGAAATCATAAATATGACCAACTTAATACAATCCAATAAATGTACAGCAAGGAAATCAAAGTTTGAAAAAGAAAAGATATAGCAAATTCAGAATTTACTTAGCAATCTTGTAATCCTCTTGTTCAACAAAATGTTTTAAGCAATGTAGCGCTGATATCAGTGAAAACTTATAAGAGAACACAGACACAATAATAATACGTGGTCATCAGCACGAATCTAAATGATTTAGAAAGAAACAGGGATTTAACCCGGAAGAAAAACAACAAAGATGTACTACAGTAATATAAAAATATAAAAAAAAAAAACAACGAGAGATCAGTGGTCAATACAGGCAGCGAATCATAAAAACAAACAAAGAGCAATAACAAAAACAAGAACAAGAACATGTGAACGTATATTGCCCAGCAGCGTTTGTACATGGTATTGTGTGTATCGACATAGTTGCAGAGTGATAACCAAAGGCTTGTAGTAGAATCAACGCACATAATATCCTCAAACCCCCACAAATAATAATGACAAAGTTAAAACAACTAGTGAGCTTGAGGCAGATGTAAATTTGATTGTTCCTGTTCATAATCACAAGTGCAAACAAAAACATTAAAAGTAAACGAGCTGAACAGCAAAGGTGTCTTTCATTTCTCTTAAAAAAAAAAGAAAATCGGTAAGCAGCCATCGGCATTTCTCTCAGATTTATGAACGAACTAAGACATCATTTTAGAGGAAATGTGATGGCATGACATTTGCTCCATGACATGCGAAAATAAATTGTCTTATTTTCTCTAAGGACTTAGGGTTACGGTTAGAGTACTTTGATAGGGTTTTAGGCCATTGTTTAATGTGAGGATTGGGATTGGATTTGGGTTATATGTTTGTAGATACTACCTTGGTTTTGGCCAATAGCGTATAACAGTGTATAATTGTCGCAGGAGCAAAATAATGTCATAGAACCGAAATTTTCAGATTCTAGTAACCAACTAATAGGATTTGCAAACAACCATCATTGCCTTTATTGGAGATGGTCAGAATGGTGACAGTTCGTTATTCAGAAGGTTCGTTATTCCGAAGGTTCTTTGGTCCGAAGGTTCGTTATTCCGAAGGTTCGTTATTCCGAACATTCGTTATTCCGAAGGTTCGTTAATCCGAAAATGTGATAAGGTTTGTTATTCCGAAGGTTCATTAATATGAAAATGAAATAAGGTTCGTTATTCCGAAGGTTCGTTAATCCGAAAATGAAACAAAGCTCGTTACTCCGAAGGTTCGTTACGGACCCTATTTCACTTCGGATCAACGAACCTTCGGAATATCGAACCCTATTTCATTTTCGGATTAACAAACCTTCGGAATAACGAACCCTATTTCTTTTTCGGATCAACGATCCTTCGGAATAACGAACCTTCGGAATAACGCCACGTTGAATGTTTGGATTAACGAACCCTTTTTCATTTTCGGACTAACGAACCTCTAGGTATAGGAAATTTGTGTGATTCGGATTAACGAACCTTCGGAATAACAAACCTTCGGAATAACGAACCTTCGGAATAACGAACAGCACCCGCTTAGAATATCTCCTTGGAATCGACGGACAGGGAACAAACTCACCTTTGCGCCAATCTGGTTACCACACTGGCCGGCTTGAATGTGGACAATCTCGCGCATGTTGATTTTTGTTCTACAGGGTGATGAGACAAAACGATCATGATGAGAAAAGACAATGAGTGTAATTCTAATTATGTCCTCGCTTAAAATCACGAATAGGCTTCAGATTGATAGCTCTAGAGAATGTCGACTGAAATAAAATGTCGGAATGACAATGAATGCGATGGGTGAATGAATGAATGGATGAATGAATGAATGAATGAATGCATGAAGAAATTCGGAAAAGATTTGAAAAGCTGTTGAACAAATCGCTCGCTGTGATTTTACAATAACCAGAGTAATGTCTGCAAACGCCAGCCAAACATAAACCCATGACACTGTATGTTGAAAAGTCGTAAGCATTTTCTGTTCAATAGCATGTTATCGTGCTGAGTGTTTGTCATCAGCCATTCTGAAGACTCAAAAGTCTATTATAAAGCCTCCTATAATAAAGGAAATTGGTTTTCCTGCATGCAATGATCAATGAACTAAACAACAATAACAAACAAACGCGAATTTGATCAAAATGTGGTGAAAATATGGCGCGTAATCTCACACAATTAATACAATATACTCACAGGACTTCAGGTGTAGGGGTGCAGAGAAGAAACGCTCTTGCCGATGAATGGGACAAGGTTATTTGCTGAGCTGGGTAATATACTCAAGAGAATGAGACTATCGAAAATAGGCTTCATCCCGTCGCTAAATAAGAATATCCTCTCTCACTGGCTTGCAGGGGCGCGCTTGGCTCAGATCATCCGTTCGTTGTAAAATAATGTGCCATAGAAGCAGAGATAAAGTGACAAATCACAGCTGTTTTAGTTCTTTTTCTTGTTGTAGTTGCTGCTGCTGTTTGTATAGAAACGCTCACTATGATATAAATATCAGCGATAATAATTATGATGTGCTATGCTTATATAAACATTCCACATTGGTCTCGCAAATTTCATATCTGTAAGAGGTATACGAGAAATCGTTCAATTCTTTTTTACTTGCTTTTCCACGGTAACATGTCTCCGATATCGTGCAAAAAAATAAAAAAAGAGGAGGCTGTATGCAAAAAAAAAAAAAAAAAAAAAAAAAATGTGGATGAAACTGACCGCTAAATCAAATACTTTAGAGGGTGAAAAAATAAGGGAATGACTGGATTTACTTCTCTTATCAAATACTAAAATAGATAATGGTGACAACAGTTACTGGTCGACAACTTTTGAATAGAGTCCCACACAACAGTGTCTATAGAAATAGCAACAAACACCTTGAAAATATGACAATATTACAGAGTTTGATCACAATGAGAGATCAAGTGCTATAAACGACGCTTTCTTTTTTCGAGTCGCTTTGTTTGCATCTTAATTATTGTTCAAGGAAGAGATGAATCTCTTCTGTCACCATGAGAGATTTTGCCTGGCCCAAGTCTACTATGGGTGATTCAAGCGACAGATTAGCGTAGCAGGAAGCAAACAGGAAAAGTGCGCCTCAAAGACGGGGGTGCCGCGGCTGTGACCCCTTGTCAATTCTCGCTTCCTGTGAGCACATTAACTGGGTGTCGAGGGTCTATGTAGCAGAAACCCATTCCTGCATAATAATAACACACAAAGAAAACAAAGAAAGTGAAAAAAGCAGAGCACCGATCCAACAATAGCAAGAACTGTGTGAATGGGAATTTACTCTCTACAATATTAAACTATGATGCTGTTTTTAAATTATTCTGACATCGCTGGAGATGGTGGTCATTTTTGGTTTTTAACGACGAATATTTATGGCGTCTGGTCAGTCCACACGAACTGAGAAGATTCGAAATCATGATACATCTATATACTCACAAAGGCATGGGGATTAACAGCAAATATCTCTCTTTCATATCTAATCATAATTATTCTATATACAGTTCCATGACCCGTGACTGTCGCCACCATCGGCATTATAATCTAACTGCCAATCCAGGGTATTCAACAACAACCACCACAACAACCGTTATCAACAACAACACCAACATTCAGACAATAAAATCTTCCCAACTTTCACTTTCATATATCGGTAAAGTAACTTTTCACTTTCGTAGATCGGTGTCGTTTAAAATTGTTACTGGCTGCTATTGTTGTTGCCGTTGTTATTTTCAAATCCAGGTCTAGAATGCTAAAACAAGCGCATTGGCGCCATGTGTTCTACTAGCAAGTGTACACCATGAATACCCCATTACAACTGATGACCACGTCTAGTCAACAAAGTGGACTATAGCCCCTGGCCAATATAAACCGCACTCTGTTCATTTTTATTATTATAGGCTTATATTTTATTGATTTCAACAATTGACATACAAACATAAATCATTTAAAATTATTATTCTATAAAAATAACACGAACAGGAGAATGGATTTGAAAAAAAAAAAACTATAAAGAGAATAAAGACAGCAGGATAGAAATATACTTGACCTCAAGACCTCCATCAAGGGAAGAGGGGAAATGAAAAAAACCCCGATGATGAACGTTAGTTCACACGAAAAAAAAAGAAAGAGAAGAATATATTGACTCGATTCGCCAAGGAGAGAAGAAGGGAAGAGGGCAGACTTGTCTATACTTTAAATGTGCAAATATTGTGATGAAATAGAGAGATTGATAGAGCACCCATTCCATCTGTTGAAGTGTTGAAACAAAGAGGTGGGAAATCAACCAGAGACGAGAGGGCCGGCTGAAGCTGAGGCAAGAGGAGCTCGCTAAAAAAGTGGATACGGATCGAGAGTCGGTGCGGCGCGTGCGTGCAGGCATGGTACATGAGATAGACAGAGTCGTACAACGTGGCTGTCCAGGCTGTCAAAGATAAAAGATTATTACAAGGTGAAGTCAGATATTGATATCAACACTCCGATATATTCCACATAACCATCGGCAATCCGAATTATACTACTTTTACTACAATAGAACTTTAGTTGCTTCCGAGCCGAGGATCCAGCTCGCCCGGTTTTCAGCTAAGTAACGCCACTAACGGTCCCATATATGCCATTCTGTGTTGCTTTCAGATTTAATCGTTATTACTTCAATACTCATGAATAGGCTTAAATTACACACCGTAAATTTGAAGTTACTCCAGCTTCTTACTTTAGGTCTCATTTGGATAAAAAAATCTTTCCTTTCCCTCTATTTATACTTTATATTTGTAAAATCAACTTTGAGTTGGTGTGCACGTGTGATATTACTGATTATGGGCACTGCTCGTGCTCAAAATTCAAAAGTCGGGTGCGTCTCTAACCATCAGACCATTGCTAACGAAGTTTAGCAGGGAGGCAGGGCATGGCATCCAAAAAGTCCACGACGATGGATGCAATGCCAATGACTGTGTTTTCATGGGTACATGCGCATGCCATATAAAATACCAGGCATTGTGCTTGCATGAGCATGATGAGTCCTAATATTGTTACTTTTTACCCCATTTTGTATACTCCTTTTTGCAGATTGTTCAAGCGAAGCCGCACAATACACATTATTGACAGCAGAAACCATCAGTGTACAACTACAAGAACATCTTGCCAGGTAGATAACAGACGTTATCACTGTGACAAACATTTATGCGACTACTATACTACTACTAGCCTAGTCATTGCCCATTTGACAGAATAGTCAATTAAACTTTTACAAGAGCTCTCCAGAGACAAGAGAGGTGCCTGCTAGTTTCTCGAGGATATCACCTGCCAGTAGATGGTCCTTCACTGCTTCACCAAGCTTCTATCTTTTCCCAATGGCAACATCAACATCAGACAGTAACGGGACAGAGCGAGAGGTGGCATCAGCCGATCCAGCACTGTGCAGACTGGCGGTGCACAGTTTCTCAGAGAAGCTCCTTGACACTGAGATTTTCTTTCATGTGACCAAGCTTATGGACAGCTTTCTGTTGTGGATTGGGAATAAGCCTGCTCATATGTCCAATCTTGCTGTTGCTTTGAATACAAGATGTGTAAGTGGACCAGTCATTTTGTCCAAAGTGCATTTGCCAGGCAATCGATGCTTACAGTTCCACAATTCTAGTATTTAAGTATTTTAAGCTTTAAATGTGATTTAAGCTTTTGGAAAAAAAGAAAGTCAGTGTGGAAAAGATTCTACAATTAGTTCCTATCTATGTCATGATTGTAAGCAAAAACACAGAATATGCCATGATTCAAGTGATTACTGTGTCCAGTCAACATTCTACCAGAGCCAAGACTCCAACCCCAAACATCTCATAGAAAAAAGATTATCCTACCTGGACCCCCTTATTTGGAGACTCTTATTTCACAGACAAACACAGTATTGCTGTATGTGCTCATAATACACATCATGGGCACAGGCACAAGTAAATACATGTGGCTTGGGTCCAAGGCCCACTTCAGGGCAGTGGAAGCTCTGTGATTCTTTTTTTTTTTTTCCTTTGGCTGTCTAAGCCTTTATTTTGAACATGTATGACAAGAATAAACTTGGGCTTAAGACAGCTCAATCTCACATTTTTGTTTGATGTAACAAAATGAGACAATTGACATGAAATGTTTTACTTTACTATTTAAGCTCAGTAGACCATCAAATAGGGCATCCAAAACAGCTGCTTTGGTCATACATTTGTCTGACTTTGTCTCGGGATAAAAGTTTTTCAAGAAGCTTCCACAATGTCGGTCAGTTTATGCAGTTTCTCAGAAGAAAATGAATCTTGCTATATTACTGTTTGCAAGATGCCAACTATACACAGCCCAGTCACTGCTGTAGTAGCCTGTTGCTTACAGCAGCGACTGGGCTGTGTATAGTTAGCAAGATGCATCAAGTTGTGATGTACAGAAAGTTCTCAAACTGTTTTGTTTCTATTTTATCTTTTCAATAGGACAAAGTTCCCAGCGCAGCAATGTTGCTTGGTGATACTGCCAATACACAGCCATCCACTCTGGCACAGAAATTAGGTGAGTCTATGTAAATGACCATGTCACTTTAACCCGTTGAGGACAAGTCAGGAGCATAATCGGGCAGGTGTCTATGGGAAATGCGTGTTATAGTAAAATCGGTCCGTCCTCAATTGGTTAAGCTCATCTTGGCCACCATAGTTGACAATAGTTATTATTGTCATTATGATTAGGCATGCCTACCATGTTGTATGTCTCTCCAGTACATAAATTTAGATGGTTGTGTCTTTGTCCCTAAAATGCTGGTGTATGTATGCAATTTTGGCATCTTATTTCAAAGGAACAAAAAGGAACAATGTCCAGTATCGTGCTGTATTCATGTGAAACTATACAGAATAGCAAAAGCATTTTCCATTAAAGGATGGTGAACGAGACATTAAAATCAAGAAAATCATACAAAAGAAGGTGTCAAAGCAGAGGGAAATGTCTGTTCAAACAGATTTTTTATGTGACTTTTTAAAATATATTCGTACCACTGAAAAATAGCGAGTTAAAACTGACTGATTTACTTCACCGATATTCGCTCCAGAACGGCCGTCTTTTTCGGGGCCCTAAAATATGACGTCATGACGTGGACGAACGTACCCTTTACGATCGAGTGTGCAGCGCTAGCTAGCTCTACATCGAGTCCGCCATTCATAAAGCACGACCGGGTCGTAGTTCTTTGTGAGCGGATGCAATACAATACTATACCTTGCCTGTCTTTAGTCGCATCTGCTTTATCGGCAGAAGCAGCAGGGTAAAATGTACCATTATTTAAAAAAAGAAGAAGAGATGAATGAATAAATAAATAAATAGATAAATAAATAATAGCCATAATAATACTAATAATATAGTCTGAAGCAACGTCAGTAGCGAACCGCCGAGTCCCCGCCGAAGAGCTAGTTTGGTGTGTATGGTAGCCCCACTACATATCGACCACATTCTTTTAAACCGACCGTGTATAATTCGCGCACTGAACACTTAGTATGCACTTCGTCTGCGCGCAAAGCACATAAAAATGGATCGGCTTTGAATGTACACGAGGATGGTGTGGGAAAACGCGATAATTCACTGTTCATTAATGGTTTTAATCAAGGACAAAATTTCGAATGAATATTTTCACCGAATCGTAATGACAGCACAATGTAATGTCTATGGAAGTTCCTAAAAAGCTTCGTTGACGTTTTCTACAACACGGTGTTCAATACAACTCGGTTTGCGTGCATTGTCAATGCAAAAAACAGCGGTCGATCCTGATAACGCGATTAACCGCGGGGAGCTGAAACGAGGCCACGCTAGTTCGTCGGCGATATTTTTGCACTGAAACTTCGAATCGAAAAGGGAACAACGGCATTTGATAGAGCTGGATTTTCTCAATCACGTAGGTCAAGTTTTTTACGTGAATTTCAGTGTTAAATATTCTTATCAAGCAAATAAACATTAGGCGGTCGATGAGTAGTAGGTCCAACCCTACATAGGCTACTCCACTACGTAGATCCTTACGTTAGCTAGGTCAGAGTTCTTGTTCTACCGTAACGTTAGGCTCTACTACTGTACTAACTAGGCCTATTAAACGGTTACTATAAGCCGTTTAAGAGTAGAGACTGAGGCGCGAAAGCGCAAGTAGAAATTTAAAAAGGTATACTTCATGGTAATTCGAAGGAAGATGGATTCAATAAGTGAAATTATAACTCACTTTTGCTTGATAGAGTAAACAAGACACGTACAGATACCTCGGTGCACTCAGGTCATCATGCGGAATTCATGCTTTGAATGCGAACCACGGCGCGCTCGGCGTGATACAGAGCGTAGCTTAGGTGCAAAGTTAGCTAGCGTATCACATCAGCGAGCGCAGGGCTGATTCATCCATGTCATGACGTCATAATTTCGGTCACCAAAATTTTGCCATCAGATCGGGTTCAGGTGGTCTAAAAAGGGCCTCAAAACACCATCTCTCAATCGTTCTAAAGACATTTTCACCTTCTGAAAGTTAACTATTCATATTCCTAGAGACTTAAGCTTTGCAGAAATATATAAATCACTTCGTTTATGAATACCGACATTTTTTTCTTGTTCACCATACTTTAAGAAAGGACAAAAGTAAGGTCTCATGCATAATATTTCACGGTGGTTCATATTAATGCTGAAAAGTTGTTGAATACTTAGGTTACGGAATTATTTCTAACAGACATATTATTAGCGGAAAGAGATGTTTAGAAATAGCATTGCATGTATGTATTGCCGGAATGCTCAACAGGCCAGTTTCCATGGTACCAAAGTCTTCTCTTTGTTTTCATCTATTATCGTAGCAAAGTCAACTGGAAAGCAAGTATTTGTGAGCTGCAGTCTTCCCTTGATGGATCAAATGCTCGTCTCTCTAGTTGAAAAACGGATCAAGGAGGAACTCAAGGCCAATCCTCAGTGCTTTTGATATACATTCAGTTGACAACCCAGTATCTCATCATTTTTGGTAAGTGTCTGCCATTTCACAGTACATTTGTATAACTACAATGTACCTGGTGTACAAATGATGTACTTCGATTACCTGGTTTACTGTAATTAATAGAGTACATGGATTGAGTAAATATCATATAATTATGATGGACACGGTTCAAAAAATACAGGTATTAGGCTATAAATATAAATGTTTATTAATCATAGTGTTCATGCATGTCTGTGCATCTGTGTATGAAAGAGTTTGTTTTGTTTGAGCTCTCCTATCATTTGTGTGTGAATGTGTGTATACATGTGTGTCTGCTGTGTGTTCTACTGAAATGTGAATGCAGACCTTGTGCTACATTTGGGTTTGCAAGTGTGCAAACGTGTGTGTGCATTTTGCATAGTGTATTGCATACTTATAGGCAAGGTTTAGCATTAGCAGCGGCCAAGTGGCCTGCTTGGGCCACCAGAAATTTATGTCTGGCGACCACCTCCGGCTACAATATGTTGTGGCACCAAACAAAAGATTTAGGAATGTGAGCATTGTTTTGTGTGCTGTTCTCATCCAGAGTAGGGGAGAATATCTAGGGGCTACTCATTACCGTAGTTGATAACTCTGTGCATTTCAGCTAGCTTTGGCAACCAGGGTTGCCAGGTGGCCACTAGTTTTCTTGGCCATTTTCCTTCGCCTATTTTACAGCCAAGACCAGTTTTCTTCATCTATATTACAGCCAATTTGGCCAAGCTATTTTCATTTTTCAGTACCAAATTTTAGGACCAAAATTCATCTTTCTAATGACAGAACTAGATATTGAATATAATCATGTCATGAATACATGGTTTCGTAGAAGATATCATGCCTCAATTCAATATTGAATATATTAGACTTAGTGGACATTGTAGCAGTATATGGTATTTTAAGGCCTGTGTCATACAGTAACTGCCATGCTTTATGATTATTTTAATAATATTGTTTTTATGCCTCTACTACGAAGTGTCGCCAGAGGCATTATGTTTTCGGGTTGTCCGTCCGTCCGTCCTGTCCGTCCGTCTGTCCGTCCGTAATCAATTTTGTGGACAGCGTAACTAAAAAACTGTTTGAGGTATCCTAATAAAACTTGGCATGTGTATGTATGAGTGTACTGGATCATGGGTCAAAGGTCAGGGGTCAGAGATTAAGGTCAACTCCTCAAAATGTCATTACTTCCTTTATGCAATGGTTGCAGGATTTTTCTTGAAACTTGACTATATGTAGTACTCACAAGATATTCTGTGGGAAGTTTCATGCCAAAAGGTCAAAGGTCAAGTGAAAATGTTGAATTTCCCTTCTTCTTTATCTAGAAAATAACTCACAGGTATCATCATGAAACTTAATTACATATCTATGTGTGTTCTACATAATAGTATTCTCTTTGGAACTTTAAGGTCAAGGGTCAAGGGTCAAAGGCCAGGTTCAAATACAAATATTTTACCATACTGAAATCACACTTTTTCTCCATACCTTGTATATTACTCAGTGCATAAACGTATAAAAGTGTCAGAAGTCAAGTAAAAATCCTCAAATCCCCGAAATCACTCTGACAATTTAGTCATTCATCCAATTAAAACCTAGTTCAAGGAAAGTGAACATTCAGCACATTTGTGACAAACCTGTCATTTTAATATTTTGCCAATTATGTGAAACTGTCATCACACATTGTCAAGACATTGTACTATGGACCTATTAGGAGAACCATGCATTATGGTAGAGGCATACCAGTTACCACAGTGACATTTCTAGTTGATTTTGTTATATTTTTCTTTATCATTTTAGGACACAAAGAAAGAGAAGAAATTTATAATGATTTTGGTGGGCTGAACAGGCTATATATTAAAAAGAAGTGTTAGTAACTTGCCTTGATATTGCCATTAGAATAGAAAGTTGCATGACTGCTGGGTTGCATGCAGTTAACATGAGTTGAAGGAGACAAAGAAGTGTAATATAACAATAGCAGTGGCTGATTTGTGCATCTCTTCATATTAAACATCTTTGTCTTCCTTTGTATTTGTTCTGTTTGATTACTTTGATCTATTAAGAGTTTAAAGGGATCATACAGTTTTGGGACCTAATTTCAGGTTTCTAACATTTTTTGGTGAGATAATGAGAAACCTCTTATGAAATATGAAAGAGCATGTAATTCTATGAGGAATTCAACATTTATTTGATGAAAATTGGTTTACAAATGGCTGAGATATCCAAAAGAGAGTGATTCTAATAAGTGTGGGACCCACACTTTTTTACAATCGCTTTGTTTTACTGTGTTTTTGGATGTTTCAGTCATTCCAAATCCGATTTTCATCAAATAAATTTTGAATTGCTCTTAAAATGGTAAGTTCTTTAAGTTACTAGAGTGTTTTCTTGGTATCTCGCAAAAAGTTAAAAGCCCAATTCTCATCTCCACCAATACTGTACCATCCCTTTAAACTGTGATTCATTTACAACAGTTATACCCAACAGAGATAAATTATGCCATTTTTAATTTTTTGTTAAGTGAGGTCATTGTCAAATAGCAAAAAAACAAAAGTTTTTGCATTGATACTGCACTTGTCACTTAACAAGAAACTATCGTTGAGATAATAAAATTGTCACATGTTTTTTAATCATTTCCTATGTTTTTCAGCAGGTTAAATCACAAATTGATAAAAATAGTCTGTTTTTTTTTGCATTTAAACTCTTCATACTGCATGCTGTAGTTATGGAGTGTGCCATGTTCATTTTCATAAACAAATGTCATATATTTTTAATGTTTTTTTTCGTAGTTTTTACCAGGTATCCGTTGAGTAGGAGTCATAACGAGATTGGCACTTTCATGGTACAAATCTGTATGGCTAACATTTTGATTTTATGATAATGAATTTGCATTAAACCACATGATACAACAGGGCTCCAATTAAGCGATGACCGTCGATGGCCGTGGCTGTCGATGCCTCTTTGGTTGGCCGTGATGCCCCCCCAGAAAAATTATATTCTCAAGGCCGTGAATTTGCCTGCCCTTTTTCTTTTGGCTGTCATGCCCCTTTTCTCTTGGCCTGTCGTTTCTCTGTCTTATCACGCACATCAAAAGGCCAATGAATTTATAATTCAGACTTTATACATAATATGCAGTACAGTGTATTGCTTGTTTCTGGTACCAAAGTGCCTTACACTACACTACTTTTCAGTTTAGAAAACAAAAATGGTCTTGCGGCCTTTTTTAATGACCAGAATTAAGGGATGGTATAGTATTGGTGGAGATGAGGATTGGGCTTTTAACCTTTTGCGAGACACCGAGAAACCATTTATGAAATTTACAGAGCGTGCCATTTTAAAAGGAATTCAAAGAGTATATGATGAAAATTGGTTTGGAAATGGTCGAGACATCAAAAAAATAAAATAAAAATAAAACATGATGATTGTCATAATAGGTGGTTCCCACCTTTTATTAGAATCACTCTGTTTTGGATTTCTCAGCCATTTAAAAACCAATTTTCACCAAATAAACACTCAGTTCCTCTTCGAATTACAACCTCTTTGACATTTCATAGGAGGTTTCTCATCATCTCACCAAAAATTCTAGAAGCCTGAAATTAGGTCTCAACCAAAACTACACCATGCCTTTAAAAGTGGCCATGCCCTTTCGAATGGCCATGCCCTTTCGAATGGCCTTAATGGCCCTTGAAATTTTGGGGTATCCAAGGCCACTTTGCCCTGATACAACTTATGATTATTCCAGTTGGTATAGACCAGTATTCTTACTACCTCTACTACCACAGTTTACATACATGTTAATTCTGTATGATTGAAGGGGGGGGGGGGGATATAAAGATGCAACATTTTTGTCAGATTTTAGATTTATAAGTACATTCATTTAAACCCTTCAAAATATGCTCTCCATACGGTAGAAACTCATCATAGAGATGACACTTGAGTTGAAATAAGAAATAATGTATGGGAGTGAGCAACTGAAGAAAAGCCATACGTATGTAATTTTTGTCACTTTGAAGTAAAGTTTAGTGTGCAAAGTGTTAATAGAATGTGGCATTACAACTGTACAAGATATCTTTACTGGCTAGAAGGGTAAAAATCTCCCTTTACTGTAAAGAATTTTCCACAGAGATAAACTTGTGTTAATAATATAAAAGTCTCGGATTCCTGTAAAAGACATGGGATAATTTTGACTGTGTTATGTGTATGTATGAAATCCTAGTGAACCATTATGTTTCAATGCAGCTATAAAGTTTGCTGCACAGATGGGGCTTTGTTCAAATTTGGCTCAGAGAAAGGAGGCATAGGTATCCATACTTTGTTTTTGTTAGCTCACCTGAGCCAAAGGCTCAAGTGAGCTATTGCGATCGCCCTTCGTCCAGCGTCCGTCGTGCGTCGTCCGTCGTCCGTCGTGCATAAACTTTTTACATTTTCATCTTCTTCTTGAAAACCCCAAGACCGATTTTCATCAAACTTGGCAGGTAGCATCCCTAGGGGGTTAGGAACTCAATTTGTTAAAATGGACACCATGCCCCACCCAGGGGGCCCCCAGGGGGCCCAAACCCCCAAAATTTAGGAATCTGTAAAAATCTTCTTCTCTAGAACCAGAAGTGATAGAGCTAAGTTAATACTATGAGTTAGTACATTGATGACTGTTGTTTCAAGTTTGTTCATGGCAGAATCAGGGGTGCCCCCCTTGGGACCCAGGGAGGGGGGTGGGGAGGGGTCCTAATGGGGCCTAAATTGTACATTTTCATCTTCTTCTTGAGAACCCCATGATCAATTTTCAGCAAACTTGGCAGGTAGCATCCCTAGGGGGTTAGGATCTCAATTTGTTAAAATGGGCACCATGCCCCACCCAGGGGGGCCCAAACCCCCCAAAATGAAGGAATCTTTAAAAATCTTCTCTAGAAGTTATAGAGCTAAGATAATACTATGAGTGAGTACATTAATGACTGTAGTTTCAAGTTTGTTCATAGCAGATCCAGGGGTGCCCCTCTTGGGGGCGGGGGGGGGGGGGGGGGGTTGGAAAGGTCCAAATGGGGGCCTGAATTGTACATTTTCATCTTCTTCCTGAAAACCTCATGATGGATTTTCGTCAAACTTGGCAGGTAGCATCCCTAGGGGGTCAGGATCTCAATTTATCAAAATGGGCACCATGCCCCACCCAGAGGGCCCCAGGGGTCCCAATCCCCCCAAATTAAGGAATCTTAAAAAATTTGGGCCCTTATTGTACATTTTCATCTTCTACTTGAGAATGCCTGGTCAAATTTTAGTAGAGCTGTGAATAATTTAGATTAGTGACTGCGTGAAAGGTGAACTTGCGATACTCAGGTGAGCGCTAGACCTGCGGGTCTCTTGTTTTTTTAACCACCCAATTTTTTTTTTTCTTGCTGTGATCATAAAACATGCAGTCCCATCTAAATTTGACAGGCATCATGTTCGACTGTCAGGTGGAGTTAGTATTGGATGGAAGGAATTTTCCCTCAATTAGGAGAGTTTTCACAGAGAGGTCAGAGGATTAGCTAGCTAATGACAGATTCCACAATTTCACCAGTCCTTTTTTTTATAATAATTTTGAAAAGAACATGATTTTGACGTCACTCCATGCTTGCACTCAGGTGCATACTGTTGCATGACAGGGGAAATAAAGACAGCCACTGAGAAGATTAAACAATGGTCACAACCTGCAAACCATTGTATTTGCAGTAATATATAATCTTACATTATGCCTTTTTTATTGTCATTGTCAACCATGTTATGCAGTTGCCATTGTCTTCCATATTATGCAGTTATATGATTTGCTTTCCCATACACTGTATGTCAAAAAGGTAAACTTGGCCTTAATCTACATCTCAATGATTGCAGCAGTGGCATGAAGACTTCACATATAAAATTGATTTTCCTTAAAGGGGCAATCCAGACAGTGAATATGATGTAGCATCAGGTTGTACATTAATCGGAAGTGCCATGTACAGATTTGTGGAAGTTATTGTGGTCCTGGAGCATATAAATCAATACTGTGAACCCCCCCCCCCCCCCCCAAAAAAAAAAAAAAAAAAAATAGAGAAAAAGAAGAAAGAATAAAGATAAAGAAGTAATACACTGAACAAGGATGATGACATAGAGGCTCACATATTTCAGTAATGTAGCAATGTAATTCCATTACAATACCACTTCCTTAAGAAGTTCACCTGTGTAGAATTTATGCATGCTTTCTTCTTTTGTTCTGCTTCCTTGAGCACCCAATCATGCATCTCATATGAAGCTGCCATGTCATCATCCTTATTCATTGTGATTTGTTATGAATTTTGATAACATTCGTATTCATCACCTCAATCAATATACAGTAAGTTCCGAAACTCTGTACCCAGTGTAACCAACTATATGTACAGATGTTCTTAAAATGCAAAAGTCTGAAAATCATGTGGATGTCTCCTGTAACTGTTTCAAAATTTCTCAACTATTGATCAGCGATGTACAGTGTAAGCCATTCATGTACAATTTTGAAAATAGAATTGAAAATGTCATTTATAAGCAGAATGCAGTTTTACCACAATTATTTTTAAACAGGAAATGCAACATTATGTGAGTATAAGATATAAACTAGAAATTACTCCAAATCAGCCAATTATAAATGAAGAAGAAACTATTTTCTCAGTAAAATATGTGCTCAGAGAAGTCTCACCAGAACATACAGTTGGCTGTGTTTTTTACCTGTACTTTCTTTGGTATTAAATGCACTGTAGAAATGTGGAAGCTGCTAGCCATTTTACCAATCATGTCATCATCTTGTGAATTCATTGTCATTATGACTTAAGAGCAAGAATGCAATGCTTGTAATATGTTGATCTCAGGTGTAGGTTTTCAGTCAAAACAGTGCAAGGACTCGTATCAAAAACGTTTTAAGGCAGTTTGCTTTTAACCTTGGAAGAAAGAATGTGATTTGTCTGGCAGCAGAAAAACAGATGATGACAAAGACATGCGAATGCATTAGAATACTTAGCATTCCCATGTATACTAAATAGATTCTTCCTGCTTGCTATTCATGATGTGTATCCATGCTGTGTGTCAAAGCGCAGATCAGGGCATTGTGTGTATGATTGCAGGTACACACCACAGCATAGTGCACAGGAGTGCACTAATACACAGAGTGCATATTTGACGCGTGTCTGTGTGTGTCTAGTGTGTGCTCGTGTGAGTCCTGTGTGTGTGTGTGTGTGTGTGTGTATTTAAAATGCTCTGGAGTGCACAACCCAGTGTGTGAACTCTCGTAAATGCATGTGAATGCGAACTGGGTTGAATGCAGTTGCAACCATTGGGATTCTTGCAGTGCATGAGTGTGTCCCAATACATGACTGACTGCTCAGGCCAGCTCTCTGTCACCCATGTTCAGAGTTTTACTAGTGATTCTGGTGCAGCTGTCTCTTATTACTTGGAAATTACAAGTATTTTAGCTTGTCTCAACCAGACAGTTGTGATTACATGGATTGTGAGAAGGTTTACAGACTATTTCTGTCCTCTCTGATGACATTTCTGAATTGCAGGGCTTGAGATTCTTCATAAAGGGAAGCTCCTACCTAACTGCCATGAGTGCAAGTTGATTTTTGCAACATGGAGACTGCACAAGCACAGTGGAGGCCGTGGATGGCTGCTAGTGAAAAGAAGGTGTTGATGGACCTGGTGAAACAACAGGCTCCAGACTTATTGCAACCTGGAGAAGTTAAGAGGGTCTCCAAGGATACATGGGAGACCATCACCTCACAGTACAATGCCAGGACCTCCGTCAAGCGATCCACCAAGCAACTCAAGTCATTCCTCAAAAACATTTTGATCAAGTCGCTTAAGAAGCGGACAAACAACAACTCCTCACTGCCCTCCTTCAAGACCAACTTTACGCCGTATGAAAAGAGAGTCCTCATAAACCTGGCCAAGAATTGCATGGTGCTGTTTTCGCAGCTGAAGGATGGCGACACGCAGAAGATGAAGAGAAGAGCCTGGTCCAACATGATGTGGGCCTTCAACCGAACTCAGAGCATCACAACGCCGAGGACAGCCAGGGAGATCAAGACATGCATCATGAACATGTTGAACAGGTCGCAGGAGAGAGACGTGCAAGAGCTGAAGATGAAAATTAGGGAGTCCAATTCCACAAATGTCTTTGACTTTGGCCAACCTCTGGAAATGCTCACTGCCGGGACGCCCTCTATGCTGACACATGCAGATGATGCGCCTCAGAATCCCAGAGTGACGATGCAGTCCACTTCTCATATTCAGTCACTGACAGGCAAACTGCACTCGGGCAAAACTGGCATGACCATGAAAGGATCATTCTCAGGACAGCAAGGACTTTTGTTACTCAGTGATCCTCTTGAACAACCATCCGCCAGCCAGAGGCAAAATATAGCAAAGGCTACCACACCTCCAACTCCGCCAGTACTCATTCCCAAATCAGGGCATCTCAAGGGACAAATTTCATCCCGCAGACCTTGTCCCCGACCAGACACCAGCCTTCCATCGGGAAGGGTAGCGGCAAAATCCGTCCAGCAGTCATCAGCTGCCTATCCAGTAATGTTGCAGGCTTCCAGCTACCTGCCAGCAGACGTGTGTCAGGTGCCATCACAGACCTCATCTCTGCACTTGCCGACTCCAGAAGGAATTCTGCCGCGCCCGTCCAGTGCTGAGGACTCACGGCTGGGACATGCTACTTCCATTCGACAGGAACCCATTGATGTGGATATTATTGAAATCAAAGAAGAGCATGAAGACTTGCCACTGGATGACTTAGAGGGAGCTCCCATCATTGAGAGGTCACCTGATGCCAAGAGAGGAAAGCCCATTGAGCTGACGGACGGAGAGGCAGTGACAGGATCTGGGACTCCTGGTAAGTGAGAATGAAACAGCAAATCATGGTTACTTACTTTCATAAAGTTTATTCATTCTCTGAATGCATCCCCAGTTCATTATGTACTTATGTTACAACCTCGTTTTTGTTTTTATTTTTTTCAATCATCACAGTGTCAGTGTTCAGCAAAGCAACACTCAGCAAGCTTTAAACAGTTAAGTTTTTATGGGGGTTACTGCAATCATAGAGATATACAATAATTTCAAATCACAGGATGAAAATAGTGGCTATGGCAAAATAGTAAATTTCAGGTTTTGTTATTTTGGCCTTTAATAGTGAATTTGCAACAAGTTTGTCATAAACAGCTGTTTTTATGTTCTTTTTCATCAATGTATTTACTTCTACACACCCTGATGACAAATATGTGATATGCTCAGTACAATGTGTACCTACAAACTGATCACTTATTGCTCCAACAAGTCTTTTTTTTATTATTATTATTGATCACTTGTTAATTGTGACTATAATACTAACAATGATAATACTTTCATACATTTATTAAGCACTAAATACAGATGTTTCTAAGTGCACAGTTTACCGGAAAATTATCATTTACTCCATAATAATACAAAAATTTAAAAGAAGCGTATAATTCAAATAATAAGTACGATAAATAGATCAAATTGAAAATCAAAGTCAGTGTGCACCTCCATTGACCAACCCACAACTGGACCATTCCAAAGGACTATCTGCAACAAAACAAAACAAAACAAAACAAAATTTAAGCAGAGTCTAAACCCCTTGAAAACGGGCTGACTTTGCAACAACACGCATTTCCCATAGACACCTGCCCAACTATACTCGGGACTCGTCCTCAGTGGGTTAAACTGATTAATGGAAGTGACGAGATGTATATAGGCAGGTAGAGAAATCCAGAGAGAATGGGCAACTGCAGAAAAAGCATGATCACCTATTTTGTGGATCGTAAGTGTGAGGTCCAGGAGTCTAACTGCATTGTAGAGGATGAACGGAGGGATCTTGAGGAAGTAGTGGAACGTAAGGAAATGAGATCTGTGAGATCTTGTTAACTTCCCTTTTTTTGGAGACATTTCATTGTTGTTAAATTTGTTGTTCCAAATTTCTATGAAGATGAGGTTTGTAACTTGATTTAAATGGGAATATGAATGAATCCATGAATGGTGAATGTATGCTGGTATTGACTCGTTTGAAACATTTGATGTATTCCACTTAGAATGCCTACATATTGAAACATTAGTAAGGTATAACCTATGAAAGCTGCACCAGCCTTTGACCAAAGAGCTAAGTAAATGCTCTCTTTCTTTTCTTTCCTCTGTGTTTCTTTTGCTTTTTTTTTTTTAGGGGGGGGGGTTAAGGACACTTGTGGAATGACTTGAACGTACTGTACAAAGACATTGGAACAAAAACACCCTTCACTTATCTTTCCATGAATTATGCCATCACCATACAGCTCTGTGATGTGATGTGATGTGATGTGATGTGATGTGATGTGTGATGTGATGTGATGTGATGTGATGTGATGTGATGTGATGTGATGTGATGTGATGTGATGTGATGTGATGTGAAGTGATGTGAAGTGATGTGATGTGATGTGATGTGATGTGATGTGATGTGATGTGATGTGATGTGATGTGATGTGATGTGATGTGATGTGATGTGATGTGATGTGATGTGATGTGATGTGATGTGATGTGATGTGTGCAACACTCGATTGTCTCCCTAAAAGCTCTGTGTAGCCTTTCTAATGTGGCTGTCAGAGTGTGAATATCAGCAACTTTGATTGCTAGATTGGTAGCTGAATGTTTTAGAAGGTTACAGGTGGAGATGATTCTTGAGAATAAAGTGATCATTAGATCATGTGAATAGCAATTCGTCTTCTGACCAAAGATTATTCTGTATCTTCATGTTTGCTGCCCTCATAGGTGGTGGTGATGTGATCCAGCTGGAGAAGGTGACAAATGATGCTGCCATGTACAGTGGTTCCTCTGCCAACAGTTCTAGCACAAACCAAGCAGAGCCAGGAGGTATTCATATAGTCGTCCACCAGAATGGTCCTGAGCCTGTCTCCATGGAGGACACATTGGTCCCACCATCCTCCCGGACTCCTACCACTCCCACCAGCCAGCCACACCGGTCACAACCCCACCCCCTGCGAGGGCACTCCCCTCAGCTGCACCCATCCCCCAGCCCCGGCGGAGGAGGGGGCAGCGGACACACACCGCTCAACATTTCCCTGCGCGATGCCAGCACAGACCTCTCAATGCACAACCCCGGTCTCATGCAGTCTGCAAGCGATGGGCAAGTGGCCCATGACGACTCGAGTTATCTTTTTCAGAATGCGTTGCAGGCAACAGAAGTGCGTGTGATGCCATGCGCCGACGGGCGAGAGGACATCCAAATGTCTGTAGAAAGTAATGATGTGATGTCAGCCAGTCAGAAAACGATGGCATTACGGCACGCTGGTTCCAGACAGTCGTGTAACCCAGCTCAAGCAGCGATGCGGGCAAGATTCCGGGGGAGGAAAGAGAGTCTTGGTAGACTGAAGAAGCGACTGCTCCAGGAAGAGTTTGACAAGCGTCTGACGCTCATGCAAGAAGAGCACGACGTCAAGCTGTCATTCATGAAAGACAACCACGCCATGCTGCTGGAAGAACATCGATGGAAGAGGGAGGAACATGAACTGCGCATGAACATGATCAGGATCAATTCAAAGTTTTGATTTTAAATGACCATGTAAGATCAATAATGAAAGAGTACTGATCATTATGAATAGTTAGATGATTCAAAGAGTGAAGAAAAAAACAGCAGAACACGCACACACACACACACACACACACACACAATCAAAAAGTTCCCACAAAAAGCCTTCCATGTAGTAAAGTATGCAGTAGAGGCTGAAGAAAGACATTCAAATTCTGTGAAATTGAAAATTAAAACAAGAAATTTAGAGGAAAACTAAACCAGTGAAATTACTGCACCATTTTGGCCAAATGTGCTGCCAATCTTACTAGCACACATCATTGCTATACAATTAATTGCATAATATTGCTCAGAAAAAAAAAAAAAGGTATTGATAAGACAATTTCAAAAGCTTTAAATATCAAGCTGTCAGGATGTAATCAGGTGTTCTTATGTGTTCTTGTGTGTTTTGGAAACATACATTAATACATTGTAGTAAACTAGTTGCAACACCAGCAATAAGAAATATCTTAGTAGCAGAGAATGCTCACAATTCTGCTATTTTCCTTTGGTACAGCAGACATACCGTCAGCAATCTGTCTCAGTGGATTTTTGTGTGGGCAAATATGCCACCTCAATTCATCCAGAACTTAAAGCTCAGCTTTGGCAACATATCATATCGTGCATACGTGAGTATCATTTTCAACAAAGTGAAAGCTCATGTGTGTGACTGGTTTTTAGATGTTCCTTTGTTTTTGCATTGATGTAACTGTGAAACAAAATCAGTGGAAACTAGATAAATTTGTCTCATGCTTAACAAAATGGGTAATAACCAGTGGTCATCTTGGAATAGATTTTTATGACCAAAATGCTACAGCCCAAAATGATTACCATCATCTCTCACCTTATTAGTACATGTCATCACTTCCTGTTACATTGGTATTTGTCAGTCTTGGTGACAAGAAGAAGTCTAGATGCAGATTTTCTTTCGCGAGTTGTTACAAGGAGGAACAGTCCCATAGCTTGGTTTGTTTTGTTTTGTTCTAACATGATTTCAAGTTTGTATCTATGGATATGCCTTCTTGGTTTGTGAAAAAAAAAAAAAAATAGTGCCAAAACATTGATGTTGACTTCCAAGGCTAGAATATGAAGAAGAAATTGTCCTGAGCATTTACTTTCCACAGAATGAAGCCTTGTTCTCAAGAAAGGTTTTACTGTAAAACGAATGTTCGCATGCATTTTAATTTCATGAATTTCGTGAGCGCCAAGATTTGCGAAATTAAAATGCATGCGAAAGTTCTTGTCTACACTATATGGATTGAATGCCAGTGGGAGTTCGCGAAAATTTCATGCCACAAAAAAGGCCGTCGGCTCCAATTCGCGAAAAATTCATGCCACGAATATATCATGTTTTACAGTAGCTAGTACTGAATTTGCTTGATTTCTGACAAGTTATTTCCTGTAAAAAACATAATTTTCTATGTGAAATGCAAATTTTCTCATTCAGGTTTGACTATGCCTGGTAGATTTAAAAAAATAAATAAATCAGTGAAAATGGAAGAAATCAGTATGTAAGTGTCAAACACAGCTGTAAAAGCTGCTATCAGGGATATAATGTTTCCGTGGAAACAAGCTGATATTCATCCTTTTCCTGTCTGTTAAAAGCAGTCGTGAATTCATTTTTGTTCCTTCAATATCTAGTTTTTAAAGGATAAGTTCACCTTCATTAAAATAAGGATTGAGAGAATGTAGCAATATTAGTAGAACACATCATTGAAAGTTTGAGGAAAATCGGACAATTCGATCAAAAGTTATGAATTTTTGAAGTTTTTGTGCAGTCACCGCTAGATGAGAAGACTACTGCAGTGCATGCTGTCACATGCGTACAACCGTATAAGGAACATATAAAGAGAATTTCACAAAATTTCATCTTTTGAAAAAAGTACATATTCCCTTGACTCATTACTGACATATATTATATGTAATATTATTCCCCTTGCCTTTAGAAAGAGGCAAGTCAAGTGCTCTTTTATTATGCGAAAAAAGTGAAAATATGTTGAATTTTCTTTACATTTTCTTTATACTGTTGTACTCATATGACATCACGAGCCTTAGTAGTCTCCTCATCCAGCAGTTCCAACACAAAAATTTTAAAAATTCATAACTTTTGCATCGATTGTCCAATTTTCATCAAACTTTCACTGATGTCTTCTACTAATATTGCTGCATTCTCTCAATCCTAATGTTTATGAAGGTGAACTTGTCCTTTAATGTGGCTTTGTATCATCAAAGATACTGAGTTAGATGTTTGCACTCCTGAATACTACACTGTATTATCTTTGTGTTAATGAGATAGGACTTGACATAGGCTTTTCAAACGTACACCAGCACATACACATGTCATATTCAAAAGACAACAAAAACATTGAAAAGTAGATAAACAGAACAGAGTTGCTTTTTATTCTTTGGCCAAAATGGGATGTCTAGTGATGATTGTTTAAGTTAAGTCTCTTTTTCTGAAGTGACATGGTACTTTAATTTTGCCACTTTTCAAACCTGAAAGTAAGTGAAGTTGGCACTTAGCTGAAGTGTGCATTTAAAGGTAACGCATGTGTATTGTAGACAAAATAAGAATGTTAACATGGTGTAGGCATGCCAGAAGCCCTGAGAAAATGTATTGAACAATTTTTCTGTGAGAAAACTATAGGTCAGCCCAAATTGGAGTGCAACTGCCAGCTCGCAATTTCTACCAAGGTCATGTTAGTAACCCTCAGTGAAAAGAAAGTGTGTGAACAGCTGAAGGACATTTGACTGTGTTGTGCGTGAGGACTACAGGGCCACAAATGAGCTGCATAGTGAGTATGTGGTTCCTTAGTCAGTGAGCACTGTGAAGCCATCATTTCTAAGCATATTTCCCATTCATATTACAATTGTATTGTTTTTCATTTTGTAAGCAGTATGCTGGCTGGAAAGCACAATTCCACAATATTTTCAAGTTGGCTGTAATGAATAGAATAAAAACCAGATGAGCAGAGTTGCAGAGGTCTTATCGAAAGCACAGATATAGAATAGAATCAGAAAGTGACGGAATCTTTGAAGTTTCCCATCTTTTTATGACTCAGTGATATTAGTTGTATCCACATACTTATAATATTTGCAGAGGTGATGTCATCACCATGCAAGTCACCTATTGAACTGTACAAAACTCTTCATCAAATTTCCTTTCTTGACGTAGAATCCACCAGAAGATGTATCCTTTGCTAAAAATCATAATATAGTCAACCTTTACTGAGTTGAATCTATTCGAACTGAAAAAATAGCTTTGACTTCAAGGCACATGGTCCCGGTGATTTAGTCAGATATGCATACGTGGGCGCATGGCGCAAGTTTCCTATAGAGACCTATGCTGTCGACTCCTCTTTAGCGCTTACACTGTGACCCATTTCCGCGAGTTCGAAGAAGTCCAATCCACTGTAGTCACCGTAACGATCACAGTTCAGCTCATGATTCGGCTGAGGGTAATGACCGCTTTAGCAAACTTCTTTTGTGATGTCATAATAAGAAGCATATATGCACGCACCCTGGCATTACTACAGACTGCGTGATGCGCAGAGAAGACAATGAAGGCAATGTCACCTAGCAACACCTACACGCTTTACTCTTGATGACAACTTCGGCAATCTTCGTATCAATTAATGCTAATGGTGATCGGCAGTATCATCAACAGCGCCCTCTACACAACTGGGACTAGTGCGCCTTTAAAAGAGAAAATTCGGCTTATGAGGGATTAAAATCAATAGAATATAAAGAGAAGAGGACTTGAAAAGACCTTGACTGTGGCAATTATTCAACTTACGCGAGGTCGACTTAGGCAGGGTTGACTGTAGTCTTGTAACCCCCCCCCCCCAAAAAAAAATAATAATAATAAAAGATAGAAAATAGAACAAACCCATCTAACACTAAGGACTTTAAGGGGAGACAACCGTCAACCCTAAATATAGCATGTTTAATGTTTCTGTGTGTAAACCAACAGATGATTTGTGAGGGAGATGATACCATTTTCTCATCTTCTAATTTGCATATGTGTGGATGCAACCAATATGACTACCAGTATTCAGTAAAAACATCTGATACTTTATTGATTTCATGACCTCTATTTTTTTTTTTCAGATAATGATGAAACTTTTACAACTCTGGTCATCCAATTTTACTCTATTACCATAGTCAACATGAATAGGATGTGGAATTGCGCTTGAAATATAGTACTGTATAATTGTGTAGATATACATGTGATATTTTGTCTATGTTTTCCAATAAAAGATAATGAAAGTAAATCACTTTCATGTACGCCATGAAATCATTTTCTTTTTAATGTTCTGTATGGTAGCTGCAGTGTAAAGGCATTCACATTATGTACATAAAACTTGGTTATAGATACACAGGACAAACGATGTATAGAGAGGTCATTAAACCAGAAAATTTTGTATTTAATATCTGTCATTAATATTCACAAATACACAAAACAATGAATTCAAGGGCATTTGATCAATTGATTGAGACTACAGAAAAAGACTTGTTTTATTTTAGTTTGTTGTATCAAATAAGATGGAAACTAGGCTCCTATTCTATGTCAAAATGGTAACAGAGGAACACAGCACATGCATGAAGCATTCTGCAAGACACAGTATTAGGCCTATAAACAAAATAGGGTCCTCTGTTGAGAAAGTATCACTCAGAAAATACTGTTGATTCTAAAATACATTAAAGGTCCTGTTTACCTTTGGGAGCAGTGATTTCAAAAATTTTCAAGATATCACATTTGATGTATATGTGTAGGTCTGTTGTATCACAAAACATCCTACCATATAAAATTTTTGCAATAAAGCCTAAAACATGAGGAGATATCAACATTCTTCTCAATAAACCATAACTGTATATGGTTTAGTCTGGAAGCATTCTTATTATAACTATTGTTCACATTTTGTGTACTTAACAATACTTAACATCGATTATACAGATTCAAATTTTTACAGTGGTTGTTTCTATCCCTAACTCACATTTTAGATATATTTTTAAGCACTACTGTTGGGTTTTTGTTTCATCTGCAAATGGTAAATTATGCCTTTAACTGGTACATTGGAGTAGTGAGCAACAACAACAACTATCAGTACTTTTGTGATGAAGATACATTTTGTTACCAGTTGATTAAAGGCATAATTTACCATTTGCAGATGAAACAAAAACCCAGCATTAGTGCTTTAAAATAGTTCTGAAATGTGAGTTAGGGACAGAAACAACCACTGTAAAAATCTGAATCCGTATAATCGATGTTAAGCATTGTTAAATGCACAAAATGTGAAGAATAGTATGATAAAAATGTTTCCAGACTAAACCGTCTACAGTTATGGTTTATTGAGAGAAATACTGATATCTCCTTATATTTTAGGCTTTATTGCGAAAATGTTATATGGTAGGGTGTTTTGTGATACAACAGACCTACACATATGCATCAAATGTGATATCTTGAAAAATTTTTAAATCACTGCTCCCAAAGGTAAACAGGACCTTTAAATTGTAGAATGCCTGTGGTTTGTTTGTCCTTATTTCTACAAAAGAAAATGTCCTCTCTTCAATATCACGTCAATATCACACAGCCTGATGTGAAAAGATCATAGATTTGTGAGAGAAATTTATTTCTTTTGACTTTTATGTTGTGGATCAGAGGTCAGTTAACTGTAAGTAAAGTTTCTTTTTGCCTGAGATTTCCCTGTAGCAAATTATATTTACAGTCATGGACAATTCAAGATGAGAAATCTGCCTTTTTTTCCTAAATTGAGCAGCATTTATGATGTCAAAATACTGTACAATGCATCAGTGTTTGTGTGTGTGTATGTGTGTGTGTGTTTGTGTGTGTCTGTGTCTGTTTCCGTGTCTGTATCTGTTTCATAAGTTGTGCTAAAACTTCAGTTTTTTGTTTCATGTTACTTGAGAGATGACTGAGAGCAATTAGTGAGGGCAAGCAAATTTACATTCATTTTGATTTGATTTGATTTGATTTGATTTGATTTATTTGATTGATTGATATCTGTATTATCATTGTACGTGAACATACATGTAGATGTATTATACATACATTGTCGGAGCCATACATATATAAACATCAGTTGTTAACAAAATATTTTTTCTTCATTGCCTTTACACAATGTACAGCAGAAACGTATCAGCAATACAACCGTACAATGAATAATACAGTAGGCACTTGATTTGCGTGCAACCCTCGTACATAATACACATAGAAAAAAAAATAGGAGGGAGGGATGACTTGCGTAGAGATAGGATAGTAGAAAGGAGAAAGGGAAAGGAGAAGTCTGTCTGCTTTCACTAAAGGCTTACACAAAGTTAGTTCACCTGGATCACTGATTAGTAAGGCATGACAAAATATTTCTCAACGAGGTACAGGTGACCAGTTACAGTTTACGGTTGGTTACGTGAGTCACATAATAGATAACATAATACAAATGTAGATGAAATGCGGCGAAGTTTCTACGAAGGAATTTCGTGTATTATACACTAACGATGACAACGAAATTACTGATATCGAAAGAGTATCATTGTTTTTACAGCTTTCCTAAAAGAATACAGGGACTTCGAATTTCAGAAGGAAGAGAGTTCCAAACATCGGGTCCCGTGTGTCTGATAGATTTCAGAGCCCTCACTGTTTAAGGATTATTATAAATGAAATTTATCAGATTGTCTCGTAGGATAAGAATTTATTTCCTTGTTTAATTGAAATAGTGAGAAGAAAGAAGATGGTATTTTCATTCATATATTTAGGCCTGAAGGATAGATTCAGCGTTGGGTTTACACTAACCAAGTCTTGATTTTTATCTTTCATGGGGATGGATGGAGGAATTTTTCAAGTGGCAACCGTGATGCGACAACATCGGATTGTGTGTGGGTTTATGTGAGAGTACATACATTTTTTTTTAGTCCCTCCCTCTGCTACCTCCATGCAGATCTTGCATTCATTTGGGACTTTTCCCCAAAGAAAAGTATCATGATTGAAAAAAAGAAAACCAAAACACACAGAATGGAACCCATTCGGTAATAGGCACACTGTAGTTAGGACAAGCGTGATAAATTTTATCAAGAATTTCATGAACACTGAAAATTCAGCAAGTCAACTTATATGGCATATGTGAATGAAACCTCAAACATTATTTTTAAAGGACATGTAAGCAAAGTCAACCCTTTGTGAAGATCCTTGAGAAACAGTCATAATGAGTATGCAAGAGATGAGACAAAGTGAAATAACATTAACAGTTCTTAGTTATTCTATGGTCAATGGGTATTCCCAGTGAATGATGAGTGCAGTACGTTAATGATTATCCTTCAGTTTTGCAAACTGAATTGAAATGACATTATACAAAATTAAATGAAATAATTTCATAATGACTAATGAACTTGGACTTCACCGGTTCTTCGAGTTGATAGTTGTCATTATGTGGTCATCACAAGGAGGTGGACACTAGGAACCAGGATAACACAGATTACTTTACCATTACCCAGGGTATGGAAGAGGCAATTACAATATGAATTGGGGGCTCAAACGTGAAGATTGCATTTTGTGATAAATGTGCACCACCTCATAATCATACATCGAACATGTAGGCGATGGTATGTAGGGTTAGTGCGAATAAAAAGGGGGATAAAATCAATAAACGGAACGTTGCAACACTCATTTATTTCTCACGGTTGTATACTGAGCAGCTTTGTCAAATCTCGAGAAACGGGGTTCTTTTGACACAAAATGACACCACAAGATAAAGTTTTGTCAAGTTTCGAGATTTCCGTAAAAGCAAGCTACTACCCTGGATCCTCCGGCTCTCAAGTGAACTATTCTGTGAGTAGAGCAAAGAAGAAGCACGAAAAACATTTCGATACCTAGAATAATGTTTCAAAACAAACGGCAATTTCAGTGTTTGTCGATATAAGCTACAGGTGGGCAATACATAAGAAGAAATGATGACATCATGTGGCTATTTATAGCACGTCTGCCCGAACTACTTTCTCTGGGACCTGCGAAGCCTCAACAAGGCTGTCTCGTCTGGCTACGAAGATGACGCTAGGTGTGGTGACTCACAGAATATGAATGGTTCCACGTAGCAGCGGATCGCGTGTCGGGGAAGTAGTTTACTTTGACGAGACGCGGTTGGATGTGTGAGCGACACGTGGAGGAGGATTGGAATGTTGGAGATGAGTCGTCTTATGATGATGCAGCGAGATATGAATTTACTACCGAAAATTGTCTCGTGTTGACTGTTCTTGGGGTTTACACTTGACACGTAGTGTACTCATGAGATCATGAAATGTTTTCATATACTTTTTAGTGCAAAATGCTCTCAAATTGTCCCCTGGCCCTCTCTTGTATGTTTATTTGTGTGTTTTTTTAAAATCTGTAATAGATAATCAATATCCTAGCCGCATCTTGTTATCAGCATGTATTTTGGTGAGATCATTTGCCGAAGTCTCGATTTGCGGACAATGTCTAGTCTTGTCTGGAAACACGATACAGAATAAATGTAAAACTTTAATCACGAGCTTAGACTACAAGACCGGCGCGCCGGGGCAGGGCAGGGCGCGGCAATGTTGGCTCAGAAGTGTGACAGCTTTCATGGATGTTGTAGCTTCATGCTTAGATATAGAGCTCCCGACTCGTGATTGTGTTCATAATTATGTCTGAAATCAATGTCTGAAATATACCTGCATGTCTTTGTATCTACATCTAATTTATCTCTATCTATCTTCCTATCTTCTATATCTATCTATCTATCTATATCTTTCTATCTATCTATCTATCTATCTATCTATCTATCTATCTATCTATATCTATCTATCTATCTATCTATCTATCTATCTATCTATCTATCTATCTATCTATCTATCTATCTATATCTATCTATCTATCTATCTATCTATCTATCTATCTATATATATATATATCTATATATATATATATATATATATATATATATATATATATATATATATATATATATATATATATCTATCTATCTATACATCTATCTATCTATCTATATATCTATCTATCTATATCTATCTATCTATCTATCTATCTATCTATCTATCTATCTATCTATCTATCTATCTATCTATCTATATATCTATCTATCTATATCTATCTATCTATATATCTATCTATCTATCTATCTATCTATCTATGAGTATCTATCTATCTATCTATCTATCTATCTATCTATCTATCTATCTACATATCTGTATATTTATCTATCTATATATCTATCTATTTATCTATCTACCTATCTGTCTCTGTATCTATATTCATCTATCTATTTATATCGGCCCTATCTATCCATCCATTCACCTACGTGCCTATTTGTGAATATATTATATACCTGTATGTGTGTATATATACATTGTATATTATGTAGGTCCTATGTATGTTTGTACCAATTTATCTATTTGCTATCAATCCGTATCTATCCATCCATCTTTCTATATCATAATCATCTATAATGTGAATTGTCATGACACTCAGTTGAAATACAGTATGTCCCACAAAAAAAAAAATTACAACGGGGCCCTCCGCAATGATATCTTTAAGAATTAGTGAATCAATCTAAATACAAATTCAGGGTATGAAACTACAACTCATTGCCCACATCTTACAGAAATCCCATTCGATTTGCTTCAGTGGTCAAAGAGTAATGAGGAATTTTGTAGAGGATGTCGGGAATCCCTTCTGTCCAAATTCTGTCTATTATTCACACACAAGAGCATTGAATTGCTAAAATTGGAAGAATGAGACTCATGACATGCTTTAGAACAATCCACATTTCTCTGTGACCGCTTAACCAAATTGATTGGGGTTTTCTGCAAAATAGAGCTAAGATGTTATATTTTAAGACCCTGAAGTAGCACTTAGACAGGTTGATCATATAGGGTGCTATCAATTCGAAAAGCTGATTGTAATTTTGGGGGCGACTTACTGCAGTATGTCCCCCAAAAAATTACAATCAGATTTCGCATTGATAACGCCCAATATGATTAAATTTCTAAGTGCTACTTCAGGGTCTTAAAATGTCACATTTTAGCTCTATTTTGCAGAAATCCCCATTCAATTTGACTAAGCGGTCACGGGGAAATGTGGATTGTTGTAAAGCATGTCATGAATCGGATTCTTCCGAGTTTAGCATTTTGATGATCTTGTGTGTTAATAACAGACAGAACTTGGACAGAAGAGATTCCCGACATCCTCCACAAAATTCCGTATTTCTCTTTGACCACTGAAGCAAATCGAGTGGGGTTTTCTGTAAGATGTGGGCAATGAGTTATAGTTTCATACCCTGAATTTGTATTTAGATTGATTCACTATTTTTAAAGATATCATTGCGGAGGCCCCCGTTGTAATTATTTTTGGGACATATAACTGTACAATGTATATCATGTACAGACAGTGTGATTATGTTTCACTGAGCTCCTTGGCATTGGTATACATGTACTGTATATGATAGTACCATCTGTAGCTCCATGATTGAACGAATCGCGGTTCACATTCTTCAGTGGTGAGGTATAGCCCTATCTTGACATGCAGGCATCTCAGCAAGTAACAGGAGACTGAGAGGATTAACACACCTATACACACGCACAAACACACACAAGCACTCACAAGTACACACAAACCAGGCAGGTGAGATGAAACCCCCTGCACAAACACACACATTCCCTTGCTCTTTGAAGCCATATCTGACATCCACGTTTGGCCGACAGGCGGAAATACTATAGTGTACAGAAGAAAATGATGAAAAGTGATATTTCTTTGTTATTACTACGAGCTACGAGTTAATCCGAAGCCTTGCGGCTTGCATCATCGGGAAAAAAGGAAATGAAATATGAAATACGACAGGTACCAAAAAAAAAAAAAGAAACAAAAACAACCCAAATCAATGTAAATGTATGTACCATGAAAGGCCCCCATAGCGCTAGTACTTAGGAACAAGGGCATAATTTTATTCAGGCAGTCATTCTCGCAATGCATAAGAGATGTAAATCATAGTAAAGAATAAGGTCGAGAGAGATCGACTAGAGATGGCGCTATTGCATAAATGCACCTTGAGCACTTGGTACAGGGAACATGGTGAGAGCAAGAGACACAAACCCCAACCTGGCAGGTGCAATGCTAAACCAAGGAGGTACTGGGCTCGCCTAGTACCTCCTTGGCTAAACCAACCAGTAATATGAGCAAGGAGGTTACTCAACATGAGTCATCTTGGGCATAACACATCGTGATTTCACGCCATGTCTGCGTCACGATTTTTTTTTTCTGTGATACATAAGATGGCAGCTCTGTATTTGAAGAGTATCATTGCAAAATGGGCTAAACGCCATTTCTCAACATTTTAAAATAAGCCCATCATCAGATGGAGCGAAATAAATCCTTTCCCAGAATACCTCACTTGTAACATAACAATAAATATTCTTGAATTTATGATTAATATTCCTTTTTTCTCGTTATTTTCTTATTCTTTTTAGCAGCTTTTATCGCAACAACCTCAACAAGAATGGAAATATAATAACTCATTTTGCTATAATACTCTATTGTTGTGTTCTTCTAGCTGGCGTTTATCTATAGTACAGAAACATGATATTTTTTTTTTTTAAATCCTTATGATACCAGTTCTTGCAAATTACAGTTCCCATGTACCGCAATCATTACATGATGGATAAATAAACAGATGAATAATAAAAAAAGGAAATAACTCAACAAATAAGAAAATGAGCATTGAAGAATGACTGGCTGATACTAATAGATCAATAAATACGAAAGATGGAAAGTAGGTAATCAATGAATAAGAAAACACACGTACATTGAAAATGGCAAAGCAGCAGCTGATGTTTCTTGCATTTTAATGAATACACCGATATGTTTCACAAAACCAATAGAAAATAACTTCTATAAATACATGCAAATCAATGCAAATTACAAAATATTTATATTTTTGACACAAAGTTAAATATCGATGTCTGGTAAAGCTCACGCCTTCATTTTCATTAGTTTACTGTATGAATGTCACATAGTCGTCATTTTCATTACAATTCTTGTGCTGTGATTTGTTTGACAATATAATGTGCTTTATAGATACAAGGTTATTCCGACTGGAAATTACCAACCTCTTCTTATCATCCGCGATTGCGAGTATTAAATGTTAAACAAAGAACTGACGTGCACTTAATGTATAAAGTCTGGTTTGCATACAATGAAATATACCTCAAGAGACTGAGTGAAAATTCTGTACCGGTGTATAACAACCCTGAACATGCACACAATATATTACATTGAGAAAAGATATTCTTTCCATCATGTAAAACAGTAACACTTGTTTCAATTATTAGACTTTGTATTTTTCTCAGTGTAGAAACTGTAACAAATGAGTTCATTTTAACCAGGAAGGTGGGAGAAAAATAATATTTCCCTGATTCAATTTCAACGGCAACAAGTCAAAATCCTGACAGCCGATAAATTATTAAGTCACTATTGTTTCAGACATTAACGAAGAGTAGTAACGCAGTAGATGCCCTCTGTGATGATGCTTATAATAATATTCATGATTATGCTAACATTATGACGTACATTCACAACCGTCAGACTTTTTTTTTCTGTTTAACAAGATAATGTACATAATCAACTTACGCATGGTATTTGGATTTCTCTGAAGTAAATTTGTTACATCAACCATTTTTTCCTAATAATGTAGTAGGCATTATAGAACAAAGAGGACGAACAACATAAAAAAGAATATTGCTGAGAATTGTAAGATACTTTCTCCTACAGATCACACATATAGACACAATACAAATTGCTTTAAATTTACTATAGTCATCTTGAACTATTAAGCCTTTTTGGACAAGCTGCACCTTTGAGTTTGAATGCTTGCACGAGTTCATGAGTTGCTTGCAAGAGATGAATTAACAAACGAGTTCATAGTACTGTAAACTGTTTTATAGACATACATCATAAGCAAAGCTCTTCAAAAAGATCAAGTTATCTTTCAATATTGCCAAAGTCAAGTTTGCTGGAACAGGTGATAGATGCACGGAGAATATCATAGTCTTTCGATCTTTAAAATAACAACAACAACAATATCATAGTTTATTCTATGTTGCGTTTTACACGGCTTTGTTGGAAAGTTTAAATTTTCTTGCAACAACAAAAACACAAACAACAACATTAAGGCACAAATAATGATGGAAGAACATATTTCATGATCCTGGTAAGACACTCACCACACGCCAAAAAAAAAAAATAAATAATAATAATAATAATTAACATCATTCTCAGCACTATGGATACTAGCACAGTTAACAAACTCACCACCCTGTGCCCCCATCTTTTCCCGCGTACATAAGGGAAAGGTGCAAATTTAGCAGTAAATTTGTCATAGCTGGGTGAAAACTTTAAAGTGATAATATGATTCAGAGTGTTCTTGAGGGAACAATAATTCTATACAAATACAGAAAAAATATATAGACAAACAATGCTGAATACGACCTTCTTTGATTAATCTTTGGTGGATTATTCATTTTAACAGTCATAGCAGACTGTTCTTCTTTTTTTTTTCCTTTTACTTACTACAACTTGGTATAGAAGATTGCCACAAAAATCAATACCACCCCATTAACGTAGTAGCCTAAATATGACTTAATTACGTATAGCGGTAAAGATAGCTAAGCGTTATTGAAACGTTTTGATTACTGAACTCCACACGCATGAAATTGTTTGCAAACTGCAAAAATTGGCGAAAAATACGAAACCTGGCTGCATAAACGACGCGTAGAAACGATCAAACAGGAAATGGTTATTTGAGAGGAGAATATTATTGCAAGATATCTCATTTCTGGGTCACAACGATATCAATGTCAGTACAGTGTACATGATAGCAAAAAATTCGGTTATCGTGAGTGAGACTTCCTTTTCAAAACATTATCTGAACAACGGCCGGTTGCTAACTTCTTTCAAATAACTGAGGTGTCTCACCAAGAATTAAGTGATCAATTTACGAAATGTTATTAGGGCTTTCAAAGAGTATAAATCCCAGGACGCAAATTCATATTGAGCACATGAATATAGAAACATAAGATGAATAGAAAAATATTCAGAGAGTATCAAAGTAAGAACAGACAAATAACAGATTCATTTCCATCTGGATAAGACAAGATGACTGGATAACCCATATTCAGCTGCACTATTATATAGTGCTGCTGGTCTAATAAATAAAAGGAATGTACTTGCAATTCGTAAATATACAGCTGCCGTTACCATAAGCAGTAGCTTTGTCTATTTCAAATGATCAGTTTTGTGCCTGAAATTTCACTATTTCTTTTTTAATTTTTCAAACAAACATATTCTCCAAGAAAAAATCTTTATGTGCAAAGTAAGTGAGAGCGAATTGCAAAATAATTCAACGAGACTGTGATTACAAGAACTTGTGAAACATCCGACATGTCGGCCGACATGACGTTGCTAATGCTGACATTTGCGAAGTCATAACTTTCATATCATTTGAAACTTTATTCAGGTTATGTTTCACTTGATCTCTTTTGATATATTTCTGTCATCCAAAATCAACTTTCTCCCTTTCATATTCTCCTCTGTCCTATATACCTGAGTCTATTTCTGGTACTAAAATTATTGCTGCCAATCACACCAGATACTGTAGTTTAATTCTATGGCGATATACTGATAATAATGCAGAGTCAAATAACACGACATGGCCTCGGGTCCGGCACATCATGCAACACGGAATGTTACGACGGAAAGGCCCAACAAATTCATCTTACAGTGCATACATGTTTTACATGAAAACACATTTGTCCCATATTTGTTCTTCCATTATCCGGTCCAAGCAAATGTTAACATATGGAATTCCTTTCATTTCTATCACAACTAAATCCCTGTGTAGAAAAGGGAAATCGTTTGGTTAGCATCAGTGTCACAGCAAATGTGGCCAGGACGATGTCAATAGCTTTTCAACTCCGGTGAACTTTGCGTGAATGCACTTTACCTTGGACCTGAGTAGTGAATGTGGGACACTGTCACAAACGAATGTCGTCCTGCACTGTTTATGACGTAGTTCTAGCCTGGCATATGGTCAAGGAATTATGAAATGCATATAGTAGCCCTACCCACCGACACCTCAACGCAGTGCAATGCCGTGGACCAACGGGAAATATGTTTGCCTCGTTTACAACTATCCCCACCCATGAAAGTATCAGGCAGGACGGCTCATAAGTGCGTTTCATACTTAAACCTCCTGCTAACATGGTCCCATAGCTTTGTGCTGGTGTGAGTGGGCAAACCGTGTATAGTTACTGCTGAATCTGGTTCGTCCTCATTGCATCTTTTCACCTCGCCTATTGCTCCATCGCTTCCTCTCCGCTGAGCTGTTCTGGGCACGGTTGTTGGTTTTAGATACTCAAACTGCTTTTCAAACGTTTGCAAGGTACTAGACGATTTGGGCGTGGGTGCAGTATTGTCATCATCCACTTTCACCACTGTGAAACGGCTGGCTTGGTTCTTAGGTGGGGAAAGACTTGCTGACTTCTTTGTTTGCTCAGGCGGGTTCGGTTTCTCTTTGTCGGCATCGGGATTGCATTCTGACGTTGAGGGCTCCTCTTTGACTTTCTCCACAGTAAACCGACTGCCAGTCGACTTGGCAGAGATTTCTTCCAACTGTACTTGAGTTGCACCGAGCGTTCCCTTGCGTGGTCGGGTGACCTCCAGATATTGCTTTGTTTTTGTCGGAGTCTTTCCCCTTTGCGACTGACTTCCTTCGCTTTGATGGCTTGCACTAACAGAAGGCTGTTTAGACGACGATTTGGATGGAGGCGATGTTTCGGGAGATTTGGGTTTCAGGCGAGCATCCTCTGATACCCTGGAGATGCTGAATCTCGAACCAACAGTCCTGGATGGAGAAAGGGAGCGCTGTTTGGATGGAGATTTAGTCTTGTCTTCCTCTGGAACGGACGTAACCTGAAATCTGGAGGGACGTTTCTGATACAGTCCTTGGATGCTTTCGGGAGACGTCTCTCTCGCATCAGATGGGTGAAACAACACCACTTGAGGTTTTTGATCTCCATCTTCAGTCACCACTACACTCGGCAGCGCAGGCGCTGGTTTGTCTTGTTTCCTCGCTCTCGATGGCGAGTTCGATGAGGAGCTGGCTTTATTCTCCACACCAGCGAACACTTCGTTATTTTCACAGTCGAGTAGTTTGACTATTTCACTATTGCTGTTGGCTCTGTTGTAGTGGTGTGATTGGAAAGGACTGAAAAGGGAGGCATCGTCAGTCTGGGAGTTGTTGGGCCGCGTCGCGTCACCAGGGCCTTTCTGAATCTGCTGCAGCTGCGATTTCAGCTGCCTCGCCAGCTCCCCGCCCGTGATGGTATTCAGAGTTGTGTCATACGGCTGACTTACGCGTCTGTCGTACGCGTTGGCCATCAATGCCTGCCGCAGCTCCTCTTCGAACGTTCGCTCAACGGGAATCGACTCTTCCTCCGACGATTTCCTGAGCCGCTGAACTTGGCGCTTAACTTTCTTGATGGAGTCCCTGGTGCAGCAGATGGCGAAGATGAAGGAGAAGATCGCCGTGAAAAGCGTTGCCATGCCGATAAAAATCACCTCCTTGTGCTCGAGGATCCTGTCCCCAAGGTAAAAGGGGAGGTCGTCTGTTCATGGAAAGAAACAGAGAAGGAAATAGACTCATGATTACGCTGACACGTCAACCTCATTACTTGAGCGGGACTTTTCTCGAAGTGCACATTAGCTATAATGCCAGCAGCGGATACTTAATAATGAAAATGTACGAGGCGCACAACACATGACTATGTATGAGACCATAATGTTATGTGCACGTGGTGGGAGGGAAATAATTTTAAAAAGTGAGTATAAGGAGAGATGACAGACTTAATGAAAGTGCCGGCCGGTACAACGTTACAGTTCCTCCCTTCTATAGTTATCTGGTGCCTGAACGGTGCAGAGGGTTGACTGCGAACTCTGCCTTGCCACCTTCTTCCTCGATATAAAGGCAGAAGAAAGTTCTAGACTTTACAGGTGAGTCATCAGAATTCTTACTTATGTCTAATGCGGCGACATAAAAACATAGTTATAATGTGAGGTGCAATATTCAGAGAGCGACAAAAAGTGAATGAGGGGGAGGAGGAACAAAGGGGGGGGGGGGATCCAGAGAGAGAGAGAGAGAGAGAGAGAGAGAGAAGGAGGGGATAGAGAGGGAGAGAGTGGTAGAGAAAGTGTGTGTGTGTGTCCCCTATCAATCCAAGGAAGTACTCGGTAGATTTCACAGACAAGAGTTTGCCTAGCTTTATCTCACTATGCACGCAAGTTCATTGCAGAATGAAAAGACAAATCAGAACAGTGGATGCCCATGGCCATGATACGAAATGTACTGCAAGATCATGAAGATATTAATATCTGCTGGTGCATGACTGTGTGGAGTCTGTCCGGAAGCTTTTTCATCTACACGTATTTGCTATTGATATTCGATACCAGTGTTTAAAATAGCTACTTATACAGTAGCTTCGTTTTGTCTTTTTATTATAAACCACAGACATGAACCGCGAGATGTAACATGAACCTATAGTTGAAGACGCGGAAGTAATACCGCCGGCACCCGAATTCCACTGCCTCATGACATGCATATAGATTATTACTCTTTCCTGTGTGAGTATGGGGCTATCCCGTCCTTATGCAGTATGCTCATGACAGCATGGCCATACTTAGTATTATAATCCTTGCTTTTGCAAAGCAGGGGTCCCTGGGGTTCATCGAGAGATTTGCAATTACTGTGAAGTTGTCGGAATATGGCCGATAAGCCGTGGGCATTTGAAGTGTCATTCTACAACGTTGATTCAAGTTGACATTAAAGTACAATTCCACATAATGTTCAAGATGGCTTTAAAAAATAAAAGAGTAAAATCGGACTTGGAGTTAAAATTACAGATTTTGAAAGTATCATGTTTTCCCTGCAAAGTGGTTCCCCTGCAATTTCCCCTGCAGTGTTTTCCCTGCAACGTTGGTGCGATACCCACTAAGCAAATAACAATGGTGATGACATCATCAACTCACAGCTCTCTCGCTGGTTCGTGAATAAAAATATCATGAACTGGTCATTTAGACTGATAATTGAGCAACCCTTACAATACTATAGGGGCACTGTGGAGTAGTGGATAAGCCTCATGGGCCTGAATTCACGAAGGTGGTACAATTTGAACCATGGTTTACTTCGTGAATTCGGGCCTTGAGGTCTCGAGTTGCTATACATACGGCCTGATATCATTGATGCAATCGAATATATAACCTCCCGTACATAACGCAACCACTACCGGGTATGCTCTTCCATTGCAATACTTTCCGCGTACCTTTTGGGGTAATACTTTGCATTTTTATCGTTAACCGACTGAAATTGTTGTATCAAAGCGTTATTTCACACCACTTTTCTCTTCTTTAGAGAAAGATTTAACACTTTCTATAGGCGTACGAGAACTATGTTTTGCATGTCTTTAATGCCAACTTGCACATTGCGTGGAATTAACCTTCAGGCGCTGCCATCATTGCATCTTAAAAGTTTGCAAACATTTTCAAGAAATTGAGCCCTTGGATATTCCATATTGAGGGTGCCATCATGCACCTACGTGTCATGTACTATTACTATTACACACCAATGCATCCGGTAGTCTCGTCCGAGCTGTCGCCACAGTGATCCACCGAGTCACATCGTAGAATGGACGGGATGCACCGTCCGTTGTCGCACTGGTACGTGTCGTAGCTCAGGCACAGGGCAATGTCTACATGATGAGAGAACAAACACAATCGGTCATAATTATATCATATCAGTGGAGTACATCCTCCGTCTTCCTATTATTGATATGATCTTTCGATATGCATGCATAATCCCTGCGTGGGCAAATTGTTTTTCTTACCTAAACCCAAGACAGATCTTTTGAATCAACGCTCACAATAGCAATTCACTAAATCTTATTGAACTTTAACAATACTTCAGAGGAAGCTTGATTTACGAAGGATATTGGAATAAATTTACCGTCAAAAGGATGCATTTTGTTTGCTGTCCTCGAAGACAGATGCTAAATACAAAGCGCAGGTACAGAAAGCCGCCCTCTTTGTCACGAGGGTAAAAGTCAACCCTTCCGTGATGCTCGCCCATGCCAAATCACTGGAAAGAACTATAGCCAAGTACCCAATCAATAAAGTTGATGTACGTTCATTCAGCGTACCTGCGGGAAACATGTCTGTGAGCAAAGACACTTGGTTTCTAAGTGAACTTCCTAACAGAATTGTCATTGGTTTCGTGAGTAACGACGCCTACAATGGATCTTACGGGAAGAATCCCTTCAACTTCTCAACCTCAATTTTATCTCCGTAAGAGTGGATGGAGAAACAGTACCTCAGAAGGCGCTTCATTCCACTTTGATCCTTGTCAGTGACAGAGTAAAATTCACGCTTATCGTTTATTCACGAACATGGAATTTATATACTTAGTATAGATAGACAAGAATACGCAAAATGATATACTCTGCATGCTTTTGACCTCACACCCGACATGCCCGATGGTTGTCATATACAGCTCATTATAACAGAAAACTGCCTGCTGAAATTTATATTTCAATCAGCCCTTGAAACTACGGTACCGTCAAAGAAAACCAAAGCCCAAAGAACAATATGGATCGAGTGAAAGCAGCAACATTTTAGTAGAACGCATCAGTGAAAGATTGAGGAAAATCGGGCAATTGATGCAAAAGTTATGAGTTTTTAAGGTTTTTGGTGTTGTAATGACTGGAAAAGGAGACTACTAGAGTTCATGATGTCATGATTGTGTGGGCAACAATATAAAGAAAAGAAAAGAAGAATTCCGCAAAAATTCAGTTTTCATGAAAATTACACATTCCATCAACTTGTTACTGACATAATTATATTAAGGGTAATATCATTCCCCTGCTTTCTGAAAGAGGTTAGTCGAGGGCTCTTTCATTATGCTAGAAAAGTGAAAGTATGTTGAATTTTCTTTATATAATTTTATTTTCTTTATATTGTTTGTATTGTACATATATCATATTGTATATAATAATCTTGTCAAGCGTTCTTTAGGCAAAACTAGGAAGAATGCCTCAGATGTGTTTGGAAAGGACAAGAAAGTTAATGACTGGTTTAATCTGAAATACAACACGATGCTACCCATATGATGCGATGTCTCTTTCACTCTATATATTATAAGACAAATTGCGAATAGTATTGAAGAGTGATAAAGGATGTGTAATACCTGATTTTTTTTTCTACCACAACATTTGTCCACACAATATTTTCCACAGAGTCAGTCACGCGTGTATCTGTTTGTTTCTGATTTCATGTTTGTATCGAGTATATCTTATCTTTGCTGTAGGCCTACATGTTAAAGAGAATGGATGACGAGAATATTATAACGCATCTCTGAAAACCGTTACTTTATAGTTGTTCACGCAATAATTAGTCAGACACGGAGCGCATTCATTCATCTTATTTACGTTTTCATTCGGGCAACATTCACACTATACACTTCTAACTGTAAAATACTGCAACGTGTATTTATGTTTGTCTTTGTTTGTTCATAATTGGCAATGATTTCATTCTTGTATCGAGCGTTTTTATCTTTAATGTACAATGTACAGAATTGTTACATACGACGAGAAAACTATAGCTCGAGTTGTTTTATTTTAATATACGTATGCATGTGCTAATTATATGACAGTGATGTGAAATGATATGATATTGCAGAGGGAAATTATGATTTTAATGCATTTTATATACATTTTTGGTGTTGTGCTTGGTGGCGCCGTCTGTGGATGACCTTGAGAGGGTTCAATATTGTAGGGTTATTTAGATTTTGAGTTGTTTTCATGTACAATTTATTGAGATGACTGCAGTGTTTAAATAGTCAGGTTTGGAAGAGTTAAAATAGTTGGATGTTTATAAGGTCAAGGGAAGGCATTTGTAAGAATGATAATGATATACAATGTAATGTGAAGTATTTTTGTTTTACTTTTTTTTTTTTGGTTTTATGATACGATTCTGTATCCGTTTGTCCGGTCACATGTCATATTTTGTGTCATCTCATTCGGCTTTTTTTCCATTAACCGTGGGAAGTATTTTCAATGTAAGAACACACTGTTTTCCCTTATCTCTTGTTGATTTTTTAACTATTGAATGGTATTGAAATTTGTATAATTCAACCGGCAATAATCTTTATGTTTTCCCGCAATTAAATCAAAATTCCGTCTTCTCCTTTTTTCCAGTATTTGAATTTATATCCCTTTCCTATCCTCCCTTTTTAATGATTTACGGATTTGGTATGATAACTTATAGTATTTCCGCTTGATGTTGTGTCGATATCATATTCTGTACTTTTAGTTTTCATGCTTTCGGGCACTGAATATATTTCCCCACTTCTACATTTTCACTTCCTTCCCCTCTCTTCTCCATCTTGCCATATTCGTTCTTATATACACGTACATATCTCCTTTCCTGTTGTGCAATACTCTTATCTATCCCATTTCTTATGCTCAGGTCTGATGTGTATAATATCCTTTTTTATCTTCACGTAAGCTTATATTATCAGTGTTATTTTAATTTCATTTTTATGAGTCTGTGATGACGTAAAGCAACCGTATCAGCCTTCGAGCTGCTGGATTGTTATTTTATATCTGCACAAGAAACCACATTGAATTGAATTGAAATTGAATTGAAAAACGTGTCTAAATGTCAATGAAAACTTTTACTTTGTAACGTAAGCTATGATAGTATTTAGACTAAAATGCCACAAACAATTCTTGCACCCAGCATATTGTATCGTATAAGATAAGTCATGCCCCGCACACACACACTGTACATGTACCGTCAGCTGATAGCACATCATTCAGAATGAGAATACACTTTTAATAGGTTGTAATTCATTTGTAAAGAATGTTTAATGAACGACGAATAAATCACGCCTTAACGTTACAATTGTTTCACAGTGTTTCATTTTTGTTGTCATTTCATTAAATATACAGGCCTACACTCACTTGAAATTAATGTATAAACAATATCAATACAAAGATATATAATTGTACACAAACCAGAAATCAAACACATACATGTATAGAAACTTCAAATACGAAACACATTCAATGGACTCAAGAAATACGTAAAACATTAAGAAATATATACTAGTGAACGTGAAGCTTTAAAAACAAACAACCGTACAAAGAGTCAATCAATGTATCAATACTCGTCAATTAATATAAAGATGTGGGTATAGAATGTTACCATTCCTCCTTTCGTAATTTCATCATGTCATCATTTCATATTTTCTTCGTTTGATCATTTTTATCATTTCATGGTACTCTTCATTATTAAAGAGATTTATCTCAAATTTGTACACAATGTTGGAAAAGCAAACATGTAGACACACAAACTTATTTACGGTATTAAGTATTACAAGTGCCAAGTAGCAGTTTGCAATGATAATGATATAACTCACGCTGTCAAATTGTTCATTTGATAAAATAGATTGTTAGGGGGAAAAATCTGTCAAATATATAACATTGTACATATACTGTATATGCTTTCACCATAAATAAAATTGACAGCATAATTATTATGTAGAGGATGTAGCACGCAGGAGGAGTAATTCTGCATGAAATGCGGTCAATATTAGGGAGATGTTAATGGATTATCCTCGGGTGTCCGACGGGATATTTCCCAAACTTAATGTATACAACGGCATTCAAAAGAAAAATAGACTATCCTTCACATCAATATTTGGGTCTGATGTTTTCAAACAGAGTATCTTCCCACAGCTCTGAATGAACCCCTAACTTTTTAATTTGTTTAGCAAAAAGTAGGAGTCGTAAGCTCTGGTGTTGTATGCCAGAGCGGTATCATTGTGACTTTGCCCACTAAACAACCATTCCGTAAAATCGGACAATGTGCTTTCCCGTGGAAGGAAACATGCCTTTCGCCGACGGCACCACACACAGAGAGCGCAAGTCTCTTCACCACTATCTATGCATGATTGTACATTCCCACGTTTGCGATGGGCACTTGTGTGTAAACCCGTTTCTTGCGTGAACTCGAAATCAAGAAATATATATTTCTTTAGGCTTGTTCTCTTTCTCATTTTGATAAAAATTGCCTGGCCTGTGGTTTTCATTGTCACGTTTTTTCCTTGCTTTTTTTGTGCCTTTACAATAGTATGGACTTTGACGCGTAACGCGCAAGTAGCACATTATCAGGGCTGGCGCGGCGCCACGTTTTTAAAAGTGTGTTGGTTGGGAGGGGGCAGTTTATATTTATGGTGCCACTTCCGGGTTTCATGAGCTAACTTTAGTAACCATGGCACACAGACTTACCACGGTATGTTGCAATAATGTGTAACTTAAAGCACAGTTCAGACAGAAAATGTACGCTACATGAAGTGTATATACACATGTATATGTAATCAAATTGTTTCTACCAGAAAATTCGCCTTTCTCGACATCACAGTCTGTCGTTTGACAAGCCCGACAGGAGTTAAGACATTTTGTGATATCGAGGATCTTTGGCCACCTTGGACAATTGTGGACAAAATTTGGACTTACACAGAAATCATCTTATGGAAGAGATCACATTAAAGTGTTGATTACTTGTAAAGTACAAACACTATACACATTTGGATGGCGGACCTGCGTTTATCACAGCTTCCATGTCTCGGCCAGCAAGAACTATGAGACGATTAGGCGCTAGCACTCTTTGGAAAGCATCAAACTGACTTACATCTATAGGTCTTTGATGACATCCGTCATGGGGTTCAGTGGTTTGGAGGTACTTCTGAAATCATACCACACTTCTCGGGGCCCGAAGCATTTTGAAAGCCGTTCATTTATCAATGAGGGGACGATTTGGAGGGGGAATCCTACTGTGATGAACTAGACGGTGACAAAATATTATCTTAAGGACTGTCTTCCAAACCTGCCTCTTCGTGAGATGGGTTCGGTGTGTTTGGTATTTATATCACGCTTCCAACCTCTCTTTATTCTTTAGGGTCATGACCATTTGCGGTTTCCTGAAGTGTTCGTTTGATTTCACAGGACCACCTTGTTGTGGAGGAGATAAGCAATCGCTAATGCCCGGTATTGTCATCGTCAAAATCGTCATTGTCCGAGTAGAGCTGGAAATTAACATGAGGAAGTGGACGAACTATAGGAGAAAGTGTAAGTTTACTATAGAGATCCCGGCATATTAAGATATGTTCGTTGGATATTGAGATTGCTCTTATTTGAGAAGGTATACCGGTGGGATCACATGGTTGTTGTTCTTCTTCTGTACAATGTTACTTACAGCTGTACCCACGTTACAATCAACATCACGTTTACTTATCTCCATGTCTTGACGATTATCATTGCGATGAGCTGCTGATGATGGCACATATCGGACCAGATCACGCATACTACGTACTGCCTTGTCAACAACCTTTTGTAATTTATTGCGATGATGTCACATCGAGACTAGCTTTAAAAAAATTTCTTAGATTTTGCCTCAGTCACTATGTGTTCTGTGAACCTGATAACTCAGTCTCGTGTGTCGATTCCATTGTCTTTCTGGTTCTTAGCGCTACGTGCTACAGCCTCTATCCTCAACCCAGTGGGAAATGTAGTGGGTGAAGAGTGGCATGGAGGGTTTTACGGAGGGATGGGGTGGGATAGGACAATCTACCTGTTGTGCAACTGTCAATGGATGAAAGCGACACATTAGGCAATTGACGTCACATAATCGGTATAGGACTTTTAAACATTGGCGTCGGGGTTCTTGCGTAGTTCTTTTTCTATAGCTTTTTCTATAGCTCATGGTATGAGTCTAATACGTTGCCACGGACTCTTGAAGTGGATACGTTGAAGACGCTATATTTCCTCATCCCTCTGCTGCATGGTCGGTTACATTAAAAGGGGAAGAAGGGCGCCTGTAACGTCTTCCCGATGAGATCGGAGAAGCTCTGTGATGTTCTCTTTCTTTCCACATAAAGCTCGCCATTCTGCAGCCGGCATGGCAACACCCTGCTCCGTAGGCCTGCCCATCTCAATGTCATTGGCTCGAGTGTAACACCTCAAGTGAACAAGACTTTGTCCATTGAAACGAGAGCTCATAACCATCTTTATCCCCATCTTGTCTTTGGTAGATGGGAAACGTAGAGACCCAGCTTAGATGCGAAATCGCGCCAAGTCCTTGTCCTCCCCGTCCTGTCTCAGGTCTTCATGAGTTTTCACAGTCTTATTCACAACGTCCAGTTTTTCCGAAAGTTGTTCTAATCCGGTCCTTGTCAAAAACATCGAAGACCCCCAGCTCGTGAGAACACTATCACGTTTGTTTATTGTGCAAAGAGCTGCCCATGAAAGACGATAATACTTTATATTTTGAGTGCATGAACATTTGAGACGGTGACATGTAATTTCTCTGTAGGCGTGTATGCTAACAATACAGTTCTTGAAAACAGCACACTGCAACGATTGTCAGGAGTTAGACTTTCGGATGCGTGCCCGTGCAGCTGGTGTTGAAAAGCAATGAACTCACGACCTCTTCTATTTGTTCACGATCGTGAACTTCAATCATCTCGACAGTGTCCAAGAGGTGATAATCGATAAGCATTCCACAAGTTCTCAATGCAGTCTCGATATGCTTTGATGTGCATGGGACATCACTGGATGTTGTGATGATTTTTCCAACTATAGTTCATGGTCGGCAGCATATTTATGTGACAGTTGAAACTGTTTCCACGTCCATGGCATGATTATAACAACCGCTTCCAACCCTTCCACGTGCCTGGCCAGTCTCTGCTGTCTCTACACTAGCTCTACTTCCAATTCGTTCATCACTCGGTACTTCAAATGGACGTACGAGCGGCTATCTACCAGTTCCGGTTTCATGAAGACCACCTGAGCAATATGAAAGTAGAACCTTTCCACGCGTTGAGGATCCAGATGTTCTATCGTCTGGCGAACCGAGAGTTGCTGATCCTCCGGCATATCGCCGACTGCCTGTGGGTGATTTTGAAGATCTTGGAATACTGCATCTCCAACACCGTCAGATACTCTGTCAACATCAACAGTTCCATTTTCGACATTGCTGTCTATATCTGCGAACACAAATTGATGATTCCCGATAGATCGGTCATAGCATAAAGGTGCCAAGTTGTGTGATGCGTGCGTTAGGTTTTGCCTGTCGCATTTGTGATAGGTTGGCGAATAAAGTCTCGCTTTTCGTAAGCCGTTGCTAATGCATGCATATTGCGTCTTACAGAGTTATTAAATGACTCTTCATATGTTCTATTACCTCCCTCAATAAATCTCAAGAAGATAAGACAAGGCCATCGATAAAGAAAAATACAAAAAAAAAATGTCTTCAGGCCACAAAAAAAAAGGACTAAAGAGCGTTCAAAATAAGGCTAAGCTGTTGAATTATAGCTTCAAATTATGTTCGATTTGTTATCTCCCTCAAGAAGTCTTAAGAGGATAAGGCAAAGACGTTGAAAACTCCACTGAAGACACTCCACTGAAGGAAATGTTAAAATATCTTTAAAGAATAAGAATAAGCCGTTTAAAAACAAAGTAAAAACCGCTGGAAGAAAAAATAAAACTTCGACGAAACAAAAGACTGGAAGTATCGATTTCCTATTTCCCATCCATGGTGAAAACACCGAGCTCGTCCTGGACAAGCAGGGACATATCTAATGATGTCATGTTTGGGGGCTGTCCTACGAATATGATAGTCATGAATATGTATAAACAATGTGTATAAATTAGAATCCATACGTCATAACTACATAAATATATATATTTCATAAATCATGTTTCATGATTCGTAAGTGTGATGATTTAAGAACAAAAGAATATTATATCTAATTGTTCGATGAAAATACGAAAGTGATGACCATGAATTTGCATGAAGGCAGTCTCTTACTACCGAGGTGGAAACTGGACAAATTCTGTTGCAGTGGTAATCGTCGGAATTAACTTCCTTACCAGACACTGTAGTAAAGATCCCAGCGATGCCACGCCCACTCAGGTGACTATCTGTTGCCATGCGGACCTGGAGGTACGATCCCATGGAGACCACCTCTGATGGAGCGTCCCCGTCGCAAATCCGTCTCTTCGTGACATGAACGCCGCTCTCGTCCCGCCCCTGGATGTGGGTTATCTCCAGGTAGTCCCTGCTGCAGTTATCACCCGATCTGAGGTCAACCTCTTTCAGCTGAAAAAAAGAAGAAATTTCAGTGATAGGGGAAGGCATCATACAGCGGATTAGGTGAGATGTGTACGTGAAAAGAGTTCATGCACTTTAACATACTGGCAAAGTACGGGAGAGCATACGGGTTGAAATAAGGGCCCCATATTGCATTGAAAACGAGTGCCTCTTAATTGAAATACCGTTAATGATGTAGCTAGCCTTCAATGTAACGAACGGAATGCAAATCAAGGACTAATTCATCTTCACTAGCTCTACGGCATATGAATACTGTTCTCGAATGTATCCAGTGTCTGGTGTCAAATTAATGCTCTTACACTCCATATTCCCTTTCTGCTAATGTATAGAGACAAAAGCTTGGTCCATTATCATTTCCCTGCAAACAACCTACAGTGATACCAGTATAGTGCAGCTGATTCGCACTAGACAGGTGTCAATAATGATATCACAGAACAGCTGTCCAGTTTACATTGCACGGATCAAAATAGATTAGCTTGGCACCTTTGCCCTTTGTTCAGAACAGTGATCCACCACTCAGTAGGAAAGATGAATTACAGCTTTAGGCAGTTAGGCAGAAATGAAGCTCGAGGAGTCAAACTACTACAACAAAAAACAACAACAGCATAATTCACAAGCTCATGGGTCCTGAATGCTAAACGTTCTATTCTAACAACACATTATATGTTTACTCCTCATGAAAATGTTCAGTTAATGTTGGTAAACAATAATTGTTTTATAAGCTGTTAAAAGCATTCAATTGAAGGTATGCATATAGATTTATCTGACGTAAAATTAAAATACAGCCCTTCACAGCGTTTAACATGCCATTTTATCTTCAGTATAGGACCTGCCCTCTCTATGGAAGAGCTTTTCCTCATTTTGTGTGCAGTTTATTCTGTCAAATTACTGAAATACTTTTGGCCATTATGCAGACGCAAGCATGCCGAGCAAAGAATCGGTTAGAGTCCATAGAGTCCAGCCTGAAAAGTCATATTGACCATAGGATGGTCCGTTCGCATGCCATCTCCTCAGTGCAGTGTGTCCACCGGAGGTAGCCTGCTATATAGCTCACCTACCTGCAAGAGTACCGATCCTTCCCCGAGGGCCTGAATGGTGACGGTGCAGTTTGCGTTGGGTGGGTAGTAGAGACTCCCTTGGGACAGGATCAGGTCCCCCGCAGTGCGGATAGTCCGGCCGCAGTGATGCAACATGTACACTGCAAGTTGATTCATAAGAGAAGCATCACAAGATAAATGTTGTAATAAGATGTAATTAACCTCGTCATCTTTGTGGAGAGTAATCAAAGAAGACTGAACGTTCGTACAATAGCTAGCAGTTTCTCCATTAAAACCACAGTCTGGAGCACGCTATCCTATAATCACTCCTCTAAAATGTCATTTCATTTATGACCCATATTAATGTATTCTCCTTCTCCCTCTTTACGTGATGTTAGCAAATGAAAATTTGCACTGTCTCATTTGACCAGCGTTCAAACTCACTCTCATTCCACCAGGGTTCAATGATAGAGTAAAAAAGTTGAAGTGAGCCTGCGATAAATTAACGCTTGTCAGACTAGTCAGAGAGCGTGTATCAGCTGGATCGTGATCGGAGGAGGAAACCATCATTGGAGAGAAAGGGAAGTGCGGAATCAGGAATCATGTGAGAAACACAGGATATGACATGATAAGCGTATGACTTGGATTACGTCGAATCCATAGTATCATCGCCGCAAAATTTTAGATTGCATAGTCGAGTTCACTCCCTTAAGCAGTAGAGCGAAAACATAGCGAGTAATCCCGCTTACACATCGCAGAATCGTGGTTTGACTCGTCAGCTCGTCTTCAAAATTCTATGCCGATGTCTGCGTTGTTATAGTGACAATACCGCAGCAGCATTTGGCGGGATTTTACCGTCAAATCCAGACATTCAACGTCCGTACTAGACTTTCAATCTGAAGCTTTTTTTTTTCACAACGCACTTTTCCTCACTTTCTACCATTCTTTATGCTGCATTGACATAAGCTTCTAGGCTATTGCGATTGCACACGAATTATTCCCATATAGACCGTCTCTGCGATGCAGCGATTGAACTGAAAATATTTAGGATATGCATACTCCTTTATTCTTTGTAGATGTCAATTACAAATTGCTTGAAACCAACGATTCCAGTCTTATCCTTTAAATCAAAATTCAGTCACACTTAGTCAAATTTGCACACATGCATGCCTTCTCGGAGTATATACGGACGCTGTGACACTCTGACGCTTTGACACTCTAAGCCAAAGAACATTTCTCCGGGGCCCTGTACCAATAGTTCTCCTTCTTACATAGATTGCCATTCCTGACAGTTGCAGCTAGAATAACATGAGTGAGGCAGAAACCAATAATGGTGCACGGCTGCAATCATTGTGAGTCACAATTGCCAATTTGTATATGGAAAGAGACCCATTTTACTGACAGTGTGCAGAGTGTTGACGTTCATGATATGCGCTTTCTTTTAGTCTCCCTTCCATTGTTTCTTTCTATTGATGCCTTCTGAATGAAAAGGATAACTTAACATTCAAGTGGTTCTACACTGTATGAATGTGAGAGTTTAAAATCCTTACAACCAAACTAGACAAACCTGAAACATCCTTCAGCGAGGTTTTGTTTCGGTATACATGTATTATGCACATGATTTACATTGTATTGCTTGTCTCCAGTTTAAAGGTATATTTCACCATTGGCAGCAGTGATTTAATCTAATGTTCGAGATTTCCCATTTGATGCATATGTGTAGGTCAGTTGTACCACAGAACATCCTACCATGTAAAAATTTTGCAATAAAGCCTAAACTGTAAGGAGATATTGAATCGTAACTGTAGACGGTTTATTCTAGAAACATTTTTACTATAACTATTGTTCACATTTTGTATATTTAACAATACTTAATTATTACTGATTCAAATTCTTACATTGGTTGTTTCTATAACTAACTCACTTTCGTCTGCAAATGGTAAATTATGCCTTTAAGTGTATTTTGTATAGCTTGATTTCTTTCACTCTGTAGCCGAGCTATCACGTGATAAGAGACACGGGAGACACTTCTGGAGAACTAGATATTCATTTAACGTCAAGTCTCATAAACTCCGACTGATGTTTGCTCTCAAAATGTTCAACAAATCCCAGCAATGGAAACAGGCAACGAAATATGCGGAGGTACATACATGAGATATTATAAGGTTACTACACTGTTGCCATGGATCAAAAGCCTTTCGTGAATCATTTTCCATCTTTTTTTTTAAAGAAATAATGTTCTGTCCCTCATCCTAACACACACACACACACATACACACACACACCATCAAACAGACAAACTATGAGCATGCGACGAAAGTTAATTTTGATTGTAGCTTGGCAAACAGCGGCATTACTTCTCATTACTCGCAAACCCATCACCACCGCAATTCAAGGACTATACTCTACAGGGGCGAGTTGATTGCATGAAATCGTCGTCATGTTAACAGTGGGGGAAATGCATCGAGAACCACTGTCAACATCATGTCGTGCCGTGGTGCTCATCTATGAATGAGGTGCGTGTATGCTTGAAATTATCCTATCCTTTATTGCTGTATTTATATCACAACTGCCAAAGATGTGGGTGGCAAAAATATTCAATCCCAGTCATTGCCATTATCTATTTATCAAGCCGAAATGTACGCTCATTTCACGGGAATATGCGATGATGTGGAAAATGTGCCTTGTATACCATCATCTTTGCCGAGAAGAGTATGCTTTGGATAGCGTTTATTGATTTGTTTGTTTGCTTGTTTGACTGTTGTTCACTCGACTGTCTGTTGGCACATAATGAAAAAAAAAAAAGAAATAGAGTGATCGAATTTTTAACCATAATATGCAGGGAAGTTTAGAAAATGGGTCACGTATCAACTGAGTATTTCTTTATGGGGGTATGCTATAGGGTGATCGGAATCTTCCTCTGAATACATTGTACAGGAAATTTCGAAATAATTATTCATCACTATACAGTGCACTATAAGGTTATAACGAAATTTCGGATACAACGAAGTAAAATTCGGTCCAAAAATTACCATCTGTATATATTTATACACGTTATTGTTTGGCTATAATGAAATTTCGATAAAACGAAAGGAAATTGTAGGTCCCGAGGACTTCGTTATAACGGGAGTCACCTGTATAAGGGGCAGTTCCTCTATATGTATATGTTTATAGTTATAGTTCTGTTTCAACAGTTTATCAAGAATGCCACCATGCTAAGAGGAAGAGGATAATGACCACATAAGCTGATAATGATCACAACTCACTGATATTCATCACATGATAGATACAGTAAAAGTTCCTTGTTCGTCTTTTCTCACTGATCTATGAATGCTTCCCGCGTATACAAAGGTGAACAGGGATATCTGTGTGGTGACGGTAGAACCATTTACAAACAAAAATTCACTTTCACTTTGCTGCTAGCGTTTCTTTGAACTATTTTCTTGCTTGTGCTGCATGAATTTCCGCTTACGAATAAATGAAAACATCTGGAATAAACCTGGCACAGAGTACACAAGACATACAGCGATACAACGCTTTTAAAATTAAATACGTGCAATGGAGAGGAAATGGAATTTAGCAAAGTCAAAGTAGCAAAATTACATTTTCGGACGGACAGTATAGAAGTGACTGTTAACAAAAAATGAGACGATGATTATACTGGTTTCTCCTAATGTTCCGCTGCTTGCTTTCTACGACACAATTAAGAAGAGATAAGCAAACTTATCATGTAAAATCTCAAGTAGTAACTAACTGAATACTGAACAAAAATAATTTTTTGATTTGTGTGGTTTTACTTCATACATGCCGATATCCGTTTAGATTTTGCCAATCAGGATTCGCAATCACCTGCACATGAAGTTACTATGACGTGACCTCAGATGAAAAATAAAAATAAACGAATTTAATTACTGGAGTACTGCCTTCTGCTCACTGCTTCAATGACAATTTTCATGTAAAACATGATAGAACCCGAGAATGTGGGGGCATTGTGGCATATAATGGATAAGACTCTTGAATATCAGTCTGAGGTCCCAAGTTCGAATCCCGTCAACTCCCTTTGTCCTCGGACAAGATGTTTCTACCCATCATGTCCCTCTCGATCCAATTAAGTGCAAAAATGGGTGCCTGGCAACGCTGTAAGGTAAAAGTAATGGTATAGCCCATTGGTATGATAGCGCAGTGGCGCCACTGAATGGGCTACCCTGGATGAAGAAGACCACCATTCCCATCATGATGCATGGGATACAAATATTCATGGATATACTGAAGACCCGCTCGTTTATGAATAGCTCATCAAGCCAACTTTTGGGTCTTTTTATTTCTTTGCTCATCAAGACCAGTTCAATCTACTTTTTCCTGTGGTACACTGTATAATTTTTATACTGCCACATTTAATGAATGTCTTCATCAGCACTCCCGTTTCTCAACTTTTAATCAAAACGTGTAACTTTTTGCAATATGAATACAAAAGGTATATATTCTGTATTAAACTTTAGTTTTTCTATCGTAATTGTAATCATGCAAGTCAACACAATAATTTGCAGTTTTACATCACTACAACTCAAGCCAAAAAAAAAAAGGAAAAAGAAGAAAAAGATAAAGAAAGAAATACGAGGAACATCGGAATTTCTGCACATAAATCGATAACTGTTTATTGTAATCATATCTGTATATACTGAAAATAGTATCTTCTCTACGAATGACATTGCATTGTACGGAGGGAACAAATGAACACGGTTCGAATGATTGTTTAATTTGTTTTGTCTTGAATCTTGAAATTGTAAATACGCATACAGCCAATTACGTACACCAATACTGTAGGCCCTACTTGTTAAATCTGAATCGACGCGGAACGATATAGCCGGACCAGTGGTGTGAGAGTAATTGCTGGTGATTGAAAGTGGTGTGTGTGGTGGTGGTGGGGGGGGGGGGGGAGGGCAAGAAGACCTGGGGAATACCCCACCCTCTCTCCGCGCACACTGTATATGCTCTGACATCTGAAGCCCCCCCCCCCACCCCCCACCTATCTCTCACTTTACCTCCCCCTTCCTCCCTCCATTCTCATACCACTCTGTCAGTCTCTGAAGACTGTGGCAATAAGCGTCACGCAAGATTTATGCCAGAGTATGACTGCACGAGCTAACACTTCTCGATGTATTTACATGGATGATGTCATAAATAGACACACACACACACACACACACACACACACACACACACACACACACAGCGTCTTGTCTATCGACACAGTTCTTTAACGAGGCCCCTTGAGGAAGACAAGCGTTTGTTGTCCATGACCGATCGTGTCTTCCCGTGAAATGATGCGGAGCCATGAGTGCATCCCTAATCACGTGAATGTCAGGCACGTCGCTGCCTAATATCGCTTGATAGATTGATCTCGCAAGAATTTATTAGATGAAGAATAGCGGTGGTACCTGCGCCTCCAGCTTGAATGCCGGACCCCGGCCGGCTGGATAGTTGGAAGCAGGCCGATGGTGTTTACGTTCGGATGTATTCATATCGCACAGAGAGCAGAAATAATTCATTAGTATTTTCATCGCGTCACCCTTGAGAATTGCTAAACGCAAAATTTCCGGAGCTCGACGTGGAAAGTAATACTCCAGTGGAAAATTATCGCGGTACGTCCGGGAAATCAGAAAAAAAAAAAGTGAGCAAAACAAAACAAAACAAAATAAGGCAAATGCCATAACAAAAACTAAAACAAAACAAGCTGTGTTGAGTGTTAGGTTGAATCCCTTAAACTCTGGTGAAGATTGAGAAGCAAACCTTTTACCAATTTCACCGACTTAACAACCAACCCGACAAACACAAACATATAGACAGACAATTAACCAGACAATTAATCAGACAAACGATAGTATAACTATTGGACCACCTAGTCGCGTACAGATGATAAGTTTAGCTAATATTCTGTAGAATACAATCTGTAGAATACAAGAATGCCAGCGATATGAACAAGTTTTTGTTTTCCATTAAGGACGCGGAACATCACTCATTTCCGGTTCACCCAACACTGAATGATTTCGCTGAAATACAAGATGCCCCATTGAGGAGGGACGGGATTTGCACACGCGCAGGCACTCAAACAAACAGGAAGTACTCCACAAACAGGAATACGTCTATTACACTGATCGTACTCTCTCGTAGTTCTCCCCATGCACATTTTCCATTGCAACATCAACAGTGGTTTGCAAAGTGTAGGCAAAACAAAAGGGAGTAATAAAATGTGAATAGAAAGTAAGAAGCATGTCATATATGAATAGAGAGAGAGAGAGAGAGAGAGAGGGGGGGGGGAGGAGGGAGAGAGAGATAGTGTATGTGTGTGTGTGTGTGTGTGTGTGTGTGTGTTTTTTTTCCCCTTGCGTGACAGAGAGGTGACACGTTAATTTGTGAACTATAATTATTGCTTGGTACATTCAGTAAATGACTTCAGCTGCATTTTAAGGACATCAACACGATAGCATCTACGATTGAGGGGTTGTTGAATCATGCGTGATATAATTTTCGCTCCCTCTTCATTGTGAACGAAATAACTGCAAATAACGTGATTGAAATCGCGAGTAAAATGAAGAACTTATTTATGACATATACGTGTTACTACAGGTGACAGACAAGGGAGAACGGGTGTGCTTGCGGATAACCAGGACGGCGACTGTAGCGACAGCAGCAGCAGCAATAACATCATCATCATCATCATCAACAACAACATCATCATCATCATCAACAACAACATCATCATCATCATCAACAACAACATCAAAAACAACGACAACAGCAACATCAGCAACAGTAACAAAATTATCAACAACAGCAGTAGCAGCAGCAAGCAACAGCAGTAACAACATCGTCATCATCAACAGCAGCAGCAGCAGCAGCAGCAACAACATCAATAACGACAACAGCAACATCAGCAACAGTAGCAACAGCAACAAAATTATCAACAACAGCAGTAGCAGCAGCAAGCAACAGCAGTAACAACATCGTCATCAACAGCAGCAGCAGCAGCAGCAACAACATCAATAACGACAACAGCAACATCAGCAACAGTAGCAACAGCAACAAAATTATCAACAACAGCAGTAGCAGCAGCAAGCAACAGCAGTAACAACATCGTCATCATCAACAGCAGCAGCAGCAGCAGCAACAACATCAATAACGACAACAGCAACATCAGCAACAGTAGCAACAGCAACAAAATTATCAACAACAGCAGTAGCAGCAGCAGCAGCAGCAAGCAACAGCAGCAACAACAACATCGTCATCATCAGCAACAGCAGCAGCAGCAACAACAACAACACTGTCTCGTTTACCCAGGGTATTCTCTTACCATTACTGCTATGGTATTAATGTCGATGACACAGTATCGTATAAAGGATTATCGTGTACGAAACACCATAGACCACGCATGGAAGTAGCGAGCTGTGGCGGGATTCGAATTCGGGACCTGACGTAGAAAAATCAAGAGCCAAATACCACTGATAAATCAATGATGACCGACGGTCCATGATTTCCATTACGAGTTTAGAACGGACAATGTCATAAATCAAAATCTTATCGAAATCACTAAAGAACGCAAACATCACGTAATAGTTTGAGTTTCCAAGACTCGAATATATAGAACTACCTGTTTATTCACATCTCACCAAACAAAATCGCATTTTTAAAAATCAATAATTAAATAAAAACAGCAAAGCTCTATCAGAGGGAATATTCAATGCTTGTAATGTGTGGTGTTTTTCTTGCGTCGATAGTGCAACATGACTTGTATTCCTGGTGAGGAGTTACAGTAAAGTCCACCAAATCCCACCTAGACGCAAAGGAGGGACGCTATAACGACGCAAGGCATCTAAACCTATGATATAGTTTTGGATGAGACGAGGCTTCAGGTTTCCAACTTGTTTTGAGAGATAACGAGAAAACGAGAAATATGAAAGAGCATGCAATTCTAAGAGGAATTCATACTTTTTTTGAAAATTTTGAAATGGCTGACAGGCTGAGCCATCTCAATAAAAGATGGGTCCCACCATCCTTTATTAGGATCACTTTGTCTTACTTTGTCTTTGGATATCTCAGCCATTTCAAAACCGATTTTCGTCAAATAAACTTTGAATTCCTCGTAGAATTGTATTCTCTTTAACATTTCATAAAGTGGTTTCTAAGAAGTATCTCGCAAAAGTCAAAAGCTGAATCCTCATCTCAACCAATACTATACTATTCCTTTAGGCGCTTCTCTCTAAGATTTAGACTGCGATGGGCTTTCCAGCACTTTCGCTGCAACATCATATCACAAAATATTACACAGGGCTAGGATAAAGACTCGGGATATAGGCTATCAAAATCTTGAATCGAAATGGTGACAAGTTTTGCCAAATGACAGCAGTTCTAACCGATGAGATTGTATAGAAAAAAAAATGAGGGCACAATTCCATTATTCATGAAGCTGCATAGCCTATTTCAACAAAAAAATGAAAATAGAAAAATTAGCCTTTCAACCTGCCAAGGATTCCAGGTACGTTTGACTCGCGTTGATACAGCATGTACATCTATGACACGAAGGTCGTATTCAAACAAATAATAAAAAAAAAAAATATTTGCCGGGGTACAGACCCATGAAACTCCAATTTGCTATTTATACGTTTAATGTATTTAGAATGACGTCATTTGCATTTGACAGCGGTTATTCGAAGTGTATAGACTGCTTCGGGCAGGCGCCTATATATAGACGCCCGTCCGTCATCTCTAACGTGTTAGGTCGATGAACAGAGCGCCATTATGGAAGACATCGAGATAAGATGAACACGTTTGTGTTTGGAAGATTGTGACGATGGTCCTCATGCAATTAAGACATCAGCGCAATCCAGAGACATAATATACACCTCATGTACAGTGTAATCATTTCACTCCACAATCATCATGCGCAAGTTGGCTTTCATCAGGAGAGTGAAAATTAGTTCGACAGAACGGTGGAGGATTAATGAGAATCGGACCCGAAATGAGAGAGTTGTTGAAAATGATTTCGAGTTTCCCGTGTTCTCATAGAACTAAACGTGATATCGGCAGCTTTGAGGCAATTTATGATTACCTCACAAGCTTCTCATTGACATACACGCAAACCTTCATATTCTTTTTTAATCGCCGACAATATATATAAAATGACAGTAAAATGTTATCTTCGTTTAGAAATTATTGTGTTGCATGCGAGTTACACACAAATCTTCACGAAAACATTCCTCTTTTCTGTACTCCAAATTTCAATGTAAATAGAACAATTTTGTCATATTATTTTGCATCAAATCTTTGTTGTGTTGCAATAACCTAAAATCAATGACTTTTAAAGTCTATTATTATATATAGATGCGAAGTCATCGACCAAAAATTATTTGTATGCTCTTCTGCGTTCAAACAAATGGAATGATTTTGAGTTGATTGCATCACCATGCACCTCAGCCTACTTGCTTAGTAGCGGTTGGTATTTATTATCACTTAAAACATGCGAAAGCTTAGAAATTCATGATTTTTTCATTCAGTCTATCCATAAAAGTCTCTTTTGACCCAAATCCCATACAGCACTTGTAACTTTTTTTTTTTTTTTACAGACACACTTTGGAATATTAGGATAAGTCTCTGCAGTCATACTAAGAAGAGATCGTGGGTTTGAGGGATCTTGGTTCGAATCCCGCCTGGTACGTACATCCCAAGATGCCTTTATTCATTTTGTCCCTCTTAGCCCAGTGAAAGAATTGCTATCTAGCATTGCTGGGGCGGTAACAAGAAAGCAGCTTACAGTTCAGATACTCCATCGGTTAGATAATAAAATCATGACCATGCCATCTAAGTCATGGATACTTCCTGCGATTTGAACACTGCAGTCTTAACACGCTTAATGACCACTTGATATCTGGAACGTGTCGAGTACTGACTTTTCACAGGATTACGTTACTAACGACTAATTACGAACAACTTCTATCGAGACCAAATCTTATGATTGATGGAAGGTGTAAGATCGATCGAATCGTGCGAAACGAGCCGACAAACTGCAAACGACCTTACGACGTGTTGATTAGGCATTCGCGGCAGAATGAGTAGAAAAATTACCCGTGTTTGGCCGACACCTTCTACAGACAGTGCAAGGTTGCTACTGAAATATAGACAAAGCGATGCCTGCAGCCCAGAGTTCAGTTGCTGTAAACCGTTAGTGTTGAGCAGTTAGTGGTGATTGCACAGATTTAAAGGGACTGTACAGTACTGGTTGAGGTGGGGATTCATGTTTTGAACATTCTTAAGTGAGATAGTGAGAAACCTCTTATGAAATATGAAAGAGCATGTAATTTTAAGAAGGATTCAGCGTTTATTTGATGAAAAGTGGTCTTTAAATGGCTGAGATATCCAAAAAAAGTGATAATAATAAAAGGCGACGGGCCAAAACTTTATTAGGATCTCTTTATTTCATCTTGTTTTTGGATATCTCAGCCATTTCAAAACCGATTTTCATCAAATAAACTTTTGATACCCCTTAGAATTGCATGCTCTTTGACATCTCATAGAGTGGTTTCTGAATATCTCGCAAAACGTTAAAAGCTAAATCCTCACCTCGACCAGAACTGTAAAATTCTTCATGGCTGGTCTTCATCGAGTCCTGCTTTCTACAAAAGTCGCATGACTTCTCTCGCGAGAAGACAATGCAGCTGGAAATTTGCAATCACGTGACTACGGAAGCTCATGAGTGCCATGGAGAAGACGAGATTATTCCTCGCCATCTCCTCTTTTTCGAGATCATTGTAATCTTGTATTCTCGATTTCTCGGGTCCGAGAAGGCGATAATACGAGATAGATGAGAACTGTTTTCTCGACTTCTCGGATCCGATAAAGCAAGAAGACGGGATATCATGGTCATATCTCGCCTTCTGTATATTATGTTAGGTGTTAAAAGGTCATTTAGACTTTCGCCTTTTGGTTGCCAGTACAACTTTGGCTCTGATTTATTATTTTTTTTTTCGTTTAAGTATAGTGTATCTTCATATAAAACAGAGCCCAGCATTATCGCTTTTCGGAACGCAGCTCCATACTCTATAAATCATGATATGCGGGTCCAACTTGATACACGAGGAGCACATATTGGGACCTTTTAACGCACATGATCGACGACCTAAAGTACTACAACAGCAACAGTAAGTTGCTCAAGTGAATGCGATCAAGTTGACAAGCCACATCAAGTTTGAGTTGACTGTCATAATATATACAATGTTAAAGGACCTTTCGTCCGTAATCCTCTCCTATGACAGGGACCTAATTCCTTAATTAAACCCTCTTTGTATCAAAAGTGTCATTGTTTGACAATAAAGATACTTTGGGTGGGGCTGTGATAATCCGTTCCAATGCTGGAATGATTGCACAGTGCATGGGCACATGAAAGAAATTAGCCAACCATCCCAATCAATTACCCCTCAATGACGCGCCGTGCCAGTTGGAAAGAACGCATTCTTGATTGCAGACTTGTCCATTCCTCGAAGCCCTTTATCGTCTAATTAACCTTTCGATGGGTTTTTAAACTTTGATCAGGGCTTATCAATAGGCGAGACGCGCCTATAGATTACCATAGGCTGTCCGTCTGCCAAGGAACATCATTTACTTCGTCGTGTTCGTACAGTTTTAAGGCGTGTACCACTGAAAATGACCACCGAACTCAGCTTTGATTCGTGATAGCTCTTTAAGTCCCCCAAAATAACAAGTGATTTTAAAAAGATAGGTCAACATTGACTACATTTTACAGAACTCACTTTCACGCACAGTGGCATTATGGTCATTAAGTGTGATGGAAGAAAATGACAAAATACGGGCTGAATATTGCTTCTGAGATCAAGAGATATTTTCTTCGTTCGCTGTTATTGGACGTCTTAAAGGTCACACTGATGCAGCTGTTGTGGCTATATGAATGTCGATTATGTGCTTGATTGCAAGTTGATTCCCTGATTCCCAGGAAGTTGAACTAAGCAACACATGAATTCAGTCACGTTTGAACCCCAGTCACGTTTGAACCTCTTTTCTCCTTTTATAGTCATACCTTGGGATCGTCATTCCATATTCTATTATGGCTTGAAATGAACACAATAGAAATGCATTATATTTTCATTAGTGACGAAGTTACATGCACCAATACCATGGAGAGGTCTTTCCACTTCCGCGCAGGCACAGGGTCGGACCTTGCAGCTCCGTGTTCGGACATTGAACAACACCGGTTGCCCTTCGCGTTGCTCTAAGAGCAAGAAGCAAATTTGTGATCCAAACGTTACGATGCGCAGGTGATAACCTTCTATTATCAACCACTTCAGTATATACATACAAGTCCTACCCCCTCTTAGCCTTTTGACAAGGCCTGCAGGCTGAAAATGAGACTAACTGAGGTCTCGCGTTCCACCCGTTCCTCGCAATTCTCGATATTGTGTAGCGAGTTAGTCTCATTCCTCAGCCACGAGGCCTTGTCAAAGGGCTAACCCTCTCTTGGCTTCAGCTGTCACAACGGGTATAGCCTTTTCTATATGATACGTCGTGGGCGATTGAGTCTGCCATCGCCGATATTTGATGGTTCAAGGTACGCGTTAGTCAGAACAAAGTCCTCAATTACGAATACGGCTCAAAGATAATGAAACCATAATCAGTGCATCCCTTCCACAACACCAGGGCCCACTATTCAGATAATGAGTGGCCCAGATACCATCGAATGGAAAGCTGCATCAACACATTTTGACGTCTCGAAATTGCGATATACGTGTAATAGCAGCACTTGTGTATGTGTGTTCAGTGGTATACGTATGACGATTTTGTGTGAGCACATTAGAAATCATACTTTGTAAATACGCAGTTGACGAGGCGTATAATAACACTATGGAATACAGATTTATGCTTGTGTGATTTATACTTTTATATAATTTGTAACGGATAGTGCATAAAACAAAATTTTATAAACGTGTGTTGTGATGGAGTGCACGTTCGTTGTGCTGTGTGATTGGTGCCGTGTGTGCCACTGAGTTGAGGAGGGGGACAAATCCTGAAATAAGGAAGACATTACACATTTCTTCCTTTTCGAAAAATAAATAATTGACTCCCCCCCCCCCCAAAAAAAAAAAAAATAGAGGAGAGGTAAGAAATATATACAAAATGAATGTTGTTCTAGCAGACATACCTATATAGCAGTCAACTGATGGATAACTTGTCCCTCTAAACTAACGGATGTTGATGTGCGAATCGCGTTCACCCATGCAGCGGCTGTTATCTACCAAGTTGCACATGCGCAGACACCAGAAACACCCCCTATACACACAACTTGGGACCAATACAAAGGCGTGCATGGGCTGCATTCATCAAAGATCTGATTTGGCGTTGGTGTTTACAATCATCCCATGTGAACTTGCCATTGTCAATTTGCCACAGATCAAATAATATGAACAATAAATCACGAACAAATTTAGGAAAGATGATATTGCCGTACTTGTGATGGGGAAACATAACATTTTCAATCTCATAGTTACCCGATCGCGCCAACAATCTGAGATAACCTTTTTGGAAGCGTGATGGCCCATAACCCCAGGAAACTGTGTTGACCTATGAAGAGCTTACATTTACTTACAGTAGGACAACAGAACTATCATGTTGTCAATATGGCCTAACAACGGTTCATTTACACAGCACACAAATTTCGGGCTTTGTGAATAAACTTATTGGTATTGACAGCATGATGACTTTATGGATTCTGTTCTCCTACCACTGATGATATATAGGTATATATAAATCATGATCTATGCATACAGCGACTGTGTATATACATATATATATATATATATACATGTATATATATGCATATATATATATGTATATATATATATTATACATTATACATGTATATATATGTATATATATATATGTATATATATATATTATACATAAGATATATTGTTTCTCAGGTTAAATGGGTGTGGTACATAATAATAGGTAGATAATACTAATAATAAAACAATTCCTTATATTCCTTCAAATCCTTTGATTTTAACCACTACACATGTGGAAACATAATACTCAAGATATCACCCAGAAGAGCTCTCTGTCACGATAGATAAAACAAACAAACAAACAAACAAACAAACAAACAAACAAATCCATCTAACAACTCAAGTCCATTTCTCGCAGGTAATTTAGATAGGCCTATATACAGCCAAGGGTAATAGTTTTCCAACAGGCATACTACATTCTTTTTACACTGACCTATTTTTTTTTCTCCCAAAAGTTCTCTCATTTTCAAGCTTTGTATCCACCATCTTCTGTCGTGTTTAATTATATAGATGTTTTACAAAATAACCGTCAGGCATTAATAAGCATTTTAATAGCACGCCGCTGGACTCTTGGTAATACCTCTGGGCATGGAGCCACGAGAGACTATAGGCAACAAGCTGCGACCGCCACTTACCGCCACAGCAGCTATACACATCTGAATTTACCCAAAGATTATCTGCCAAGAGGAGTCTTTCTTTTCAACACGGACACAAAAATTAAACAGACAAAAGCAAACATCACCCCTGAAGCACACAAGTTAAACCACATCTTACATGGGAGACTGCTAAATTCATAACACATATAATCTAAAAGAAATAATAGCCCTGCACACAAACACGTCGGAGTATTTCTCGATTTTGTTTTTCTTAAATCACTGCAACTGACTGGCACTGCATGAACTGACGGTATCATGAATAAGTAAATAACATATCATGTTGACTATAAACTGCGATCGCGTGGGTTAGTGCACCGGTATGTAAAGGCTACTTACCTGTTGCACGGCTTTCTCGAGCGAAGCACAACAGGAGAAGAACGAGGATACGCACAAGGCCGCTTTCAGCCCCCGTCATTGGTTTGTGGGTCGCCCTTGTCTGGCCCGGCACTTGTCCGCCAGCCAGCCGCATCGCATCGGTATGTGTCTTGCCGGGTCACTCGCTCTGCCAGATTTAACCACCGTCGAACTTGGATGTGGTATATACGTGCCAAAAGGCCAATCTAAGAAATACATAGAAATCACATTGTATCAAAATTGAATTGAAACGCGCTGTACAATGAGGACGAGGGAGTCAGTAATTCTAGCGTACGGCTCTGCGAGACATCCTGGTTGTCTCGCATTACTAAAGGCCTACACGCGATGAACGTATCGTATGGATGCCAGTACGGCACTTCAGAGTTCTTCGAGTGCGCGTTATTGTTTGCCGTGCGTGTTGCAACACAGTGCAGTCATGTAGCATGAGCCTTCGACATGGACCAAGATTACAATAGATGGGGAGCGAACAATCATAGAAGGCTACCATGTACACACATTGGTTCTGGGGGCAAAACAATAAGAGAGAGAGAAAGGGAAAGAGAGGGATAATTAATCCGAGATTGACTAAAGACTAAATTGAGAAACCTGCTTAACTCAGGAGACAGGAATTACAAGCTAATAGAGGAAATGTCCTTGCAACATAAACAGAGCGACGTGAAAATAAATAGTTTGACTCGTGTTGCTTACTGATGCTTGACAGTTTTTTTTTTTTTTTTTTTTTTGACGAATGTGCCATCGTAAACATTCCAATAATGCCCGAATAGACGTACACGGAGCACGAGGCATTATTAAAGAGTTCGTATATAGTTTTGTTGAGACCTAACTTCAGGTTTCTAACACTTTTTGGCGAGGGATAATGAGAAGACTCTTACGAAATGAGAAAAGAGTTGTAATCCCATCAAGAGGAATTTAAAGTTTATTTGGTGAAAATCTGTTTTGACCTGGCCGAGATATCCAAAACAAAGCGGCCCTAATAAAAGCTGGGACCCACATTTTATTAGGATCGCTTTGTTTTACTTTTCTTTGAAAATCTCGGCCATTTCAAAGCCGACTTTCGTCATAAATGAATTTTGAATTTCTCTTAGAATATGCTTTTTAACATTTCATGCAGTGGTTTTCAAGTATCTCGCAAACAGTTAAAAGCTGAATTCTCACCTCAACCAATATTGAACCACCCCTTTAAGGGGGATATATATCATATTGTGTAGATAAGCAATGTGACCAGTAAAGACAATGTGACCAGTAAAGAATGTGATTGAATGGGGTATAACATAGTTGAAAACGTTAGGGAGTCACAAATTGTAGTGGCTGATCCAAGCGGGGACGCGGGCGCGCCTCCCCCTTATTTTTTGTTAGAAAAACAAATTTTAAAAAAAATTGTAAAGGCGCCCCCCCCCCCCTTTACGGAATTCCTGGATCCACCCCTGAATTGTCTCCGAGCATAATGTCTACCTAAAGCTGGATTTATACAGTTATATTCATATATGATTTTGGTTGATAACCTTTATACCTATACAACCCTTTAAATCATAGATATTTTTTTTTTCAGAGGATACAGCAAAAACTGGAAAACAAGCGGAGTTTTTGTGACGGCTTTTTTTTTTCGTTCGCGTCAAAAAGAAAAGACTCCAGTAGAGAGATTTGTTTGTAGATTAATGAAAGACCACGAGGAGCATCGTTACATTTATGTAATATGCACTTCCGATTACTACCAGTATCGATGTTTGTTGAAAATATGTGAAAATTTATAATTCCATAACGTACGGTTCGATTTTGATGGAACAGCTGTATACCTTTCCATTTGTATGCGATTATTCAATCTCTTTAAGCTACTCGGATCATGGCGTGAAACCATATGTAAATTCTAGTCTGTGCAATTATAAATCCGTTCCATTGATTTTTTCGTTTTAATTGTCTATAGCTATTTATTGATGTTTTGTTCTGTTTTTGTTTTCCGTTTGTTTTGTTTTTTTTTTGTTAATTAAATTCCTGATCTATTTATATTTTGTGTACATTTATCTAAACTACAGTCAGGGGTCGAGTGGAATTCCTCTTTAGAACGCAGACCTCGATTTTTATGATTATTTTTGTATTCTTATATATTAAATATATATATATTCATTAAATATAAAATTATATATATATATCATATATATATTAAAGATGAAGAAGTAGAGTGGTAATGCATTTTGACAGTCTAACAGTGCTATTCATTGACTGTCAAAATGCATTACCACTTTACTTCTTCATCTTTCCTATACTGGTACCAACACGCGGACTACAAGTATCATCATATTATGTGATAAAAACCTAAAATGGCATTAGAATAAAAAAAGGCTTTATCCTGGCGAGGAAAGCGCATGATATAGAAACAAGACACCAAACAGGTTAGTCATCGCATTCTTCATATCATCAGCGACCAGGATGCGATGTGATGTTAGATTAAAATCCGTTTCTGAAGCAGACATATACACAAGGGTATACGTCTGCTCCTGGTCGGACGGATTTCAAAACTAACATGCTTGTGATGGAATGCGTCTAGTCTGGTAGTTGCTGCCAGAGCGGGTTGCTGCCACAGTGCAAGGTAACCGCGCAGTGTGCCTGTGCGCGTTTGACGGACGCATCCATGGACTGGTTCCCTCCATGAAGAGCCAAAGATGAAAGGATGAAATCAGTGTTAAAAAAAATGACAAAAATGAATCCCTGATAGCTTTTCAATGGACTTACCTTGCCAACGTCATGCTCCGATTTACTATCACGAAGATAAACGATTCAGAGACTCACCTCATCTTGTCTTTCACTGACGCAACCTCACACCTCCGGTCCCCATAGAGACATCCCAACCAGAAGTTGTGCCTTGTCCGGGATGGAATACTGTATCAAACTTTCCTGATAGTCAACGGTCTTTCCCGTAGTCAATCAGACTTTTCCTGATAGTCATCATATCAAGTATCATATATATATATATATATATATATATATATATATATATATATATATATATATATATATATATATATATATATATATTATTTTATATTCAATGGAACTTTTCCGTCCCAAAGTTGTGAGAACTTCATGACCCTTTTGATGACTAAAGCATTATTTTGTCATTGGGAACATGTTTTTTTTTATATTACCCCAATGTTAAACTTTTTGATTTGTCATTTGTAAAGTGTTGAAAGGTTTGAGTTCAATGGTTGCACACTTCTTTTTCACACTTATCGCAGTCGAATCGTCGGCTACTCAGTTTATAGCAAAGAGTCTTTGAGTTCAATGGTTGCACACTTCTTCTCCACACTTATCGCAGTCGAATCGTCGGCTATTCAGTTTATAGCAAAGAGTATAGAAGCTAGCTTTAACTTCTACACCCTTTGGTCTATTAAAGTAGCGTGGGACTTATTTTTAGCCATTTTCATTTTTTTTTTTTTTGGTTTCCCGTCAATAGATGGCGCGATTTTCGCTTAGAGACACCTCGATGGTCTGACTACCACCACTGATGTATAGAGCGTATCAAAAAGAGGTAATCCAACTTTGGAGGGCTGCCATTTCTTAATTGTCAGTTATGAAGAGCACAGTGTTGGTTGTAAGGAAAGAGAAACTCTTCCTCTTTTCATTGATACCTAATTATGTTGACAATTGTCATGCATGACGAGCACATGGAATTTAAAGACAACAATGTCAAATTGCACTTTTTCCAAGTTTGCGTGTTATTGTGAAGGAACAACGCATATCTCACTGCATGGATGAGATCTGTCAATGAAAGTGGTCAAATCATCAGACCAGCCTGCACGACTACAGATTCGTGTTTTAGGGTTTCTTCTAACGTTTTATGGTTCATAACCTTCAACATGGCCACGTTGTCGATATTTAGTCCTTCCCATTAAGGCGAAACCATTATCCAATTTACTCTCTTCATATTCAAGACATGGTTTGCCACTGGGAGCTATGTGTTGAATATGAACAGAGAAAAATGGATTGTGTGGGTTGGCCTCAGTGGGAGCGACCAAGTTTTCAGACAAAAGGCCATGTTAAAGGTCATGGACCATGAATGTTGGGAGAAAACCTAAACATAAACTTGCATTCGTACAGGCTGGCCTATTTGGCAACTTTCATTGACAGATCTCATCCATGCAGTGAGACATGCATCGTTCCTTCACAATAACACGCAAACTTGGAAAAAGTGCAATTTGTCATTGTTGTCTTTAAATTCCATGTGCTTAGTCATGCAAGACAATTGTCAAGATAATTAGGTATCAATGGAAAGAGGAAGAGTTCCCCTTTCCTTACAATCAACATTGTGCTCTTCATAACTGACAATTAAGAAATGGCAGCCCTCCAAAGTTGGATTATCTTTTTTTTATACGCTCTGTAGATCAGTGACTACCAAACCAGCCAGCAGATGCAGACCCCTTTTTCAAAGGGTTCTGAGCAGATCCAGAGCCTTGAAAGCTCTGAGCAGATCCTTAGAATAGCGCCATCTGTTGTCCGGCAACCAATGAGTGAAATGTGACTAGAGATACCACCGATCACTACAGCCTATAGAGATTAAAGGAGACCTCCGGATGATTTTCAAATTTTTACATTTGAACATATATAAATTAGTTATACTGGGTACAGAGTTTCAGGATTTATGATGATTGGGATGAAAAATAAGAATGTTTTCGAAGTTTATAACAAATTGCAATGAACAAGGATGATGACATGGCAGCCTCACCATAAGAATGCATGAGATGTGGCTCAAGGAAGCAGCTCAAAAGAAGAAGGCATGCATAGATTACACACAGGTGATCATCACAGGTTCAATCTTGCTGCGTCACCGGGTATCAAGCTTTTAGTTTCTCCCACCCCAGGTTCAAGTTGGCTTTGATATTCTCTCCTTTTTTTCTTTTTTTTTTTTTTTTTTGCTCAACACCGAGGACACGTTGACAGATGATTACGTCATCCCCTTATTTTATTTTGACATACGGCTGTCACTAATATCACTGTTTCATGAGAAGATGGAAAACTACAAAATTCAACATTTGTTTGCAGAATGTCCTATTACCATGATTACTTTGAAATTTTAGCAATTCTGTTTGTTTACTTTTCTTTGCCCATTCATATCAATCTAAACATGGGATGGTATTGCATTTTAATCGCAACGATGACTAATGCGAGTAATAATAAGGAGTTTTATGGAATTTGCATTTTGCTTTAACTTCCCTTACATGACAGAGGTCGGTTTACTACTATCTCGATGAGTGGTACTTGTATTCATGATTGTTTGTTTGTTTGTTGTTGTTTTTTTTTGTTGTAAATTTTCAGTCCCCCTGCTCTCTGTTTTCGAACTCACCCTGTTTTCAGCCATACAGGATGGGATGGTGATGGTGATGATGGTGTTGGTGGTGGTGATGGTGATGGTAATGATGGTGATGATGGTATGAGGTTGGTGATGGTGATGGTGATGGTGATGGTGATGGTGATGGTGATGGTGATGGTGATGGTGATGGTGGTGATGGTGGTGGTGGTGGTGGTGATGATGATGTTGATGTTGATGGTGGCGGTGGTGGTGGTGATGGTGATGGTAGTGATGGTGATGATGGTATGAGGTTGGTGATGGTGATGGTGATGGGCTTGTGCCGAAAGGGTGGGTTGGGTGGTGGCGCGTCGCGTTAATGGGAACACCACCCTTCGTCCAAAGCCCCCCCCCCCCCCCCCGGTTTTGCCGAAAGGGTGCGTCTGGAGCGTTGGGTCGCGTCGCGTTGACTGGAACCCAACCCTTCGTCCAAAGCCCCCCGGTTTTGCCGAAAGGGTGCGTTGGTACTTTTACTCATGTAATATCAAAAGACGAGTTTTGAATTTATATTTAACCTTCAAATAACCATTTCAAAGAGGCTATCGTCCGGATCGGGTTACACTCTATTACCACTTGGTCTACAGCCAGTTGGTCTAATAGACTGTTTAATATCAGTGGGTCTAATAACCAGTTGGTCTAGTCATCATTTCGTCCAATTACTGTTTGGTCTAATTGTTATTTGGTTTAATTACTATTTGGTCTATAGTCAATTCGTCTAATAATAGCCATTTGGTTTATTTTTGGTCTGTTATGAGTTGGTGGTGGTGATGATGTTGATGGTGATGGTGGTGTTGGTGGTGGTGATGGTGATGGTAGTGATGGTGATGATGGTATGAGGTTGGTGATGGTGATGGTGATGGTGGTGTTGGTGGTGGTGATGATGTTGATCTTGATGGTGGTGGTGGTGATGTTGATGGTGATGGTGGTGGTGGTGGTGGTGGTGGTGGTGGTGGTAATGATGGTGATGGTGGTGGTGATGATGATGGTGGTGGTGGTGGTGGTGGTGATGGTGGTGGTGATGATGATGTTGATGTTGATGGTGGTGGTGGTGGTGGTGATGGTGATGGTAGTGATGGTGATGATGGTGATGGTGATGGTGGTGGTGGTGGTGGTGATGATGTTGATGTTGATGGTGGTGGTGGTGATGATGTTGATGGTGAAACCCCCATATCCTCGTGTACACTGTCCAAAGACTCTGACACAGAAAGGGTTAGCATCTATTAGTTTTTATCCCCCCCCCCAAAAAAAAAAAAAAAAAACACACACAAGGGAAAAACAGGGTTACTTTACATACTGTGAAACCAGAAATTTTCGACAGTTTCGCGAGGAGCCAAGATGTGCGAAATAAAAAAAAAAAGAAAGGAGTCGAAAATTATTGTCTACATTGAATTGTATATATTGAATGTCAGTGGCAATTCGCTTAAATCTCATTCCGCGATTATTTCTGATAGAGAACCCATTGTCTTGACAACAGCGCGGAATATCGTGAGGCAGCGAAGGAGTATAGCGCCATCTTGTGTCAGAATGCTGTCTGATAGCGCTGTCAGACTGAACTTCGTGCAGCATAGCGTATTTCTTCAATGCCCATGATGCCGGTCTGGCATATGTCTCTATGTACTGAGCGTATAAAATAAGGTAATCCAACTTTGGAGGGCTACAATTTCATAAACTTGTCACCAATTTAGAGCGCAGTGTTGACTATGAGGAAAGGGGATCTCTTCCTCTTTCCATCGATACCTAATTATGTTGACAAATGTCATGCTTGACTGAGCACATGAACTTTAAAAACAGCAATGACAATATTGCACCTTTTTCCAAGTTTGAGTATTACCGTGAAGGGACAATGAATATCTCACTGAATGGACGAGATCTGTCAGTGAAAGTGACCAAAATAAATAGGTCATTTGTGGAAAAAGAGATTAACTGCGGGCTCGATTTGAGAAAAACAACTGAAATATGTTCGTTTCTGTCTGTGATATTCATAATTACGTTTACTTGATTTAGTCCTAGATACTTTGCGAGAGGATGTAAGAAATGAATTGTGCACTATATTGAAAGACAAAAAACAAAGAACGAGTGTTATGGGAATTAAGGGATTGTGAGTTTATCTCCTTGGAGATTGCAGTCAATTCAAGACAATAACTTTATTACTTCTTCATTCAGAAGGACAACCATGACAAAAGACTATAGTCTTCCTTTCACCTTAGAATATAAATGCGTTCCTAATAGAACGTGAACCTTACTATTTCATAAATCTTTCATATCATGCTGGCGATGTCCGCCCACAAACGTGTACCGGTTGTAAAGTAGGCGGACTTGAAAGTTATTAATAGAAATTAACGTCCAGAAAACGTAAGTAGATTGAATCAAAATGGATCGAAAATTGTATTTCTGCGTGTACCACTCTTAATACACCCACGACGCGATCAGGGCCATGGTAAATCCGCCAGTAATCGTAGAGACAGAGAGGGGAAAAAAGGTAAATCCAATAAGGCGGTGTGCTACGGCTACTTGCCAGGCCGTCCCCCGGGACGCAGCGGCGCCGAATCGTCGTGGCGGTGACATGCCGATGGACAGGTGGCTGAACTTGCGTCTTTGATGCCCCACGACTCTCTCTCTCTCTCTCTTAAAGGGATGTTATACTTTTGGTTGAGATGGAGATTCAGGTCTTAACTTTTTGGGAAATGATTAGAAAACATTTATATGAAATGTTTAAGAGCATACGATTCTAAGACGAAATGAAAGTATATTTGATGAAAATCGGCTTTGAAATTGCTGAGATATCCAACAACAAAGTTGTCCAAATAAAAAGTGGATCCCACCTTTTATAAGAACCACTTTGTTTTACTTTTTTGAATATGTCAGCCATTTCAAACTCGATTTTCATCAAATAAACTCCAAATTCCCCTTCAAATCATATGAACTTTAATAATCAAATATTTCCTAAGTGGTTTCTAATTATCTCGCAAAGAGTTTAAAATCTGAATCCCCCCTCTCAACAAAACCTATTCCATCCTTATTAAGGGAAGTTGCTTCCAAGTTTAGTGCATGTGCTGTCAACCAACACACGCTATGTCAACCGAGATTTCCACCGGTGAAGTGTCAGTCTGTAGAAGTATGATTTGCATATAATGTCACTCCTGTCTATCTGTTTTTACCATGAACCACACCCATTGTCCTAATGATAAAAACGCATTTTACCATAGACATTTTACCATAGCATTTTACCATGGTTTTACTATGTTGGTGTTTTGCAATCTTTAAAACAAGTGGCTGTGTACCCAAAGAGAACTTGAATAAAAATCTACGGAGATAAGATGATGAAACAATATCTCATGTCTACTGTCCCCATAAATGATTAAGTGGAACACATTTGACATGAATATAATGTTCTTATAATCAGGTCTGAAACTCATTACACAAAAATGAAGCGTGGCACGGGAGCGAAGATATCATCTGATTCACATCGACGTTTGCTAATACACGTCGTCCCAAATTACACCATTTTCTCCTGTCTAATTTCAGGATATTAAAATCAGCTTATCAAGTAACATGATGATGCAAATTATAAATGCATTTTTAATTTGTGTGTTGGATAGCGCTAAAATCTAGCCAATGCTTGTATAACCATCTGGTTCTTGAAGTCTGTAGAAAAATAAAGATCGAGAGCTGATTTTGAACCAAAAGCACTCAGAAACTTCTTCATCCACTCGTAATTTTCTGGTGCTACTTGACCGATTTTCGTTTGAGGGTGGCACGGGGCAAAGAGTGCGGCATTGTAAACACTTTTATTTCAAACATGAAATGCGTGTACAAGTCCGGAATGGAAAGTTAACAATGATGTTGCTCAGAAACCCTTGAAAACCAAGGTATTTAAAGGCTTCGTCATAATTATGTAGTAGCCTAATTTCCTCACATGATCTGAGATAGGACGTACCTATATAACTAAAATTTGTTTCAGAGACTTGGCCAGAGTCTTATATCCAACTATCTAGCAACAATACCATGAAACTGGATTCAGGAAATTGACATGGGGATAAAATGGGAGCAGCTGAATTGAGCACCTTGTTAAAAATCATTAGTAAACCTGCCTGTTGAGAATCCAGATCTCCGAAATGAGGACTGTCTAGAGTTGCCCTGAGAACATTGGATAGAATGTCGTCATTTCGTCTGTTTGTTTTATTGTCTGTCTCTGTGTCTTTCTCGCTGTATGTGATACCTAATGTGATTATTACATTCGAGTATCTAATGCCGGGAGTGTAATGCAAGGACGAGTATGGTGAGATATCTTATGACAAGTCCTCGAGGTGAAGACTGGGAAAGGAGTACGGTCGATCACTGGTGAGATTTCCCTTTACCGGAGGGGGGTGGGGGTGTCGAGGGGGTTATTTACAAAATTTGACATGCTACTATTGACCGACAAGATACAATTCAAGAGTATCAATTTGTTCCATCAACATACTAAAGCAGCACACTATGCAGATGACAAAATCAAATGCCTTAAGGAATCTTCCCAAATTTCCCCGATTTCTCTCGGAAATGTAATCTCACATCAGACATTCCTGCTGCATGGACTCAAGATTATATCCTCTCCTCTTTCTTAAGGTTTCTTTGAAGCAACAGCCTTGAGGAGAAATCTATGGTTGAAGACAAGGATACCAGAGGACACGTGTGCTTCAGTACAGTCGAGAATCGATGGCTAAAGAAGTTGTTATCCAAGGACGCGTGGGCAAGAGCGTGCAGCAGGGACCGTGGTGCTTTAATGGCTCGATTCGTGACTTGAATTTTCCCACCTGCTCGTCAAGTCGGGAAACCAGAGCGAATACCTTCGATCTGTTGAACCACTCCAAGTACACAAAACACTACCTTCCCCATTTGTGATAAGTCATGTCTGGGCTCTAAAGGTGTCGTAACCTGTGATAGGACTTGGTTTGTATTGGTATAAAGGGAGTCGTCCCGAGTTTATACATTAAATGAATGTCTTTTGCCGTAGAGGGGGAATCCTACTTGCTCAGCCTCTACCCCATTTTGTGCTTCGGAGATACCCGGTGATGTATTGCTGTACAGTTTTTTGCTCCACATGGGGTTTAAAGCAAATTTAGATGATGAGAGTTCCGTGGTTTAAAGTGAAAACATATTGTTCTCGTGTGCCTGCAGAACTGTCGATTTTTGCTCTGATAAGAAATGTACGCCTTGATAAAACGATTACCGATGGGTAATGACGAAAATGGGAACTACATGTAGTAGCCAAACATTTTCCTCACACCTCCCTGGCCGATGCTTCGTGCTGTTTTACTTTCGATAACGTCGATTACAACATATCGGGCCATGACAGCGGTATCCATCGCGAGAGGGAATTGCATACAGCTTGTTCTGCATGCAATTCAATAGTACTAACTTGGACACCATTCGATCGTCACCAGCGATCTACATACCCACGACTGAACCGTGAGGGGCTTCCGAATAAAAGTCGGTATATCGACTTTTATTATAGGTTTTCCCGGCCAATTTCGCACTTTTGTCAGTCCATTTGATAAAAGGTTCATTCAATTTAGCGAAAATCCTAGTCACTGCACATTCTGTCATTCAAAATTGCAACTTGTTCGTTCAATTTAGCATTTCGGTCAATGAAATTCGCACATGTGCCTTTCGAATTCGTAAAACGGGCATTCAAATTGGCACGTGCTCTTCAGTCATTCAAATTCGCCAGCACTGGGGGAAAATGGTATTTCAGTCATTCAATTTCGCGTATGGGCAGTCAAATTCCAAATATGTTCATTCAAATTGGCGTAATGTTATTTCTATTTTGAAAAGGCGCGAACCGTGATTTATATGTATTTAAATGTGAATTTTTGTTTCATCCACACACTGTTAAGTATATAGTAAAGGTATCTTTGACCCTAAATAACTCAAGTTTGTTGTTCTGTTTGTTGTTCTTTCATACATGATATCAGAACTATACATGCCATGCTTGCACCAGTTACACCATAGATTCACTTCACTTTCTTATGTCCAGTCATCGCAGCACGAGTTAGTACAGGCGTATCTCTCAAGAAGACAGGGAAAGAATCATAGAAGCATTTGAGGGTAATAACCTTGACAAATTGATGGCTAGAGCTGATCCAAGAACTTTTATTTATTCCTAATGATAATTAACGTAATCTAGCACCCACCAAGTGAAAATAATGAAACATGCGGATGAAAGAAATAATCACGATGTAAATTGAAACCTCTTTCTCCCAATTATTGACAAAACAAACTTAAGATCAATGTATCTGTGAATGAAATAATGATATCGAACATTATAAACACATACACATATTTTGAAAGTACTGTTGCAAAGGTGATATCAGAATAAAAGCATAAACGTGTCTGCTAAATTGACTGCAGTAAATGCGAAATTGGATGCCCAAGAATGAATTCGAATGAACGAGCGCAGCGTATACGTGATCACGTGACTATATCGTGCTAAATTGAATGAACGATTTGCGAAATGGTGCTTGTCTTACGAATTTGAACTGAAAAGTGCTGATTCGAATGATGTAATAGGTAATTTGAATGCTCCAAAATGAATTTGAATGAAAAGATTATAAAATTGAAATACCGAGCATGCCGTCTAGGCTAAATTGTGCTAAATTGAATGCACCAATTAGGAATTGGACTGAAAAAAGTGCGAAATTGGCCGGGAAAACCTATATTACATACCTTTGAACTCAGAATACCAAAAAAAAAAAAAAAATAAAAAAATAAATAAATAAATAAATAATAATAATAATAACTCAATATCCCGGTAAACCGCTTCAGCCAGACAAGTTTGTTGGTAGAGCTTTCCGATATATTGCTAGTAAATTCAAATCGGTGAAAAATGAATTTTGAGTCCTTACGAGTACTATAGTTTTAGCTTTAACTACAAAGATGTATGCCGTCAGGAACGCAAAATAGAATAAGAGAGAGAGAGAGATAGAAACTGGGAATTTGATGATACTGGAGGAGGGGTTGTTCATAAAGAAATGTCATACTTCACGAAACACCCTAGAATTACTCATACATAAAGTAAACTGACTAAAATGTTTCCTCAAAGTCATTTAAAAGAATTTTCAACAGTCATATAGTTAACAGTGTGAAAACACTTCGCTCTGTTAATCTCATTTCCTAAAAGACGATATGAAATCATCCAGAAAACTGATGAGGGAGAGATAAAAAGTGATAATCATCCAAGTAGTGTGATTTTTTTTTTCTTACACTAACTTGTCTTTGAGTGTGTGCAAAGTTTACTGCAAATATATAAGAGAAACGCAGTCGTGATACCCTTAGCATCTCTCGTATAGAGTCATAAAGGTTTCCTTTGTGTTTTTTTTTTTCATGAATAAACTAAGATGACGGTTTTCCAGCTAAACTCAGATCTCAAACTATCCGCATATAAAATTGCGACCATATGAGACGAAGTAGCAACATTATAGGACTCCCAAAGGGGCTGATAGTAGATGATTCATGCACAGTGGTATCAAATTACAAATTGTATGCCCAACACTCTCAGTTTTTCGGTCGATTTTTCTCAATAATTCACTTGTCTATTGCTGGCGTGTTTTAGCAGTCATTAAATCATAACTCATTAAGTAGTCATGAAAATGCTCCTAAACGCGATCTGCAAGAAGAAATGCGTTTAATACGTAAATATATTGGTGGGGGTATGCATTTATTTGATCTTTACATAATTTGAATCATAATTCTACCTCCGACGGACTACGTATCTGTTAATGTGTGCCTATAATGTGTTCGCGCGTTAATGTGCATATTATTTTGAATGTTGAATGTATATAGGCCTATCCTCTCTACTGAATTAAATTAAAGACTCTCTTTGTCGTTATATACCACTCTCATTTTATTTTGAATTTAGTAGCACGCATAATATTGCTGCCGACAAGGTGAGTTATTCATGCATGTGTTTAAGTTTGTGTTTGGGTGTAGGAGTTTCTTGTTCACGTGGGCTTCGTTTTTCTTGTGTGTTTGTTTCTGATTTTCATGGCGTATATATTCTTAATGACTCATACCTTTCAATAAACATCAGGATCCATTCGTCTTTATGACTGTGTGTGTGTGTGTGTGTGTGTGTGTGTGTTAGTGTGTGCTTGTGTGTGTGTGTGTGTGCACTCTTATTTATGCGTTTGTGTCTCAATGATGAAGTGAATCGTAATTTGCGTCTCTTATCTACGTCCTCTGTTGGACAAAGGAGTCAAGAACTAATCACTGCACAAAAAAAAAAGAGGTGTTCGTTATAATTTGAAGTTTTAATGTATTGAAATTAATGTAAGTGGTAGTCCAGGTATCTTTAAAGATAATGGTGATAGTTTCCATACGAGTATAGCTATTGTACACACAGCAAACTCAATCAAATATATCTTGACGAACGAGAGGAATGTGAAATGTAAAAAGAAGGTCAACTAAAAAGGGTACAACAACAATGGTTTGATATACAACAAATTAAATCAAACGAGATATAATTACTGGTAGAGGAATGGTAATGTGATTGATACAAATTGAACTCAACATTCGTCATAAGCTCTAGAGACAAGAGTAAACGAAGCTACCGTATAAGAAAACGTAGCTCTCATGACGTAACAAACAGTACAAATCTGTAAAATACCAATTTTGTTTCTTCCGCATCGTTGTATGTCAATTTCCATGCACCAAAACAGAGAGATGAGCAGAAACCAACCTGCATTTTCTTGCAACTAAACTCATAGCACCATCATCAAGTCAATGGAAAAGAAAATTGCACTCCAATATCTGAGATTACAATACGTGATGGAATGCATTGGTATCGTTTTATAAAGGGGTGGGGTGGGAATGGAAGGGGGAGGGGGTTGGGGGATGGCCGAGGGTGTTGGAGGAGGCATGATTAGATGTTGCTGTCACGCACTTAAGACAGCGATAACTAAATAGGAACGAAAACCGGCATATCGTCAGCATAGGGACGTGCACAAGAGTTCAGGAAGAGGCCTTTGTTTTTGCAAAAGTGGTCACATGGAACATATTATCAATAATTCACAAATTAAAATTAAAACAAAATGAATCAAATTCACGACTATCTCACTACAATGCACTTCCGGAGGTGGAAGCCATGTGGAATGAGCCAACGTGCTCTACATTAGAAGACAAAAAATGCTCCTTTCCCTCTTTTTCTAATCATATCATTTTCTCCACAACATACCACTTCTTTTTTTTTAACTGAAAGCCTTTACGATTCACATCAAAACCGGAGAATGGAATGTGACGTTTTCTTTCACTTCGCTTCCTCTGAATCATTCATTTAATTTTACCTCCTCTTAATCATCTTCAAACGTTATCTATTGTTGCACAAATAACAATTAAATGTATATAAACAAACTGTAAACGGCAACCTGTAACGATGCACTGCTCTGACAACGGATCTTATGTCCAAAGGGCATACGTGCATGCTGCATAGTTATGTGGAATATAGCTCGACATGTACATCATTTGATTTCCTTTTTTAAAATACTTGGAAAGATAATTCGTATGCTAGGTTCGATTTAAGAATCTTCCTAGCTTCAGCATTCATCATCGTCTGACGAAGCAACGGGCAGACTTATTTTTACGAATCGCTGCCTGAGCAAATACTCGACTTTAGGGATTTTGTCCAAATTCTCAGCTTCATCTCCTCTCGTGACTATACAAAAAATGTTTGAAAAAATGATGTTATCACACGTAAGTCATGATTTATATAGTCGCAACTGTGTCAAGATGGTGCATTCAAAATTTATATACCATGGGATTTATATGAATCGGAGTAGGATAAAGCTTACACGTTATACTACAGCATAGGGCATGTATCAGCACATGATTTTAATGAGTGGAAATACATCCCCCAGTAAACTTTTAGTGCCGCAAGTGGGATATATCCTCAAAACAATGTAAGTACTTACGTTCTACCACACTAAATAAGTTTGAGATGCATTTCCTTCAGCCGTTGTTTCCGAAATATATCAATAGAAAAGAAAAGCACCAGAGCTCTATATGAAACGGTGATTACATAATTAATAAGCACAAAATGTACTACAACATTAAAATTTTCTTATCTTGAGCAGTCTGACACACACACAAAAAGACTGAGAACATAAAATTGAAGACATTAATAAACTTCTCTTTTTTATAGCAATTGTTTAACGGTTCGTATACATTTACTCTTGTTTTCTCGCCATTCTCTCTTCTGTTTGATCAAAAAACTAAATAAAAAAAAACTTTCGTTGTCCCACCTTCCATGAAGCGTAAGAAGAAAACACACTTTCAACTACATTATGTTCCACTTCCAAATTAATGATTGTTCCAAGACCGTTGCAGGTATTGCCATTCGTTCTGTCAAAGCGGAAACTTCTCATCACATGGCATCATACCACTCTATCATCGTTGTCTTCAAACAGAGAGTCTGCATGGAATGTTGTCAAGTCTGTTTGCACCGAGCATAATATCTTTTTTTATGCATGTTTCCTTCTCATACAATGACTGAGCTCATAACTAAAGAAAAAAAATGCAAAAACAATATAATTTAGGAATGATGAGAGACGACGTAAAAAAAAAAAAACCATCTCAGAGGAGAAACACAAAAATTCCGCTTTTACATTCATTGACTAACAAAAACTACTAGTATGCAGTGTAAACCAATGAAAAGACGCACAAGTAACGCAAAATGCACTCACTACGTTTTTTCCCATAGAAAACGTCTGCATTTATCATGTTTATCAGATCGTACAAAAACGAATAGTGATTCATGTTAATACACATTGTAATACTTTTTTTTTGTCATATGGCTAATGTTAATACAAAATCATCATAGGAATGTTGAATACCAACTGAACGATAATCATCTACATACGTTACAAGAAGTCTATCTACAATATCTCATACATAACTGGTGGTAAATAGTCATCTACATAATAATCTCCGTGGTTCTCTTCATCTTCCACAATGGTTTCAACTGGCAGTATACATCTAACAATCCATTGTTCCCATACGACTGCAATCCACACTATAGGTGCAGTTACTATGGCAGTAGCTAAGCAACAACCCACCAGCTTACTAGCATTTTAGCCGTTGTTGTGGTAAAGTGCGATCATTGTGACACCCTCTATAGTTGCTAACCTCTTTAAGAAACGACCTCCTGGTTTTGTTTGTTTGTTTGTTTGTTTTTACGTCGCTGGAAACAACAGACTTGAATGCATAAAATGTTGTGTTTATTCGTTAGTGAAAGGCTAGACGCTGTACTCATGTACATTTTGTGCATAAATTGAGTGCTGCATTTCTTTTTCTTTTTCATTTTTGTAGCATCAAATTTTCCATCAGTTTCTACCCTACTAAGATCAATGGCATGTTTCTATGCAGCAGTACCGAATCATTCAGATTGCATATGAAGCAGCCGAGTCATATGGAATCTTGTATCTCTGTGATAAAAATTGTGTAATTGATATCTCCTCGATAATCTGATTGCGGTACCTTATTTTTTTCCTGGGGTCACATTGTTCCATTAATCATAAAGCTCATTTAACTGTCGCATGCTTTGTTGTAAAACGGGAATCCACAAAACCTGCGGTTGTAGTTTAAACACAAGAATTAGTTATGATAATATTGCAAAACAAAAAACTACCGAAAGCATGTACTTCTAAAACACGGCCAGACTATCCCACAGGAACACACCCTTTAGAAAGCTTTAATTTTAAGAGCCTGGTCGAGGGGTATTTCGTTTGAATTCCTACATACCATGAGGCCCTTAAAAGTTCCGAATTATTTCCTAAACTCTTTCGTTTGCTACTAGTATTCCCCACCAAAGATAAAACCTGCAGCCCAGTTTTCCATCTTCTCTTGACCATTGTTAAACAAAATACTTTGTCTTTACGCTAACAACATGAAACCATTATCTTGGGTTCCAGTGATCTCCTATACTCGTCAAGCAAGAATTTCAAGGTGAACATTTTCAACTTTCCGTCGTAATTGAAAGAAAAATCCTTGCAATTTACAAAGGAGAAGGCGAGTTTAACTGCAAGGTGACGATCGACAAAAATACACAACCGGGTGTACCTTGCTTATTCGTGGCGTGGAGGTCTGCATGACAAATCAAAAGGGGAGTTTACATAGGATTTTTCTACATTACAACATCTGTTTTGTGTGTATCATAAACACTCTCCATATTCCAAAATGATCAAAATATTTAGGGGCTACTCAGGGACTGTAAATAAAAATAGGGGATTGCCAACAACCAGCCTGCGAGTTTCAATGATTTGTGGTAAACCAGCTGTCTGCTTCGGGCGAAGTTTATGTTCACTGAAAAGTCCTCGTCACCATTTCATTCCAATATTGTTCTGTGAGAAAGGACTCAGAAGTAAAACAATGAATGAAACCCTTCCGCAAAATACGGGGGGGGGGGGGGGTAGGTCTAATGAACTACGACCTCGGTTAGGCCTTCGTCATACGGTTGTTTCGTACTGCAGCCGACATCGTCGCGGGTGATCGACCTCGTCGCGGGCCGGCTGGTTGCTGCTACCGGAGGGCAAGACTCGGGCACAGCTCGGTCCCAGTGAAGTTGTCAGGGTCATGCTGATGGGAATGTGGTCGGTGAGGGTGGCAAGCTGAGTCACGAAGGCGTAGTCCCGACACTCCTGAAAAGTTACGGCAGCAACGAAAAATACATCAGCCGATATCTTGTCAGTGATTTGACTTCATTTGATTTCATTTTGATTCCGTTTGATATTGGGTTTATGCGATTTGATTTGACCCTACTTGATTTGATCTGATCGGAGTGGACACGACATGAAAGTCTCCCAGCGTACGCTCATGAATTGAATGTGACAATCTAATCGATTTATAAACATTCCCATATATTTTGATATTTATAACCGACGTGGACGAACACGTACGCAAAATAAGGTCCTTAAACGGATGCGAAAACGCTGTAGTTACATAAAATATACAGTCTAGAGATTCTGAAAATCTTGTCCAGAGTCAAGTGTATTGATTATTATATTGATCTTGTGAAATTTATCGTATAACTATTAAGATAATAAACATTATGAAAGTACAGTATTGCAGGGCAAGACTGTTCAAAGTGGGGTGGGGGTGACGGGAGAAAAATCTTTAGCGGAACATTATATTACCAGCATTTCCGCTTTCTAGCATAGTACGGGGTGGATGAAGTGTTGGACAATCGACTAACCTGCATCATGTGTGTGTTGTAGTTGCTGTAGAGGACGTAGTCGACACGCCGTTTCCCGTTACCATGGTAATTGCGTAGGTCAAAGGTGCTCCAGGCAAACTGGCCCTCCGTTCCCTCCCACACCTCCACGTCTTCCACGTACGTACTCCTCTTCTGACTGTTTTCTAACACCCTGCAGGAAGAAACAGAATAATACAAGAAAGAGGTAATTCAAATGAAGAGTTTAATCGCAGAAATGATTATGCGCCATTCTTAAACATCTTAAACAACTTAAAGTAAGTCGATCATCAGATGGAGCAAAATATATCCTTTTCAGAGATGCCTCACTTGCTATATAACAAGGATTATTCTTGAAGTTGAGATTAAATAACACCCATATTTTCTTACTGTTTTCTTTGTTTCTAGCAGCTTTAAAGGTCCTGTTTACCTTCGGGAGCAGTGATTTAAAAACTGTTCAAGATATCACTTTTGATGCGTATGTGTAGGTCATTTGTATCACAAAACATTCTACTGTATAAAACTTTTGCAATAAAGCCTAAGATATAATGAGATATTGCTATTTTTCTCATTAAACCATAACTGTAGACGGTTTAGTCTGGAAACATTTTATTATAACTATTGTTCACATTTTGTATATTTAACAATACTTAACATTGATCATACTGGCTAAAATTGTTTACATTGGTTGTTTCTATCCCTAACTCACATTTTAGAACTATTTTGAAGCACTAATGCTGGGTTTTTGTTTCATCTGCAAATGGTAAATTATGCCTTTGATCGCAAAATTCTCAAATTAAGTAGATTGAGTTAAATGGTTTTGCAATCAAACTCCTTAAATGTTCTTCGAGAGTTCGCATATATCACAATAAAATGCATTTTGTAATTCAATTTACTGTTACTGATTTTAATTTTTTAATAGTTCATAAGTTGCTTTGACTCTATAAAGAAGAAGCACGTTCAATTCCTTTGATTTTGTAGGACACTTAGGCAATGTTTATATTTCGTAATATCTTCAGAAGTCGTTAGTTTTACGTTTTACCTTGAGTACTATTTTTCCTGATTTGTAGCGAGAAGAAAAACTTCTTTCTTCTCTCTTCAACTGCACATTTTGTAATAAGTACATCAAGCACATCAATTCAGCTTATTTCCCTCATTGGGAGAGAGAGAGAGAGAGAGAGAGAGAGAGAGGTGCAAAGATAAAGAGAGAATAAACTATTAGTGATATTTTGTGTTCTTAAAAGCAAATATTTTGAGACCTACATTGGTAACGCTTCCATAGGAAAAAATATCGATTGGGAGAGAAAGAATGTTGGGTATTTTGGTCACTCTCCACGCTGTTTGATAGCAAATGAAATGTAAACTGCATGAGAAACAATTGCAATGAAAAATGGAGACATCCATGCCTCGTCTTATTATGTTATTTTCGCTGGCATACTAGCAAATACAGAAAATGGAGGGTGTAGGGGAGGGGAGCTTGGGTCTGGAAAGGAGAAACATACTGAACCAATCCTCGACCAAGAACGTGGAAGGCATTCAGTCAATTTTCCAAAGCACGACCAACGAAGAAAAATGTGTAATAAAAATAGTTTTGTGATACGTATGGGGAAAAAATTATCCGAGTCTGAACAATACAAACATAGTCTGCATCGATGACTGGAGGAAGGAAAACACAACATTTGACAGAAACGGACGAATCTCGAAATTGTTAGTTGCGATTCGCCGTCAAACGGATACAGTTTCAGTGTTTTCTTTCAGGCGCTCCGCTGAGCATAGCAGCATCTGGCCAACTGATGCCTCTAAACGCATCTCTTTTGTTATCGCTTCTCCCCCCCCCCTCCTCCCTCTTTCTTTCCCATAATCTTCTTTCCTGTTTTCTCTTCTACCAGTCTACCCCCTTCCTATTATCCTCTCATCTGTTGTCGCTTTGTTTCTCATACCCTCTCCTACATCATTATGGAGACGATTACATCTTTCCGAAGATAATCGATTTTTTTTTTTTTGCTTTGCTCATTAGCACAATGGATGTCAAAAATTCAAAGCCTATCCCCTGTATCATTGTGCATGGTATTGTTTAACATTTGGAATGATTTTTTCTTCGTGTATTAACGTCGGTTTATGTTTTTCCCGATGAACAACCTACCATGTTGTTTTTTTTTTATTGAAATGAATTTCTTTTCCATGCAGATTGTAAGTCATATCAAACCATATCGAATCAAATCAAATCAAGGCAAGTCATATCACATCTCATCACATCACATCACATCACATCACATCACATCACATCACATCACATCACATCACATCACATCACATCACATCACATCACATCACATCACATCACATCACATCACATCACATCACAACACATCACATCACATCACATCACATCACATCACATCACATCACATCACATCACATCACATCACATCACATCACATCACATCACATCACATCACATCACATCACATCACATCACATCAAATCAAATCAAATTCAACCAACGCCAAAGAGTGGGATCAGTGCACTCTGCGTTGAACAGTATTCGAAGGCCTTCGAGTTCGTTTCGATAGGCATTAAACGGCAAGGAGTCATCACTTGAAGGGGAAATAAGGATGGAGAACGGATGCCTCGTCATGTTTGTCTTAGATCAAATGAAGCCTTGGAAAACAAATGGCAAACAAGCTGGGAATGCTTTGAGAGAAGACTCGCCATCCGATTCCATGTTAAAAAACAAAGTATCCAGCCAAAATGTCTCTTTCATCCTTCTCAATATCATTCTACAGGAAAAGACATCGACGGCAAAGTGGAAAACGTTAATGGCGCATTGCCTTTAGTAAGTACATACATTTCTCTCCTTTGTTTGTTACAAAGGTTTCCAAAGCAGGACATTTTAATGACACTATCTACGTCCTAATATCTCTACGAAAATATTGATGAATAAGAAAATGTTTCCTACACGAACAAAGTGCGTCTCCCCTCTACTCATCTACGAGATAACCAAATATCTTGCTGATCATCGAACTGAACAAGGTTACGGCATTTAGCTCTTGGAAACGTAAGTGAATTTCCTCTACATATTAGTCAAGTTGATTTTGAAAAAAAAAATCTTTATGAAGTCAAACAAACAGAAATGATATAAAAAGCTTCATTAAAACCGCATAAGAATGAGAAAACCATGGCATTCAAATATGAACACGCCACTGTCGTTATCTCCTTCATGTCATCTAAGCTTTAACCAGAGAGATGACCAATAGAAAAAAAGAATGATAACCCCTATAACTCTGAATCATCTTTGTAAACCGAAGAATGCTTTCCCAAAGTTTTCTGTTTAAACAACAGCAACAGCAGCAGCAACAACAACAACAACAACTTACAGATTACGGTTGAGCCTGACGCCGGGATTGTACATTGTTAAGATTGCTTTGTTTCTCGGTTAATCAGAAGAGGCATCACACCTCATTGTTGTTGTTGTTGTTGTGTTTGTGTGTGTGGTTTTTTTGTGTGTGTGTTTGGTTTATCTAATGTTTTCAATGATTACGCCCACTTTGGATACATATACGGACATGCACCCACTGGGGCCGACAGTCTTTTTGCATCTAAGAAGAGACTCTCCAGCAAATTTTGGGCAATGTTGATGGAAAGTACTCAATAATGCGTTCGTTTCTTCGAGATATCATCATTGACAATCAGTAATTTAGGAAGTAATCAATCACAGATAACAGCGATGCACTGGTAAGTACTGCGTGGGAATGATGTTCTCAATAGTTTTACGACGATGATCTCGCAGTCATTTCACAGACGTAGAAATAAATGCAAGTTTGAGCTCTGTCACACGTCGGTTTCTCCATTGGGCCTTGGAAATATTGAAATGAAAAATTAAAGTGAAAAGAGGAAAAAATAGAAAAGATAAAGGCGAAGATGAGTTCATAATCATTTCACACAAGGTGATGGTGAGACGTAACGACAGACTTTCCTTTCCTTCGTTGAAAAAAAAAAATAAGCAACAAATAAAATCAAAAACTTTGAGCCGTTTAGAGAGAGAGAAAAAAAACCCAACTTTATTGTAGCGCGTCCCCTTCGTACAACTTCAACCATTCTTAATGGCATCCTGTTATTCTGCTTTCAACGATCAGTAAAACTCTCGTTTGGTCTCAGTGTTAATATTATTCTTAAAGAGGGAAGACAACCTCATCTTTATTCAATCAAAGATATCTCTCCATTTTTTCCTTCATGGTTGATCTGCATTATAAAACGGATGACTACGTCGCGACAAGTGACAGAATGACAACATGGATTTTTCAATTTGGCGGTATTTGATCGGATTTGTTTTCAGTGCGGGGCAGAGATCGGCCCAACGGCTCGGGGAAGACAGCTGCAAAAACCGTCCAGGGATGTACGACCCAATTACCATAAGCCATGAAGGAATGTTTAGCGAGCCCTATGATGGCGAATAATGCGCGATAATACCATATTCCACAAAATTACCCAGTAGGGTACCATGGTATGAGATCAAGAGGGGTCGAACTTAAAAGACGCGGAAGAAGAGATGGTATTGTTGAGTGGTTTGTGATGGGAGGAGAGAAGAGAGAAAGAAAAAAGATAAGAGGGTAATCGAGGATGCCTTTACTCAGTGACGTCACAATGAATATAAATTTTGTAGCCTCCATCCAGTTCACCCAGGATATGAGGTCTTTTTTCCCCTTTAAATCTAATCCCATAACCAACTTGTCCACCATCACTCAATTCTACATCAAGCTTCAAACGAATAATTAGGGCCTATAAATCAAAATGATTTCTTTTACGAAACTGGCTGTCATCATCGAATGCGAACATGGTTAAAATGAAAAGCTCATATCCTACAGCAAATATATATTTAGGTGTTATAGTTATGTTATTGCATATATAGTGAGACATGTACCATGGTCCTATAGCATCCATTCCTTGCAGGTAAAACGGTCATGCCAAGTGCTTGATCATTATGAATTAGTGTATCTCGGAGTTGGCATTTTGAAGATTGTTAGAACTACTGCGTACCCTTATCTGTCGCTATCTTCTTTCTCTATTATCTTCCCCTCTCTTTGTATCTCTCCCCTTCTCCCTCCCTCCCTGGAACCCTTTAAATCTCCCCTTTTCCTCCCCCCCCCCCCCCACTTTCCCTCTCTCCCTTATCACCTTCTCGCTCAGCTTTGTGAAACAGGTAGCTGTCAGTCAAATTCTGACTCTGACGCGGCGTGACGCGACGAAATGCTTTCAGTCTTTAATAAGTGAATGGCTGGTACCATGCACCTTCTTCAGGCACGTGCAAGCCGATACACACGCTTACACACACACACACGCACACACACACACACACACACACACACACACTCCTGATTCTTATGCTGATTCCGCCACACTAGAAACAATGACACAAAAAATCCTACAAATATTTAGATGACGTACTGTGAATAACGGGAAAAAATACGCATGAGAATTTTACGAGACGTTGCATAGCCTCGGGCTGTGCAACTGCGGGAATTGTCCATTAAAGCGATATAAATTGCTGTTTTGAAATAACGATCGAGTGATAAAAACCAAGGACGAGAAAATGCCTACGCTGGCTCGTTGCCGTGGGGCTGTGAGCTGGAGAAGAAACACAGGGGAATGTATTTTAACAACGATGCAGGTGTGCGATATGAATTCAATCGGCTCGCATGCGGGGAAGAATTTTTTTTTTGCATAATTTCTCCCTGTATGCGGTCACTGACCTGAAAAGATCGCCCCCACTTTTCTTACATTCAAACAGTGACCAATTTGACTGACGATTCCTTTTATGAATAGCAACTTAATACCCGATTCGAGAAGCGTAGAATAGTGTCTCAAGGTTTCAGTATTGCGTATAGAGTAGATGGTAAAGCAGCTTTCACTCTGATTCCTTCGAAATCTTTTCCTTCCTAATGCTTGATAAATTCCTCTCATTGTCTCTTGCTTTATAAAGAAAATTCGAATATATTCTCAAAGCCTCATTTCTGCAGGTATTTGTAAAATGTATGATAAGTTGAAAGAAAAGATATACAGTAATCAAGAAATCGGTGCGTATAGCTTTGACATCATTATTCCTCTCACTGTTCCTCCATTTCGGAAAAGTGTATAAGAGTTGAAAAAGCAATCCGTAACCTTGGTCTTTGGCATGGAACGCGAATGTATGTGTATGATATATATTAAAATATTTACAGCCAGAAGAAAAGTTGTAAAGACGCAAAGTATTTGAAGAATTTATACCCAATTCACACGTTCACCTTTCACAACTGGGCAAACCACTGGATGACTCCAGTTCGGCGTCATCATTCAGCTATACAAGGGAGGTTCGGTATTTTGCTATCAAAAATAAAAAAAGTCTAGAGGGTGGTATTGCTTCGACACAAATCTTGAAGATGACTTGACTCCCTCCCATACGTAGGGATCTCATACTCGGGCTTTTCAAATTCTGCTGATAAAATGCTAGAATATATCTACATCTCACGTCTATCCAACCCTACAGACGAATGGCATACATTTCAGTAGTTTGCAAATAGGGTCTACTGTATATGTCCAAGATTATCCCTATATCTCCCAGAGTTTTAATCTTCCTAAGGGTAAGAGTAATACATTTTGACCATAATGGAGCCAACATATTTCGTAGATTACTTTAGAAACCATCATTATAATAACGAAGGCTTATGCGTGTACAAGATAACATCCAGAAAAAAAAAAAGTCGCACCAAGATGTTCTTCTTTACCGTAGGTCACTAAGAGTCCTATTCTTCAACTCTCTCTCAAAGGAATCAATCATTCACATCCTTGCAGCGGATCTATCCAGGATTTATCTCTATATACCTTTTGAGGGTTTCATTTTCTACAGGCACAACTTGTACATATTATTTTCCATTTGATCGTACACGTGGTATGGATTCGTCCAGGAGTTTATTCGTTCCAAAGGTAACAAGCTTCATTTCCTACAGGACAGGAACGAGTCATATACAATATAATTATTCATTTCCAGTGGATCGTACTTACTGCGCAATGGATTCAACCTACAATTTCATCCTTCCAATAAGTAGCAGTCATTAACGTTCAATCCCAATAAGTGAGTTACACACATCTTGAAAGGAGATAAGTCCAGACTGAAGCCCTTACCTCTGGAGGTTCTCCGGAGTGGCCACCTCCTCGTCGTGTAGTCTCTGCGACCTCATGAGGGTTCCAACGGTCCACGCCTTGTCCACACCCGGCTTCATTCGGCATGGATCCTGGTAGATGAGGAACAGCGGATGACTCCAGTCCCCCATGTCAGCTGATGGAGGGATGATTAAAAAAAAAAAAGAGAACCGATAAATACTCAATCTCTCTCCATCGCAGAAGAAAGCAAAAAGCAAACAATTTAAGAAACAGAGAAACACATTGTATTTTGACAACACTGCAATTCGGTGCAGGAGGCCAAAACCCATAAAAGCGTTGTTGAAAACTATTCCAAGTGTGTTTTTGTTTGTTTGTTTGTTTGTTTGTTTGTTTCATTTTCCATCTGAGAAGATGGCTTGATAGCCCATTTTCAGCTGCACTTGCTGGTCTGCCATGGGGTCCAGTTGGATGCGAGACGAATCACTTAACCAGGTTCTACACCCTGTTCTTTGCGATGAATGAATGAAGCGAGATCTGTTACGTGCTTGAGTTGTGACTCTCTCACACACGGTACTTCCATCTGTAATGTCCTATCCGAGGGGCAGCCACTTGAGAAATATAACATGGGCTGCATGGTCTACACGCTAGAAGTATTGGAAAACAGTCGAAAATATGATTGTCAACCTTTTGTTGTTGTCATTGTTGTTGTTGTTGTTGTTGTTGTTGTTGTTGATGATGATGATGATCGAAGAAAATGGAACTTTTTTTTTTGGGGGGGGGGGGTAAGTGATGTTGTGTTGTAGTCATGGGTGGTTCCACATTATACATACAGACGTGCTTTGATTTGATGTGATGGTGAATGTGACTGTCGCCTCTAACATAATTATCAAAATTAGTACGAAAACATTCTGACGAAAAAAATATTCAATTATCACAATGGTGAAAGACATTTTGTAGCATACTTCGTGACTTGTATACCTTGCACATTATTGTTGAACGATATTAAATTTATAAAATGTATACTTTGCATATTATTAATTACTTTTTATGGAAAAATATAATTGAAATAAAAAAAAAAAAAAGAAAGGGCGGTAACAAGAATGTCCAGTAATGATACAATAATACTGATACAAGCGGTTAATGATGATAATAATTTACTTATCATCATAACAATAAGAATGTATTGATAGTGTTGTTTAACTAGAGTAGAGTCTTCAGTGTTATAAATGCTCCTTGAGTTTATCACTATACCTCGGCATTTTCCGGTAACCACTTTGACACCTCATAAAGAGAGACATCGTGGGTAGAAAGAAACAAGGGAGCCACACTGATTGGGATTCGAACCTCCTGTTTGAAAGGCTTCAGCCTCATCCCCGATACCGCTGCTTGTGATCTCACAGCATCCTGTCAAGCTCTCCGAGCTGTTCAACAGATTTTTTTTTTTCCGAGCATGTCGAAAATAAACGAGAATGTGAGTCATGAGCTTTTTATGTGTTGAAATCATTCCCTGGAGAACTCATATGGCGGAATGATGGTAATGATGCTGAAGAATCTTCATGAAGTCTCACGGCTTAACCCAAATGGGAGAATCCCTGCAGATACCGCATTGGTATATTTTGGTACATTGATGCTGTATTTGTTCATCATCAGTTTTCATTATTCATTGATAGCATTTTATTCGGTAGTAAATTAATGTATATAATCTTTCATTTCTGCCTATTTTGGCAATAATTCTACCATTGTTTATTTCCGGTGTAGCATGAGCAAAATCCTCTATCGCTAAGTGTTGCAATGATTCTTTAAAATGGAACCACACTGTAGAGATTAAAGTTTAATTTTCTGTCTCCCCTTTCAATATTTGTATGTAAAATATGTGCAAATTTATTGAATCAATCAATTCCATATCTCTCGGCGATATAAAAAGAGCAATGAAATTCAGAGGTACACATTCGCTGATGACAAAAAGATGACTTCTGCAAAATAAAATCCCAAAGGCTTGATGGGTTGACATGGAATTAAAGCAAAGGGAATGGAATTTGAAATCCATGTCTTTCAGTGCCCTCTTGCTGCTAATGGGATTTTATATTGTCACCACCAGACATCAACCACCGTAAAAAGTTGCACGTTCTGCTTACTTATCTTGTTGTAGGTGGCTTCGTGATTCATGAGACAGAAGCATATAAATAAATCGTGTTACCCTTTTACCTGAGATTGGTTGAGCAAAGTCATTACCAAAGATATGACTTGATTAGGTATTCGGTTTATCATGATTATTTGTACACGTGGGCATACATACATAGCGTTTCCTATAAAGGTAACCAATCTGATTGTTAAACTCTGTACATTAATAAATGTCTTGACTACAGGGAATCAAAACAATCAAAACAATAAAAAAAACCGCATTGATCTACTTTACTGTGATCTTGATTGCTTTGCCGAATTTCATAAGGGAGTTTTGAAATCTAGAAAATGAAGATAAAGAAAAAACATCAAATTACATTTTCAAACTCAAACAAGAAGGAGATTTTCGAGGGCAGACATCATCACAGCGTAATCCGCAGTTATAGCTTATTGTTACTACTTTCACTGTTTCACAAAATGGCCAGAACTTTCCAAGATTTTGTCCTTTAAACAGTCAAACGCCACGATTTTCTTAGCTTTACTGCAGTCCCATATCAAATTTAACTTGAAAACGGGGTTGGAGCTCTATTACATTCACAAACAGAAATACACACATACACATATACACACATGAACTCACACACACACACACACACACACACACACACACACGCACACACTCACACACTCGTGACGAATTAACATGCGCACATTCATTCGCAGGCAACCATGGTACAATAATGTACCTGACACCACAGCTTGTAGGACCTATCTTTGGTAGATATGGACACACTATTATGATCACTACAAAACAAACATTTCTTTTCTCGGCCATAGGGGCACTTGGATAATTTTGTTCCTTTTTTGAAGAAACCTTTTTTTTTTTCAAAAAAACAAACAAACAAACAAACTCTTTCAGGACTTCCCCTTGTCCTCTGTTATGATATGATGGGTGTTGGCTGTTGTAAAGATGGAAAACTTGCATGTGGAACACCCGACACTCGACACTATGTTGATATAATGGTCCAAGTCTACAAGAGTGCCTCCTACAAAGATCTTGTCATAAAAACGCACGCCTCCCTTCCACCTCTTGCCCTGAAATCAAGCCATCGCACTGTCGCAATGCACCGTGTATATAGTGGGTATAGAGGATGGGATTATTGATAACCAGGAGGGAGGAGGTTAGGCTAGTAGACAGATTTCATGAATAAAACAGCTCCGGGACCAGCCGCATAGAGCAAACAGTTCTTTCAATTATCCCCTCGCCTTCCCCCGTAGGCCCGTGACAACAACAATACTTTATTATGACCTGGCTCTACGAGTGAGTTCAGCGGCACGCCTCGCATTCGACCTCGAAATTGAATACGCGCGGCGCGGTGCGCGAAGTCGGTGGAGCGTGATCTCGGATCCTACTAATCTGACCGGCCTGATGCCCGTGCTGCTTTGGCAGAACCAACCCTCAGGTGGTATTCGTGCAGGAAGCAAAACAAACGCCAAACCCCATCGAGCCTCCCTAAAAATACCCCCATACCACGGATTCAAAGAGCAGAGATATACGTGATACGTTGGGGGGGGGGGGATTAAGTGTTCTAAAACACCACATAAAAGAATATATACATATCACGTTATTCTACGCCTAAATGGTACTAAGGTTTCTCTAACTTTTTTTTTTTTATTTATAAACATTTAGAAGCACTTGGCATTGTTTTGTGACTGGAATTCTGTAAACGCTTTAATCACGTTCCCTCAAACCCAAGATTCTTAACAAATTTGTTGCTATGACATTCTTAAAAACTGTTTATAGTGCAATTCTATTTCAAATTCAAATTTAAAGTCATTTTCAAAGTCCCCTTCTTATAAGTGGTGTTAACTAAATCAACACAGTACACAACTTTCATTAAAATCAGGAGTTAGGGACATGGAGAGTGATAGTAGTTATGAGCACATTTGGAATTAGGAAAGATAAAGAATTAGGCAAAGATTTGTGCGAGGATCAATCGGAGATTAATTTTGTGAGGCGATGATATTATCAATTTTCGTCAAATAATCTTCATAGAGATTGCTACCAATATCACTCTGTGAAAACATGGAAAACAGGACTTTCCAATGAATATCTTATTTTGAGTCAGCATCATTGTAAAGCTTCTACCCATTTGTCTTTTTGACTTTCACACATCTCAATCACAGACTAGAAATACTAAAAATTGAAATGATGATATCATATTGCCATATAAACTATGATAATCAGGTTTGACACCTTTTCCCTGAATTCCTGTGAACGGGGATTGATAAGTGGCCGAAAATTGGACATTATCATCCTTTCGCAATATGCAATTTGGCGACGACAGATAAGATTGAAGATTATTCCTTGACATCTTTTTTTTAACTGTCTGCACTCGCCCTGTACAAGTGGCACATTAAATCATGCATTTTGCCATTTACGTGTGGTTTACGACATGGGCCTCTTACTCTCCTTCGCTCTCTCTCGAGAGACTTCCGTAGTCTGTAATCAATTCAAATATTCACAGCTGTAGCAGCTAAGATAACTGACGTGCGACTGGTCGGGCAGAGTGGCGGTCATGTTAAACCTTTCCCCTTTCTAAATGCCTTCTTGCGTTGGTCAGATTTCTAAGTCCAAAGTATGTCTATTGATTACCGGTAGTTGTTGTGTTTTCTTCTTCTTAATTCTTTCGAGACGACCTCTGGGTCCACTGAGTGAGTCGTCTGGCCAGAACACAATTAAGAAGATCTATACTAATCAGGACATGACTAATACTCGTATGTCCGCTTCAGTGCAAACGGATCTGTGCAATTGGTGGGGCTTCATCTTTCTTTAACCTTGTCTAGCAAGGTAAACCTAACGTACTTAGAAATGGTGCAGCAGTCAGTGTAAACATCTACTGAGTATGATATAGAGATTTACCGATACTCTTCAAAACCGGTCAAGCTTGATACGGCTGTGTCTTTTATAACAATGATGATATCCCATAATCGTAAACCAATTTTTTTTATTCATCTTTTTTTTTTCATACGAGAGAAAGAGAGACAAAACGAGAATGGGGAAAATGAAGAGATGTAGTCATTGAAGCGGAGAGATATTTTGACAGGTAAATAGATAAAACACTTAACGAGCCGATGAATTATCATTAGTCATCGACTCCATTAGACCTTGAATACTGTATTTTTAATGAGTTATTCCACGAACTCTATGAATAGACGTTTTCTGCCTCTCTCTTTCAAAAACAAAACAAAAACAAAAACAAACAACAAGGACGGTTCAAGCTGATTCACGAGGCGGAAACATCGTCTGTAATACATCGCAAATGATCGAACTGTCACTCCTTTCCTGCGGTTATACGTTTTTAGGGTTAAGGTTCTTTGAGTCACGTGCTCATGATACCTGCTACATCATTTCTCACCTTCGTTGCAATCGACACTGGCAGAGGCGCGAAAAGTACTGTAACTATACCGGTTTAGAAACACAGGATAACTCATTAAAAACAGTCGCAATACGTCTACTAAAGAAAAAAATGGTGGCAACTTATGGTATGCCTCGTGAATTATTCATGCTAATTACCATTATTGGTTTCTCATCAACATCCAATGATAACAGGAAAACCCACTACTTCTTTTCTCACGAGGACCAAGGATACCCAGGAAAAGGGAGCTATGTATAGATCGTTCTACCAGTGCCCACCCTCATTCGCCTCCGTATATCATTGATTATGAATAGGCCATTACTGTGGTAGACTAATGGACTGACAGTACGGACGCAGACGTGCCCATCATTACTGTATATCATTAAGAGGTGAGTGACGGACGCGGAGGGGTGAAATATTGACATTGCAAGTGTGCGAGAAGAAAAAAAAAAAAAAACACGCAGCCAGAGTTACCTGAGAGGAATAACCCCCTTAAACGTGCCATTACCTTTAGGGAGTTAATGACCTGAATTATGGTTCGAATATCCGGTCAATGTATGTAAGTACCTCCTTGATTTATTAAGGTATTTTAGTATACCGCACCACTGTATGTTCAAATAATCTCTATGATCTCTGGATCCATTCCTTTCAAAGGCTACCATTTTGTTTCCTAAAACAAGGGCCAACTTTATAGATGATTGCAAATACATCGTATTTCTCTTACATCAAGAATATTTTTAGAATTTGTGATTACTCACATATATATGCAAGTTTTGCTTATAATGACAGCTTTCTGCATTTTTGTAAGTCTTAAAAGACTGGAATGAATGTCATAATGTTACTCAAATAATCTGAGAATTATTCCAACCTATTAGCATTGATGTCTGAGTTTATGAATCAATGGTTTTATACGAATGTTACGTATAACCTTTTTTCGCAATGTTATGTATGTTACTTCATAGATGCCGAAAATGTTCAAACAAAAAAGGTACAATCAGAGTCAAAACACAGAGTGACACAGACGCATTCAAACTGATAATCGAAAGAAACTATAGATTTCTGATGGGTAAGATTGCACTTGACGCTTCTGTGTATCCAAACCTGAAGCATGGATTTCCTGAACTCCTGTAGCTCACAAAGCGTGGAAATTGATACAAAACGATATTGCGCACGAAAATTCAAAAAGTAAAATACTTGTTAAAAACTTATCATGCAGTTGTTGAGATCAATAAAATGTAATCACGTGATATTATCCCTCCATAATCAACCAATATGTCTCAACAGATAGTGATTCCTCATCTTAATTTCAGCATGAGCTTATGGAATTAACAACACGACCATATCTTTCCGAGCTCTGTTTATGTTGATGCAACACACTTTTTCAGCAGTGTTTCAACCGTCTGTTCTCACAGAACAAATTCAAATCAACATCTGCAGTGAACGGAGTGGGGAGAATATTCTACATCGCAAATATTCAGTCTATATCGATATCCCTGGGCCGACGAGAAAGCTAATCTGTAAGGGCATAACCTCCGGAGATGATTTGTTATTTCGACGGCCTTTCGATTTCTCCTCCCTATCTCTGCATCATTCTCTTTTTATTTTTTACGAAGGGAGAGGAAAGGAATTTAGCACATTGGGAGTGTGGAAGGATAATCGAAATGCACTATCTTGGCAACACATAATGACGATCCCATACAATTGTATGACTCACTGATCGCCGTACACGCCCGATGGAATAGATTCACGCACCTCCTTTACATTTCTGCCCCACACTCTCGGACTGCAGAATGAAACAAGCATCACATGAGTTGAAAAGTGAGTTCCCCCCTGGGCTGGGAATGTGACGACACGATGTTGTTACTTATGCAAAAAGTAATTACATTACCAGTAATGAGAAAATGAGTCCCTCCGTCTTGCTGATAATGATCGGAATAATCGATTAAATCATCAAGGAAAGGTTTCATCAAACTGCTAGATGCCAGGAGAGTGTGGTGTGGGATAGTCGTAAGAGTCTCGTCAAACGTCACATAATTATACGTGATGATACGGACCATGACGAGAAATTGAAAAATGGATCATCTTCCATTCTTGGAGACACACTATCATCATGTCTATTACTGAAATAATCCTGCTTTTCCCTATTGCTATTCTTGCCGGGTTTTATCTTGAGCTCGTAATAAATTTTAGTTGCGTTGGTGATCAATCTTTTACAAATTCTTTCCAGTGTAGGCTAATGCATTGGCCAAAGGAATGCTTAACTTGAAATATAGGTGAACGGGAAACTGTGGATCCATTTTACCAAGTCGTCATAGCAAACCACTCTTAGGATGACTACAGGCAAAGACAGTGAAACGTTCACAGCCGGTTTATTCGTGAAAGCTTACAGTTTACGTTACAATATTCCTCTTATATCGTACCCACTGAACTCTTACACTTTGCTCTGCGAATTTCAACACCTACCCACAAACTGTGATTCTCTATAATACGCCAAACTCTAAAACCGGATCAAATTTTTGTACTTAGTGATGGAAAATAGTCACTTTTATGCTGCTTTCGCAGACAAAGGAAACCCTAACCTCTGGCACAGTTTGACAATTGTCATCCAACCCAAGCCTCTCTTTAAATGTATCAAGTCCGTTTGGACAAACTGATTTTTCTAACCTCCAATCAAAGTTAGGTTTGGACACTTACTTTCCTACAAGAAGTTCACCTAGAATAGGAGTTTCCTCAAAGTCAAGAGCATCACACGCGAATATAATACCGACAAATGTTTATTAAGCATATCATGGCCTGAAATTAATGGAGTAAAACAAACAACGAAACAAAACAAACAAACAAACACACACAGACAAACAAAAACAAACGAAAAACAAATTATATGTTTATAGAGAAGAGACACCCCACTTGTTTTTTTTTTCAGTTTATGGTTTTCTTTGCATTGTAGGATCCTTTGCAGCTGTAACTCATCCTCAGAGTCTTAGCCTTTCCACCGTGTTGTCTGCATGGATGGAGGGCACCAAAGTTCCAAATATAGACATAGCCTCTCGCACAGCATGCAAGATGAAATGACTGAACAATCGAAACATGCATAGTTCTCAGGGTCACAATCTAATACAGTATTCCTATCCTATTGCTGTTGTTTTGTTTTTTAGTCCGATAGATGTTTATTTCCTATGTTGAATTAGTTGGTTAAGTAAGTTAACGTTTTGGATTTAAGAATATTTGAATCGTGCCAAAAGGGACTCTTCTCTCTCCGCAGTTGAAAATAGACTGTGTATAGTAAAGAGAAAAATCCATTGCGCTCCCGTTACTGTTAAGCTACGTGACCTTATAACATCCCAGAAATCAGAACACACTGTAAGACATCGACATACTACTACAACAAGTGGCAGGCATAACCTATATTTCTTGTTGTTCCACTAAGACAGTTATTACACCTATATACGGTATCGAACAATATACATCGGCTTCCAATATATTAAGTCGTGGATCTTTGACAGGAGTATGAATCTCACCTGCTTGCCAAGCGAAAATCTTCTCTGATAGCCATCCAAATATGACCCCTAACATACAGTGAGTATCGGGGGTTTCGTCTCACCTCCCTGTTCAGTGTTACAACTATAGCTATCGATTGCCAAGTTGTTGATAAGTTTGTGACCTTCCAGTGATGGAAACAGAAATGGGACGGGTTATTCATTGTTACGATTAAGAGAAATAGATAATTGGACACATCCCAAAAATTCCAAATTTGTCGTTATGTATGTGAATGCAGAAATGTTTCATATAGTACACATCTGTGAAATTTGAGGAATATCGGAAAATCCATACAAAAGTTATACATTTTCAAAGGTTGGGTTAAATCCATTGACCACTATCACTAGGAACGAAGACTACAACAATTTGTGATGTCACAGTACGTCAGTAATATTAAGAACATGTAAAGATGATTAAACATATCTGTAATTTTCTCCCATAATGAAAGACATCTTGACTTACCTCTTTCAGAAGGCAGAGATAATAATATTACCCTTAACATTATGTCAGTATACAATGTGTATATACTTTTCATATGGATTTAACCAAAATTAGAAAATTTCATATATTTTGAGCGAATTTCCAGACTTTCTTGAAACTTTACTATTGTGTACTTCTAATGTTTCTGCACTAGTTGAATCCATTTACCTTATATGGTAACTTTCCCTTCAAACATTTTCATATTTGTCAGGTGGGATGTTAAACAAATCCGTTTGACGGATTGATAAGTTGCCTCTATTGATTCAGTTTTAAAAGAGACGTTGCATGAGCCTTAAAAAAAAATCGTTCTCAGATTAAATTTTCTGAGATCTGAAATTGCAAAAGTTTTGCTTGATTGCATGCAAGTGGCGCGACCAATACCTCTTTTTGGAATAACTATTAGGTTCTTAATATGCATGAGTGTCTTTCTAATTTTGAAAAGAGAAACGGACACCAATGAATCATTGTCGACATCTCACACTTCTGCCCGCTTCATGACGCGACCAACATTTGTTTTTGAACTTTTTTGATTTATAGTAATTTTAATGGATTGGTGACCTCCCAAATAATGAATAAGAAATGGAAAGGCTTTTTTTTTCAGTTCTAAACGTTCAAGCTCCATGCAGACATCTCATGAAATAACAAAATGTGCCCAGCAGCTATATGGCATGATCAGCACTCTTTGAATCATCCGGTCTGATGTCCACCAAAAAGAATCGTGGTGTCACTACAGGCCCCCGTAATCTGTCTAATCACTTTGGAGTATATCCTCATTAGTTCCCTCTTCTTTTAGATAGATAGATAGATAGATAGATAGATAGATAGATAGATAGATGGATAGATAGATAGATAGATAGATAGATAGATAGATTGATTGATTGATTGATTTATTGATTGATTGAAAGGAGAGAGAGAGAGAGAGAGCTTGGGAATGGGGGCTGCAAAAAGATTGGGGCTCTATAGCATTATTCACTTCTTCATTTAGGGGGCCTTTTTTGTATATCACGTTTACGTCTTATTGACGTGATATAAATCAATAAAAAAAAAAAACACCCAAAACACATTGAATCAGTTGTCATGCACCAATGATGAAAGAAAGGACCGTAAAACATATTAACAGGTGTTAATCATGCATTAAGAAAAAGTAAACATGACATATTTCAGAAGAATTAAAAGTATTTTTAAAGTGTGGCACTTGCAATTACAACTGTAAACTGTTTTACCTTCATTACCAAACCAAACTTAGAGTATGTTACCCTCAATTCATTCGATAGTTCCGCAGACTGTATCTTTCCATTATTGCATGTACATTATTTTGCGCTTGCGCTTCAGTGCGCTTTATTTCTCCATCGGACTCGCGTCTCTATGATATTGCAAATATGACATTAGAAAAAGGGCTTAATTATGTCGACAGAAGAATCACTGCTGGTTTAGTGTATAAGACCGTTGTCATTACGCTAATGGGTTGGCGAAATCGTCCCGATGAAATCCGATTTGAGCTATGAATGAGCCATGACTCATCGCTCTGGTTGCGAATGTTTGAAAATGCTCTCGATCCTACAGAAAGCGGCGGACTGGAAAGATCGGCTAGCCGCGGTGCACTCGGGGTGAAAATTGGTTTAATTAAGGACGCCGGGGAAAGGCTTTGGATCCATGTATTGTGTTACTCTGTGCGCCACGTAAATTATCCGTGGTCTGCAGAAAAGCATAATCACTGTTCAAGAGCTAACGACGAATCGATGATGAAGTTATAGGGGCTTTTTGATTATGGTTTCTCCTAGTATACTGTTGCAATCTAGCATATCGAAATTCAGCTACTAGTATACTATATCGTTATTTCACGGAAGGCGAAAGTTTTTGACGTTAAATGCACAATCAATTTCTGCGTGCATAGGAAATATCACAGTACTTTGAAACAGAGGAGTATAAAACACATTGTTTTGCTGGTTGTTATTCCCATCCATCTCCAATAGCGCGCTACACATTTTTCAAGTCATGTCGATGTTTACCCCCCCCCCCCAAAAAAAACAAAACAAAACAAAACAAAACAAAACAAAACAAAAACAAAAAACAACAACAACAACAACAACAAACAAACATATCATTCATTACACTTATCTATTTCATTTCATTTCAATCGACTACCGTTTGGTGAAAAAATAAAGATTTGAAAACGTTAACGTCTGAGTAACAGTAATCATGCACCACTTCTACAGAATCCTTCTTTTATTCTACTCTTCCCTTTCCTATTCTCTGTCACTCTCACCCTCTCATTTTCAAATTCTGTGAGATATCCAGTCAACAGTCATAGTTGTAGAATGGTCCGTCTGAATATTCTGTTGAATCCGAACATTTTCCATAAATGCCATTATGTACGGAAGAATGTCAATTATTGTTTGTACCCGAACACCACCTGCACTGAGTAACCCCCACCCCCACGCAGTGAGTTCTCAGGCTGAACTGATACTAAACTAAGCAACTTCTAATGTCCTAATGTGACCTTTATTGGTATACCGTATTCTGATATCTTGATGTTAAAATCAGGAGTACTGTGACAGATAGATAGATAGATAGATAGATAGATAGATAGATAGATAGATAAATAGATAGAAATAGATTAAGCAATGTTAAGAGAGAGAGTTAATAAGTTACACTGCATATTGACACACAGTGAGAAAAAGAGAGACAGAAGGACAGACAGACAGACAGAAAGGCAGACAGGCAGACAGACAGACAGACAGAGAGAGAAAGGAGGGATGGGAGGGAATGAAGATGCGAATGAGCAGGGAATTAAACGCAGACAGTAACCTCTATAGTTTGCTATTAGACGGTTACAAAGGTCAGGGCGCCAAAGGAAAAGAGGTAGATGAGGATGATTTGGTGGTGATGAAAATGGGGCATTCGTAATACAGCTGAAAGACTTTTTTTCCCTTCAGGCGTTTCCGCTCGCTTCCTTGAGAGTTCTTTTTCTCCCCGCTACTTTTCAGATGTAAGAGCAAGTGCTTACAGTATAGTCTTCATTAATGAACATCATTCCCACCCAACCCCACGTCGATAAACCTGCCTACTCGTGACCACAGGTGTATTCTCATGCAGCATGTCGTTTCAGCATGGTTCAAACTATGTTTGAGAGTTACATCGTCCTCATATTTTGTTAAAATAAATAATCCGTAATAGTATGACGTCGGAATTATATTAGGCTAATCAAGTAAGAACACAGTGAGGCCCGCTGAAGTGTCTAAAGCCACTATGAACGCTGCCTCCTAGCAGACGACACCGGCACAGTTAATTCGCCTCATCTCGACCTTTACATCAATCCTCGTAGACAAGATTCACTCACTGTACTCCTGACATGATATAAAGTACATGTTCCACATCAATTTTCGCCGCTAACCTTTGGTATTTTGATGGTGCACACCGCCTGTTCGGGGAAACCAAGGAGAGATTTATTTTGGCGGGAAGTTGTCGTCCCACCACAACCATCACCCACCCACCCCTCTTCTCCTTTAGCCTCTATAAGAGCACGTATAGAACGGCCCGCACGGATTCATAAATGGCGGATTTATTGGCGAGGGCGATGGCAGAGCGGATCAGCGTCGATTGACTTGCGAACTACCTTGCGACGGGGAATCTTCCCCAATTACTCGTCGCCCCAACCTTTCCTCTGGCCGAGATCGATCCGGAGGGCTCGGGGACGCAGTCTGTTCCTCCGAGACCCAGTTACCCAATGGTTGGAGGAGGAGAGAGGGGGCAAGGGAGTATAGGCACGGCAACGATGGATTCTCATACTGAAGCTTCGAAACAAGTTGTAAATAAGACGGGGCCCATGTGAAAAGAGCTCACAATTACACGGCGACCCGGCGTAATAAATTGGTAAAGTGCGTTCATGAATGTAGGTGACTTGACGCGACAAGCATTGACGACACGGTTCTCTCAATGAACTTGATACGAGAAATGAAGGGCAAACGTTTGATAGTAGGCCCTATGACTGTAATATGTGGAGGTTAAAGTGCTTGTATGTGCAAGTGTAGGTATGTGCAAGAAAAAGATAAAACAACCCCCAAACAAAACAGTGTTTCACTGAAAATAAATCGGCAAGGAATAACTGTATGACATAAGGGACAACCTCTCTTAGTTTGGTTACTTTCTGAATAATTAAGATAATAATTAAGATAATACCTTGCTGCTTACTATTGCTGCTACTGTCGCGCCTATAATGTTACTATTGCTTGATTACAAGGAGAATATGTTTTGCCTTGACGGGCCTCAAGACACTTGTCGATGAAAACGGCTGAGACTGCGAGTCTAGTCCACTTCGGCTCCTTTCTATGTCGAGGGCAGCGTGACATGGCTGTGAGGGCTGCGAATCATCGTGATCAAGATTTGATTAGATCGCGATTACGCGCGTGTCGCCTTCCATTTGGCAGCGCGGTCCAAGCCGCCATGAACCAGCAGCGGAACGTGGCTTTCACAGCAAAAGGGAAACACGTTCCGGCTTTAACATTACACACGGAACCACGTGAAATGGCGCCACAAGTCACGAGTCACCCCTTACAGTGAAGCTCCACTGCACGTTCATGTTGACTTTCATCACTTATGGCAAAAATCATTTCATCATGAACATAAGAGAGAAAGTTACGCATATGAGATGAATTAAAAATTGTTATGATTCCTGAAGGAGATCTTTTGAAAGAGAAGCTGTTCAAGTTGGTGATTTACAGACTTGATATACTACATAGATTTACATGTCGAGCTCAAAGTTGAGCTCTTAGTTGATGACGTCATCGGCTCATCTCATTATGTAATTATGCCTAATATAACTGGCGTGAGAAAGTAGCATAAATGTTTAAATTTCTTGACTTTCTAATGTAACTTGTACTATGAGATATTTCACGAAACATTATACTACTCTGTTTGTTTGACTTAAAGGACAAGTTCACCTTCATTAACATAAGGATTGAGCAAATGTAGCAACATTAGTAGAACACATCATTGAAAGTTTGAGGAAAATCGGACAATCCGTTCAAAAGTTATGAATTTTTGTAGTTTTTGTGCAGTCACCGCTGGATGAGAAGATTACTGCAGTGTATGATGTCACATGCGTACAACAATATAAAGAAAATATAAAGAGAATTTCACAAACTTTCCTTTTTTGAAAAAAGTACACATTCCCTTGACTTGTTAATGACATTTATGGGTAATATTATTCCCAATGCCTTTAGAAAGAGGCAAGTCAAGTGCTCTTTTATTTTCTTTATACTATTGTACTCATATGACATCACGAGCCTTAGTAGTCTCCTCATCCAACGGTTCCAACACAAAAATTCATAATTTTTGCATCGATTGTCCAATTTTCCTCAAACTTTCACTGATGTGTTCTACTAATATTGCTGCATTCTCTCAATCCTTATGTTTATGAAGGTAAATTTGTCCTTTAATGTTCCTTCAGTAAACATGGGCATGGATTGGTGCGTCCCTTTAAGCCACGTCTGTGCGATACTCATTTTTGTAGGAAAATAATACGCTCTCTACGTCCCCGAGTAGTTTCATTATGTCCCGCGATTTTGACTCCAGGGGGCGGCGTGTGATTTAGTCTCGTATTAGATGCAGTTTTCCATAACTTTTCTTGTCTTGCCACGGCAGACGAACAGTCTCTACGCCCATACAAATACAATTTATTATCGTTATATCATGTTATAATCTACGTTGCATCAATCGGTCTCACAGCCAAATAAGACAAACAAAAATTCATGGTTTGATATCCCATAGAGACGCTTCTAAAGCAGTCGACAACGCAAGCCTAATAAACCCTGAGCAATAGAGTACCTCAAAACTGTGGCAAATCCAAAGTTTTCACATCTGTGAGGCGAGGCATTACAGCAACCCAAACCATTTCTTTTCTTTGTCGGTTTCTTGAGACCATATAGTTCTAACTTTCGTAATGAACTTCATTTGAGGGACCCACAATTTATAAGAATTATTTTTAGTGGGTCCCTCCGTATTCCTATAAAAGCTCGGCCAAGAAATGAAGAAGAAATTGTATGAAAATTCATCGTGAAGTGTATTCTTTGTATTGTGATTATATCACGTGATTAACTTTTTTCACTTTTGCATTTTCACTCGATCTGCTGGCAAATGAAATAAACGTTGAATTGAATTTATTAAAAAAAAAAGACTACAAAAAATGCGCAGGTCGACTTCCTCTGCAAGAAGTAAACGTTCAGGGGAGACACAAAATATGAACAAATGTTTATAAACGGTTAAGCTAGTGCATGCATGCTTTCTAAATAGAGTATTATACCTACACAAACACATGAAAATACTGATCAAAATCGAACTGCTCCGGGTTATACAGATAAATGTGGCACACATTTTCCACTCAATGGATTTATGCCAATCTCACCATGTTCGCCAGCTCCTATGGTCAAATTTGGCAGTGTTGTTCTCAAGTCTGCAGGATTTATTCTGTTTACATTAATACATCTTTTGAGATTTTTTTAACAACATTACAATTGGTATGATCGCGATGACTTCCATGATTTAGGTAATGGTGCTTTTGTTCCTTTTGGCTGCCATTTTGGCTGCAGCAGGTTACTATATACGAAGTCAGAAACCAGGGGCGGACCCAGGAATTCCGTAAATGGGATGCGCCTCTGCAAAATTAAAGGGGGAGGGCGCACGCACCCCCTTTTTTCTTTTTATTTCTTTTGTTTTATTCCTTTTGTTTTAACAAAAGATAAAGAGGGGGCGCATGTCCGGTGCGCCCCCGTCTGGATCCGCCACTGGGAACTGATATCGTCAGTGATTGTGGGCAGTATTGCTAGTCACGTGGTCAGCGGCTCGTAGAGTTCATTGACACTTCGCTTTATTCCTTGCACGACCCCAAGAAGGTATATCATATTTTTTTTTACCGTGCATAGTTTACTTCTATACCATTCAAAATGAATTTCTCAGATGATATTGGAAATACCAACGTCATGAACGTGAACAAAAAAAGTACTTGCCCAATGAAGCTAATGGCTTCGGAAGGACATGTCTGTACTCTGCATGTAAACTGCATTAGACAAAAATATCACATTTACACTTTTCTTCCACTTAGAGATTCACAGTAAAACGTTATTGAATTATTTATTAAGGTTAATCTTACTTTTTTTTTCTGAGAGAGAAAATATACGTACAATGTGTATAATCTGTATAATAACGCTTTGGTAGAAAAGTATTACCGGTAAGCAGAATCAACATTTTATAAGAAGAGGATAAGATATAATCGTCTTCTTTTCTCAGTGTCCTGGTTTTGGTGACCTTTTCTCCCCTTCCAATATCGCTACCCACCTCCTCGGTAACCCAATTCGAAATAAATTCATGACTGTGATACTGATCACAGGGCTCTAGTCCCCTCATCACCCTCTTAGCCCCCTCCCTCTCCCCCTTCCTCCGGAATATTGGTTACTCAAGGATCTGAGCTCTTGTAGGAATGCTTGTGACCAGATATTTAGGAATTCATTCCAACTCTTTTTTATTGATATGTCAGTCGTGAGTGATATAGAGTGATATGGATGAGAAAAAGAAAAAGAATCCACCAAAAGTATGGTGAGGGCCGTTCAATGCATTATCAATTGGAGAAAATACGATCCCAACTGGGGAACGCATGACAGAGAGCAGATTTCAACGAGAGAGGAGAAAGATGCAGAGATAAAAGAAAGTTGAAATTGAGTTGAGAAAACCAAACCAAATACATTGATGGAAAAAGCAAACAAAAACAGAAGATGACACGAGAGCAGTTTGTGACGACTTTAATGGTGAAAACGACGAAGTTGGTTAGGAAGACAAATAAAAACAAAGAGAAACTACGAAAAAGGAGAAGAATATTGGCTATGATATAGACTGGGGAGCAAAAAAAAAAAGATATAAGAGGGAGAGAGAGAGATGAATACGAAAATGACAATCGGATGACACATGGAATGTGATGTATGCGCAATGTGAAATACAATGAAAGGGAAGTCGGCGTACTTTGGTCTATCAAAGATAACTGGCTGAGTACAGCGGATCTATTCACGGTGTGTCTCTGCACGGAGCCTATGTACTGCGCCGCCTTCTCAACTCCGCTCTGTGCGCGTGGAACATCATTGAATCTGAGCAATCCTCCATTCCCTAATACAGCGGGTTGCGGATTTGTTTGTGTTCTTCCAATAAGTACCAACAGCGGCTCCCCTTGGTTTTTTTTCCCTTACCCGTCGATACGTCTTAATACAAGCATCACCAGCATGCATACACGTGGCTTTGCCGGGCAACAAGCTGGATATCATGCGCCTAACGGTAGTAGATAGCAGAATCCGATGGTTTCATGACTTTTGATGAAAGGTTGGGGAAAATTAAACAACAAAACAGAAGCAGGTTGATCGATTGACTACTTGGGAGTTCTTGAAGTCACGTGACAAGGCTGGGGAGGTTTCAGAGGAGCAAAACGATTGCCTGAAGCAGCGATCGCCATTTGGTCTTTAAAAAAAAAGAGTCGAATGAAATAGCCGCGAAATGAGTAAAAAGAAATTACAGTCGACGGTGAGAAGAGTAAAAAAAGGTGTGTGACACCTTGATGGACTGCGGCCGGGAGACGCAGCGGGGTTTTTGTGCTGCTGAAGGAGAAATAAACGGACGACACAAGGATTAAAGAGAAGTTCTACTCTCATCTTAGGAAGCAGAGATAGTAAAATGACCAAGCGTCAGTAAAGAGGAAGTACACGTAAAGCTTTGATAGGGAATTTGAATAATACTTTGATTAGTATACTTTAAATGATTAGCTACTTTATCATATTCGCAAGCACAGATAGGCCTACGCATAATCGTATTATACTCACACATAGAAACAGAAAGTCGTACTCATGCTCATCAGTCATTAGTCAGCACTTCCGACTGTGTAAGTATAAATGGCTTTCAACTATGTTGTGATTCCACGTAGGTAAAGTTTTGCTCGACCACGTGACATATCCAATCAATCCAAACTACCACATTTCTGTGATTTGATGTTTCAACTTTTCAATGTAATTCAACCATTTACTGTTTTTCATCAGGTAGAATTAAAATTTCTCTTTCATATAACATCAGCTATACTTTGGCCATGTATGTCATTGTTTATTTCGGTCGTAGTATTATCAAAACCTGGACCCTTTGATTGGCAACAAATGTAAGAAGGCTAAGACGAATGGTTTTCTATCAAACTGACAAAGTTTTGTGATTTTCTGAGCTTGTGCATTTTGAATGAATTTTACCGGTTCCATCTAATTCCTCTCTTAGATATGCAGTGAAATTCAAAAGTACCAATTAATAATGACAACATGGACAAGATGACAATTTCTGCAGGACGGGCGCTCCAGAATCTGAAGGGTCATGCGCACCAAAAAGAATACGAGCAATCGAACAGTTAAACTGATGGTGGTATGTACCGACAGGGCGACGTATTCGAAAAAAAAAGGAGCCGCATTCAAACAAAGGTTGAAGGAGTTGTCAGTGTAAATATCGTGTCTCTGATCTGCTAGATGTGTTTATGATTGGTTCCTAGGAGAAACCTGAATCGGGAGACATTTGTGTGAAATTAAGATGACGCCTTCAGAAGTCAGACTTCCACTGATACAACTCTGGCCATTGGTTTATTTCTGGTGGATAAAAGTGTGTTAGTCCTAAGGTTCGTTGATTCGAGAACAAACAGAAAGTGCATACTAATGAATGTCCGGGATTACGAACCTTATTTCTTTTTCAGATCAATGAAGCTTCTTAATTCAGCTTGAATGAAGCTTCTTCGAACTTCGTTTCATTTTTGGATGAAACGAATCTTTGGCAAAATGAACCCCATTCCATTTTCGGGAAACAAATCGCTGGAATAACAGACCTTCGGAACAACGAAATTCAATTGATATAGTGTCGTTCATCGTGAATGAACAATAAAAAGCACGCTCCTTCCAGTCATTTTCTTTTTTAGGACTGTGTTGAAGCTGGATAGCCATTGGAAAATGCCCGAAGCGGTTTCTCGCCTTTCATTTCAATTTTTTATTATCATTATTATTATTATTTTTTACATGCAGATCGTGGAGTGTCAGATAAAATGATTCTTTATGTTCGCCGATGAAGATTTAAAAACCTTTAATGGATAAATGGACGAGAACAACATCACGTTTATGGCATAAAGTACTAGCTTGGCACGATGGAACCATGGTGCCAAATAATGCAAGCGTCAATCATTCCATTAAAATGATATTGTATATAACAATGAATAATCAGACTGAATTTTAGCTTTCTTTTAAGGTTGGTTCTTCTTTTTTTTCTTCTTTCAAATGGAATATTTCGAATCCTAAGAAATGCTATTAAGTTATAAGGACAAGCGTAAAAGCAAGATATATTTTGCATGAGGATAGTTCTACCTATCAAATTAAATGCTACAGAAAAGAGAGGTCATTCTTTTTTAAAATTGATTTGATAAATTCCATTCGCAGTATTTTCTCGAAGAAATTTAAAGATATGAATATTCCGTACTGTATGATATGCAACATTGAAAAAGAAGAAAAAATGCTCAATCGCATGGAAAGAATATCGAAAAAAAAAACATACGAAGAAAGATTTTCTGGTAAATTGGTTTTGACGGTCTTAACTCGACCCTAAAGACGCATGGACAGCTGGAAAATATAGATAGATGTGAATCATATTGGAGAATGCGCTCGACAGAAATGTATCAGAATATACGGTTGCGGAATCGTTTTTGAATGCAGGTTGAGAGAAAAGTCCCAATGGGGAAAATAAGAAAAGTGCATCCATTATGCCTATCTATCATTGTTTTTGAATACAAAATGAATTGATAATATTTTGTATGAATTTGATGTACTCGGACAAAATTCTTCGTCAGCTTCAATATTCCCTGAAAGCGGTAGGTTTTCCCTTTCTCTCTCTCTCTCTCTCTCTCTCTCCCTGTGAAGGTAGTCTTTTTTTCATACTTATCTCACGCACTGAAAAACGTAGAGAAAATTCTGAATCAATAATTGATTGCAGTTTGTTTGGCTTCATGTTTATCTGATTTTGTACAATTATTGCAGCAACACTAATAAACCGGAGCCCTAACGAGCTTTTGGAGACTCCTGAAGTTACGCTTGGAGTTATAAGTGAAGCCAAAAGATTTGAACATTATGCAGTGGACGTGCATTTGGCATTCACGTATAGACTTATCAGAGTGACATGATGACTGGAAGGTAACTGTTGCTCCTTTTTCATTGTTGTTATTAAGGATTTTATGATTTTTCATATGTTAATATATTTCTAATGTACTGGAGTGTGTTATTTGACACATCATAATGTATTCAAATTTAGATTCTAATTCAAATTCAAATTCAAAGTTAGATAAAATGTTATTTCTTATGTAGCATTTTTCCCGATAAGATTACAAAAGCAAACTATGTACATGATGTAGTACAAAAATGTATAAACATAATATTAAAACTATTTGATCAAATAGTGAATTATCATGAACCACTTGTATTTCTAAGCTAAATCAAAGGGATATCAGTTATTACTGACGAGACTGCAATTTTTCACCTACAGTGAAAATAGAGCTTAAATTCAGACTACCGAATTGCAGGATTTTTATGTATCAAGGTAGAATGAGCACATGAATTTGTAAACTCATTAGCGATCATAATGTGACCTAACAGCAATCAGAAAAACATGCCTTAAACGATGAAAATTGATATGTTACACAGAAATTATTAAAACCCTTCTTTGCCATCAACCAATCTGTTTTTAGATGTACATCTCAATATTTCATGAATATCGATACGGAAATATGGTGACAGAACGTCATCGAAGGAAGTCTAGCGGAACCACTTGGTTCCGTCTCCTAGCGCGTTACAAGGTTGCCCCTTGCGTCAGTGGTAATAACATGAAACGTTGATGTCTCGCTCGACGAAGAGACATGAACATTAATATTATATTTATGATATTTCTAGTCACATATATTGACAGATACAAAAGTTACATCACAATACAAGCAACACTGGTTTTGTCTCTGGCGTGGTGCAATAAACAAAATTCTCGAATGATATCAAGTCGTTGGTGATAACGATAAACACAAGTACAAGTATTTTTCTGTTTATAACGAATCTTTCCCATTTTTGAAACAAGAAAACTTGAATTGAGGACTTCTGTGAGCATACATAGGTGATTCTTTGATGAAATATAGCCCTAAAAACTATATTCAATGCACTCGAAAATTAACATTAGAATGCGGAACACATCAGCCACATCACCTTGTCAAGCTTCACGTTAAAAGAACTTGAGAATGATAAAAGTGTCATAGCCGTTGTCCTTCCTTTCCTTGATTTTATAGATGGTAAAAGCGACAACTTTGTGGTTTATAGTAAAAGGGCTTTAAAGAAAAATCGTTATCCCTAATCGAAATACATTAATGAAATATCTTTATTTGTAGTATCTTTAATATTTGGATAGGTGTCATGTTGAGGAATATCAAACAGAGACCGGTAACACTGCCATTTTTTTTTTTTTTTTATTTCCTGCCTATACACATTGTGCATTGAAAGTGGCGTTTCATACACCAAGCACTGCTGTCAAGGGGGATGAAAGGCCGGTAAATGAAGCTGCATTCGTCGGAATTTCCCTGCATCGCATCGCATTTTGGCGGGGATTTATCTCAAATCGGTGATAAAGCTCTCTCGGAAAAGGCGATCTAGTGCGGTCTGACCCTCCCCCCCCCCCCCTCAACAAATCACCCCGTAACAGATGGATCGCCGGCAAAGACAGTGGAAATAAACGTGAAGAAATAGCAAAGTGATGAGATGGCCGAGGAGGGTGGAAAAGTTAGACCACAATAATTTCCCTTTCATTGGGCTCTCATCACGTATTACTAAGACCCACGTTCATTTAAACCCTTTCTTTACTTGATAGATAATTTTCGTAGCCCTAAGCGCAAGGATATTCCAACTATTATTCCCGACAAAAGCAATTAATATGATAACAGATAACCCTTTTCTTCTGTTTCACTCCCCTTGATCAACCCGTCATGCCTTAAACGTACTATCACATCATGCCATTTCATGAGTCACATTGTCACTACCTGTCAAGGTCAATGTCAATGCCAATGACATCCATAAGACGAAACATACAGACATACTATACGCTGTATCGCTATTAATGTATTGAGTGTGCAGAGTGTGTATTTAGGCATTCGTCATTATGACGACAATACAGTAGCTCTTCCTTTACAGTGCATAATACCTTTCCTCACACCTCTATAGGCGCTTGAAATAAGAAATAAAGAAAAATGAAAAACATAAATGAAGAAGATTACTGATTTTGCGTAGAAGTACGTCTTCTTTGAGATATGATTTTGCTTTCCCCCATAAGTAATAACTGCCTTCCCCTTACTATGTATTTTCTCATATTTTGCCTTTGATCATTTTAATTATTTATTTGACAAAGTTATTTCTCATTCTCTTCTCCCGTCGCGAATTTGCAGAAGCATAAAACAAAACGGCTGTTAAGGTGATGTCATTCCGTATGAGGAAAAATTTTGTCCTCTTTATCATAATTTCGGTCAAGTTTATGCATAATGTGGTATTCATCTTCGATGAAATATTGCACAAAGAGGGGGCAGCTCAGATGAGCTCCAAAAGACTGTTTGCATAATGCAAGACACCTTTATATCAGGAAGTCCATCAGAATTATACCTACAAGCTTAAATAAGAACATCCTGCTCACCGTTATCCAAAAGGGATGGTGGATCAAAAGTAGCAGCAATTAATGTGTTGTGCTATACCTTGTGCATGTAGCGTAATAAAAAAAAACATGATGCACTACATAATGCACCATTTAAACTTTTCTGATTTACACTTTTCTTACTTTTTGAATATTTTCACTTTTTAATCAACTTGACAAAGTTATTACTCATCATCTTGCAGAAACATAAATGTTTGTTCAGGTTTTATTCCATATGAGGAGAAATTTTGTCCTCCTTGTAATAATTTGCTTGTTGCCTTGCTTGTTGATTGCAGGAGAGTCAATTCGCCGCACTTTAAGATTAGTGACAGATATATATATATATATATATATATATATATATATATATATACATATATATATATGTTCCAAACATTGGACATTGTGAAAATTCGCACTGTCATCCCTGATGAAGAGGAAGGATCCTCGAAAATTCGGATTAATCATTAAATCAAGATTGGCTATTAATGCATTCCCTGCATTCCTCTGTTGTGACTTTATTATTGCTATTCCATATATATATATATATATATATATATATATATATATATATATATATATATATATATACATATATATATATATATATATATATACATATATATATATATATAAGTAGTTTAGTGCACATTTTTGTGGCAGTTAGTGTGTTTATTTGTTTGTTTGTTTTAGAAGTTTGTGAGGGTATTTATGTCTTACAGTATTACAGTGGACAGGACACGAGATAAGCGAGGATAGTTAAGAGCTCACACCATAAAGCGATATATAGTATGCTAACAGATACCAGGAGGATACCGTTAATATCATGCACAACTCGCGCATCAAGAAAGATCTAAGGGACCCTGGAGTCCCACAGGAAACAAAGATTTTCCCTACCATGATTTAGTTGTGACACGTCAATTGAATCATCCCATCGAAAATGTGAGAATCACATATCAATTATATTCAGAATACATAACATTATACTCAAGCTATGTCCGTAGAAACAATCTTATGAAATCGAGTCTACATCCGACACTTAGCTCAAACATATCTTTTCTCCCCCCCCCAAAAAAAAAAAAAGCATATTCAGTTGTTTTATTTATGAGAGTGGAGAGGTGTTACTGGAGCCAATCTGTCGCCGAATAAATCCCCATGTCTACCACGTCTACATTATTTATCGCACGCTCGACTTTCCCTCTTTTCTGGGGTTGAACACGTTCGATGGACGAAACCACCAAAATGCGTACGACGCCAAAAATTGTCCTGGGACAACCTGAATAGGACTTTTAAAAGCAACCGTACTGCCCAGGTAGTCTAGGGGAATAACCAGTATATGCTGCAGGACTTATCATTCAATTGGCCACTCCGAATTCCGTTGTTTATCCTACGTAGACTAAAACATGGGAACTGTTCAATCCATAATACATTTCCACAAAATCAGTGAAAATCTCTTTTTCTCTCAAAAAGTCAATTAGAGAGAAAAACAGGGATTCTAAAATTTCTCAAATGATTATATGATTGTGAACATCAGAAGGCTCATACCCATGAAAGATAATTCTTCCAATTCTCTTAAGAAACATTCGCAATAAAAAGTACAGTTTATCATGATAAGGATACAGTACAAAGCCGCAGACGTGATTTTGTTGCGACTTGGTATATACTAGTAGGTTAAAGGAGCTGGTATAAGAATCAAATAAGGAAAGCGCAATTTGAATAGAGGGACAAACGGTAGAAGTGACTTGTCATGACGTGCTTACTCCTTAAAAAATAAATAAAATAGCTTTCACCAGAGTGCTAATAATAATAATAATAATAATAATAAGGTCTTATTTATCCAGGGTAGCCTCTTCAGTGTTGCCACTGTTCTGCCAGAGGGCCCTGCTATCATTATTACCCTAGCATTACCAGGTACCCATTTATACACCTGAGTCAAGAGGGACATAGTGGGTAAAAACATCTTGTCCAAGGACGTAAGCACTGGACGGGATTCGAACTCGGGTCCTCCGATCGGGAGTCGGGAGTCTTATCCACTATACCACAGCTCCCCCACTAATGACTGTGAGAATCAAATGTGATCACCATTGTCTCATTATTTTTATTTGTGTAATCACTATTGTCCTCTTTACGACTTATTAGGCTGTCAGACACATTATGATCAGTACCACAATTAATCCACCAAACACTGAATGAATTTTGATTGATATCATCCAGGATGTATCTCAGGAAGTCGTCGGTAATTTCATATCTTTATCATCTCGTGTAAGGGTCATGCTTGAAATATGTTTTTCAAGCATAGGTAATTGACATTTCATATGAAGGCTGCTGAGTCCAGTGAAGCAACTATCGATGACAAGATTTACCTTCAACGGCTGTGATGATGATGACCACAACAATGATGAAAAGAATAACAATTGCAGTGATGATTATCATAATGACAGAAATTATAGAGTATTTACAATGTTTAAAAAAACAAAGTCATGTAAATGCTGTAATGTACTCATCCTTTTTGACTATCTCATTTGTTTGTTTGTTTTTTATTTCGATACAGGAGCTGATTTCAAGATATAAATCAGCTCATGTTCGATTCGAAAAGGAAGAAATTGGTCTTATCTTATTATTAAACCTTATACAGCCGACATTTTCTTGTCCTCAAGACGTGTTAATTTGAAAACCGTTCACATCACACAAGCATATTACAACATCACCACAATAGATGATCGTGTTTGAAATAGAATCTTCATTACAATCTATGCTAAAGATCTTCAACGCAAAAGTGATACTGGGTGAATAAAAAATAGTAAAGAAAAACAAGACTAAGCCTCGAACGCAATGAATAAAAATGAGATCTAAATTTGTGTTCAAACTTCTGCTTAGGAGGCTGAACAAAAAATGCATGAGGCACAACACGAAGTGTTAACAAGGACTTTGAAATTACATTGAAATATTGTTGGTTTGATGTTTTTAGTTGTATCCTTTAAAAGTGACGTGAGTCAACTGAGTCCTAACGAGCCTAAGAGTCTTTGGCTCATGAAGGAGGTATGTTGAATACTGAATATCTCATTTGAGGGTTTGACTTGACGTGTAGATTAATCAGATCTGGTGGCAACATTTCTGTTCTTTTCATGTCAGACGGGTATACGCTCTCAATGTTGTATGGGTGCACAGGGGAAGGCATGACGCCCACACAATGTTGGTTAGACGACGCTTAAACAGAGAGGGGGGGGGGGAGAGGGGAAGAGATGGTTTGTGTGAGAGTGCATGGGAGAGAAAGAGGTGAAGTATGAAAGGGCATAGAGAGAGAGAGGGAGATGGGGGGGGGGGGTACAGAGAAAGGGAGAGCCAGAGGAAGAGTGGAAGAAGTGCGATGAAGAATGCCAGAGAAAGCGGGATTATGGGACTAAAAGGGAGAGAAGGATGGAGAGTGAGAGAGCTGAGAGAAGAAGAAGAAGAAGAAGAAGAAGAAGAAAAAGAAGAGAAAAAAGAGTGAGAGGAAGAGCTAGATGAGGATTGAGTCAAGGAGAGAGAGAGAGAGAGAAGGGGAGAGGTAGGTAGGAGTGATAGGGGGAGAGGAAGCTTGAGGAAGAGTGAGGGAGAGGGAGAGGTTGGCTGGGATTGGGGTGGGGTAAGGGGTTAGGGGAATGATGGAGTGTCGAAGGCGCGGTAATACTTCTAGACCGTAGGGGATCAGGTTGCGTCTTAAAGACGCGACACTGGGGCACTAACGAATTCATCATCACGAAAATGTTATGAAGAAGGTGCGGATGGAAAAAAAAACAACAACAACAAGAGCAAAAAACAAACGACCAAAATGGGACTCGCTTCATGGCCCACGCAAACATTTTCTCTCGCGTTTAACTTCGCTTAGGAAGATTACGCCTGACATGTGACAACCGCTGTGTTTGCTCAGGTTCAACCTAAGTGACATGAGTTTTCATAATTCGCCATCCTTTTTGTCCCTGGCACTGAATTCGATTATGTCCCTCCTTTCAAATCTTCTCCGAATTGACAGCCAATATATTTGATTAAAAAAAGAAATAATGTTAACATTGAGCACACTTTGAACATCTTGCTAAGATCAAACAAGGCAAGATATAAGTGTAGCCTTGGATGAGAGCTTGCCCTGCAACGACTTGCGCAGCTGTGTATAGAGCAAATATTGAAATGTGGACGTTATAGGAATAAGAACATGGCGTGTCCACCGTTGAGTGGCATGTGTCGATATATCAACTAACACGTGCCATCAATTCAAGTCTTTTATTTCTGCATTCGAGTTTAAAAGGATTACCTCATTTAGGTACGGCTAAGACAGAGCATTTGACGAGCAACCAACACGGCAGCACGCCACGAGCAAGACATCAAAGAGCCAAAAATCCTACGAGTTATACAGGTCACGAGTAATCCAGTCCACGAGCTAGATACCAAGTGAACAAGGCATGGGAGCTCGACATCAAGTAGAATAGGCCCACGAGCTGTATACGGTCCATGAGCTAAACACCAGGCAAATAAGGCCCTAGAGCAAGACACTATAGGCAAAGAGGCCCATAGGCTCGACTCTACATACATTAAGTCCAAGGAGCTTGATTTTCGTAATGTCGAGCTCGTGGACCATTTTTGCCGAGTATCGTTCTCGTGGGTCTTATTGCCTAGTGTCATGGGCCTGTCTTACTTTATGATAAGTAGCTCGTGGGCACATTCTGCTTGGTGCCAGCTCATGGGCAGTATGACTCGTGGGTGTCTAGCTCGTGGGATGACCCCGCAATCAGGGCATCTCATCATCCAACGGCCCCACAGACCTACCATCCATTGACTAATGATAATGATAATGAATAACATTTATATAGCGCTTAATACTGATGTTTCCAAGACTACTTGGACTTAGTAGGTTCTGTGCCGTGTAAAGTCTGCAAAGATTTCTTGTAAAGTGTTAACTCGTTAATATACTAATGGAAATTGCGATGCAGCCTACTAGTACTCATGGTAAGTATATATAGGGAACCTTTTGTAATATCCGTGTGGCCCACGTTTCAATCAAGGATACACATTTTTGGTTATTTTGCTGGAATGGCAATTGTCATGGTAAGGGTGGGATTTCACGGAGCACGCGAACGATTTGCGAAGGACGCGAATGACAAAATCCAACATTCGGAAAAGTTTTTCTCCGAATGTTTTCCGACAATGAAGCCGGAAACTATTCTTGCGCAATTTGTGCGAAGTTCCCACGACGTATGTGCGATTGTCGTGTGTATCATTGCTAAAGTACAGCATGTTACGTACACGAAGAACACGCGACGGAAATGCGAACAACGAAAAATTTTCAATAATCATGGGAGAAAATGTAGCAAGGAGAGGTGGAAGCAATAAAAAAAAATCAACTCAAATCAGCTTTCTTGAGTTGATTTTTTTTCTTTCCTCTATTTCTCTTTTCGTTTTCTCTCATTTCTCTATCGTGTGTTTGCCTACATTTTTTTTTCCCCTAGGACGTATCTCCACTAGTAAAGCATTTGATCTTTTTTTTTTTTTTGCAGTTCCTCCAACACATAATCTCTATAGTTCAAATGAAATTTACATACTTAAGATTGATTTTAAGTATATTCTGCGATTTTTTTTTTTGTATATCAAATATTCTTTCTCTTTGCTAGTCTATAATTTCTTTTGTTACTATAGTTGTTAATAATTGTTTGATGTTTAGATGTATGCTACGATTTCTATTTGCAGAAAACGTACAGGGCATACATTCCCCAAACGTGCGCTAAACGTTCGCGAGAATGTTTCAAAAGGTACGCGAACAGTTTGCGATTACGTCGTAAAATGATCGGAAAAACTTCGCAGATTTCGCGTAAAATACGCGAGACATTCTCAGAAGTTTCGGAGTCTGTTTGGGGTTTCACGAACATTTTGCGAACATCGCGCGTGTCTTGCGAAGGTCTTGCGCATATGACGAAGCTTTAAAGACACTTTCGAGAACAATTCACGAGCAAATCCCGACTAAGTGTGCGGAAAAGGTTCGCGAAAAATTTCAAACTTTTTTTAAATTCTCGCCGAAGTAAAAACGACATTCGCGAACAATTGACGACGCTTCCGAACCCTCACGTTTGTTTGGCGATCTTTTGCAGACTAAAATGCGAATGCTGGATTTTGCCATTCGCGTCATTCGCAAATCGTTCGCGTGCTCCGTGAAATCCCACCCTAACGACAAGAATCCAGACTCCTGATTGGCTGCTGATACAAAAAAAAAAAAAGTTGTTATTCCAGCAAGAGTTGCCATCCTAACATCATTTATAAACGGGTTCCTGGGAAATTGCATTTTTCCGATCCCTTTTCACTATGTCATTAAAGAACGAATCTCATATCAAACTGTAGTGCAAAACGTTTTTTCTCGGTTACTCTGCTTAACGCACAGGGATATGGTAAGAATCCAGTTAAAAAAAAGAAGAAGAATTAATCTGCATTACTGGTATATTGACAGGTTGTTCACTTGTATACAAACCGTATCAACTTGACGACGTGGTATTAATACCTTTGCTGTAAAACACCGAATCCTACAAGTGGGCATTGCCTGCTGCAATCTCAGATAGACGACATTATGAGATGTATGAGATCTGAACTCCATAGACTGTACTCTAGTACCTCCACTCACCTGGTGACATGTTGTCGAAGTTAAAGTTGCCGCACAGCACATCGAATGCTACCACCTCCTGCAGGCCCTCCAGTCTGTGGCTGTGTATATGGAAGTTATTCAGCCATTTCAAAATGGCGTCCATCTGAGCAAATCGCAAGTCGTCCTCTGCAAAAAACAAGAAACGTGACAAAGCCTGTAGAAATCTTTTTTTTAGAAAAGATAATTGCAAACTGAGAGAAACTGTACAGATCTGGTTCGCAGTGAAGGACAGCGCAGTCAACGTTAACTCCTCCTTAAATATTAGTGAATTCAGTAGTAAGTATATAATTTTATCATTAATATAGATTTAGTACTTAAAGCTCCTATAAAGACCATGGACTTCCACGATCTATGCAATGATTGAATAGTGCGCGGCGTACTTGAATTGACGGTATATGTTTTCTTTCATCGAGGATACGTTTTCACTACTTGATAAGGATATATGGAGCAAATTACTGATTTATTTTTATTTCATTTTATGACGTTTGTTCGAACTACAGTGACATAAGAATTCTAACATCTTTTAACGATTTATTCACACATCTTCATATAGTTTGGTAATACAATTCATTCATTTTTTTTTTTCATGATAGTTACAGTAACTGTACCAATTGCACTGCTGTCTTAGTTTTTAGTATCATATGGCTTTTTCGTATAGAAATATAAAAGTGTTAAGGACAGACATTCTAGCCAAATCATGCAAAGCACTCTAAGTAAACATGTTCCAGTCTCCGCTGTTCGTCAGGTTTTGACTCTCGCACTATAAGGACGGGAAAAGGAAGTTCCTCCCTCCGGCACTCCGACAATTCCGTGGTATATAATTACTAAAAAACTGTTTTGTGTAATGCTAATACTTGTCTAGCAAATAAACACCATTACAAAAACACTAAGAGAAAAGAAATATCCTCAGAAAGTCGACCAGCATCAAACCAGATCAGACTATTGTTCATGTCCTGAGAACATGTTCACATCTTCTTTAGACGACTGAACTGCTGCTATATGTACTTGTGCGCACGGAGTTTATACATCCTGGCTATACAGCCCAGCCCCTTCTTGCACACACATGTACTCACTTATACATTCACCACTTACATACGCATTCACCAATACATAGACTCACATACACACACATACACATCACTTCCACACACGCACACACCATTTAGGACAGACTGAGACAGACAAACACATACGCACACACACATATTTTCCCAGCTTTTCTTTTAGTTTTATTTCAACCAATTCATAAAATACAATTATACAAAAGCAAATGAACCTTTTTTTTTTCAATCTAAAGGTACACAAAAGAATATAAATCAGACATTTCATGCCCATCGCCATAAAGAAATCCGCCGAAAGAGTCAAGGATGAATATGTAATACATCAAGGCGAAACATTAAATGAAATAGATAGTATGAAAAAAAAAAACTCGACAAAAACAAACTTCTCCCTCCCCTGCCCCCTTCTCTTACAAAATATGTTTTCCCATCCTCAATCCCCAAGCTCAATTCGGTGAACTATAGCAAGTGATATGGAATAACATAATAAATATCCTCACTTTAACAATTTTTATAAACTGGAAACATTGTATCTCTTTTAATTGAATATTTCCCATTCCAGACATAGAGAAAAGTAAAAGTTTTTCCCCTCAACCTGACGTTACCTACTTCGGTAGTAATGTAAGAGACAAATCTAATTCAATTTTCATAAAGCGTTTGTTTTTTCAATAAGAATTTACCCATTACAGATTAATCAATTTTTTCCAACATCAGGGAGTCTTTTGATATTGCTAAATCATATCTCTTTATAATTCACCTTCTCCATAATATCAATTTGCGATGCATTATGCTCCTAAAATTTTCATTTCTTGCAGAAAAATTCCGAATAAAGGCATTACACATACACATGGACAGACAAACGACATTACACGCATAATCACACACACACAGCAGATGCCGCCTGACCTTTTCTGTTACTGCTCATCGGCATTACCAATCTTTACGGTCTGAGGTCACTTAAATTGGCAACGCAATGGAATGTCCACCTTAGATTTCTGTTGGAAAGTCATTTATCAACAGGAGTTTTCGTCTTTGGCTGTTTAAGGGGGCATAATCACTTTTTCCCACTGTTGCGATACTTGCATGGGCCGCATCAAAAGGACAGTTTGTGGTAAATGGTGTAATGAATGGAGTGGTTTAGCTAAATGAAAGCTTCTGCCTACCACAAACTTTGAAATAACTCAGGGAGGGTATGCACCTGCAGCTGAGGACGGACTTGTGGCAATTTGTGGCGTTGCTTTATTATCAGTATGGTATTTATTGGTGCTGTTTTATTTTGATAGAAAGGGTTTGATTCTCTCGTGGTTTACGTTTGATTTATTGTAAACCATACACCAACTATTGAAGAGCTCACAGAGCAGTTCACGGCGCATTTGTTATTTTTATTTTTATTATTTTTTTATTTTTGGTTTCATAACGAAATCCCGGTGTGTGCACGCGGAGGTTGCTCGAAGGGCAGCTTAAAATAATGCACCCAGATACTATAGGTTAAAAAAAACGGGGGTGGGGTGCGGACGCTGCGCTGAACATTTTATTTGATTAATTAGATATGATGGAAGTCCTCGATTCAATATCACTGTGTCTTTGTTCACCATACTCGTGCTTCCATCGGCGATGGCCTCGTGCGCTGTTGATTTTTTTTATTTCCTTTTTTTGTGGCTCGTACAAAAGGCTGATGAAAATGCCTTCTCTTATGAATAGCTCCCCAGTGATTTGATGGCATGTTACTGTCATTGTGTGACTGCCGTATATCACCATGCTCAAGGATATTCCATAGTTTGTTTTGTTTGTTTGGGTTTTTTTTTTTGGCGATTGCATCAAGCATCCTGTTCGCGGTGCCATTCCTCGATGAGACTCAACTGATATCATGTGAAAATTAATGTCTCCGTTGATAATACCTCCATGCACATGACGTTTGACAGAATTCAATACGCAGAGGGCAGCTGACATAAATGACGGCAAAAGTCGATTCATATATTGCCGAAATATCTCCACAAAAGAAAGACAGAAGACAAAATGGTAGACGAAGGAGCTTTTCTGCATTGTCTTTTCTTTTTGTGCAGTAAATGTATCGAAGTCGCTATAGGTTCCTCAGAGAAGAGATGATTGAATGTTGTCAACTTTACATTGATGTATTGATGTTGTTACATTGGTTGAATAAATAAAAGCTCCGATGTGTTGAACCGTTTTCTTCCCGGGGATAGGCTTAGATAATGATGAAGAATTAGTGAGCCTTACTGTGTGTTAGGAATAGCCCCTACGTTGCTGTTACTTTGTAGCCATGGCAACCATTCCGCGCAACTATTAATGCGGTGTACAGACGGGGGTTGATGAACTACCAATAGCTGACGCAGAGCCACGTAAAGTGTATTATAACTTCATTTGCACTACTACCTTTCAGATATTATAAAAAATCTGATATTACTCTCGGTTGTGTTTGTTAGGGTAAATTGTGCTTTAATTCATCAATTTAGAGTCTCTTCGATCCTCAACTTCAGATCTCTTACATATTCCGTTTTCTAGGAAATCTTGGGGGGAACGTGCTTTCGCTCACACTGGACCAACACTGTGGAATTCACTTCCTCGTGAGCTGAAAGACTCAAGCTCTATAACATCTTTCAGGAGTAATTTAAAATCCTATCTGTTTAGCAGTGCATTTTGAAGACCAGTGTCTTTTGAAGACAGAATTTCATGTCTTTTTTTTTCTGCTTCTTCATCTTCTTCTATTACTGTGATGTACTTGTATTTTCAATCTGTTTGCTTTGATGTACCTATTGTAAAGCGCCTTAAGCATTTAATCAAAGTGGAGAACGGCGCTATAGAAATTGTATGTATGTATTATTATTATTATTATTATTATTATTATTCCCTCAACATTTCCGGCGAAGAATATTCAACGCAGTGGATGATTTCGTCATTTGAAGCATCTGGTCTAATATCATGCCCTTGCATCTTCATCAAATATTCATAGCGAAAATACACCTCTCGGCTTTACCCTGTCTATATATCTATCTCTCCTTCTCTATCCCTCTGTCCCCCTTGGTCCTCTTGCTCTTCTTCGACATCCTTTCCCTAGTCCATAATAACTCCCTTCAACTGTTCCGCTATCTCCTCTTCGATATCTCCTCCTCCCTTTCATTTATCTCTTCCGGGTCCCACAGTCAGAGCCTGGTGATACCCTCTGATGAAGATGCTCAAGAGCCGAAGATAATGACAATCTTACTATACATCATTCCATTTACTCCGGTTTAATTTCTTCCCTCATTGGCTGTGACGTATCGATTACATTGGGGAAAATCTCCTCGGTTGCGTTACAATCCTTACCTTCATGCATCATCGTTCTTGAGGACTTTTATTTCTGGCAGGATGTATCAGCGACGTTCCGTTTCCTGATTGAATGACAATTTCTTATTCATCTTATTCTAACTTCACGTTTATAGCAACCTGCCAGTACCTCTGAATACATCGGATCTCAGTAATTTTGTTTTTTGCTGGAGTGGAAAACCACTTATATACTACCAATTGGAAAGAAGATCTGCATGGAATATTTTGGTGACTTGATTACAAGGTGCAAAACTCGAGGAAAGATACGACGTAATTCAAACTGGAAACCAACAATGACCTGACGGTACCTACTCAATTGCACAGCAAGCTGTAGAAATATGACTAAATTCTCTTTATACACGTACGTTGGGACGGGACATGATGAAGAAAATTCATTTCATTATAAGAATAAAAACTTCATAATGAATGGTAGAATTAGGGAAAGAACTATCATTTCAAAATAAAGTCTTACTACTAGAAAGCAGTTAACTTCGATACGAAATGAAGTTTTTTTTTTTTTTTTTTTTTTTTTTTTTTTGCTTGAGTAGCGTAGTTTGCAAGTAAATGCTTATAAACATAAGTAAGTGACTGAGCACTCACATGTCCCAAAAGAGTTGCCATGACGCATTGTTTTTCACAGGAATTTTCTACGAGCATCTAATATTACGATTCGTCACTGTGTGTTTTTCGCAAAGGGGCTCAAAGTGTTAATGATTAACAGGAAGGGAAGGATAAACAGATAGACGAAAATTGAGAAGAGAATGGCATAAGATCAGAAAGAGAGAGAGAAAGAGAGAGAGAGAGAGGGTAGGGGAGAGAGGGAGGGAGAGGGAAAGAACGCAGAGTGGAGAAATAAGTACGGAAGGAGAAGAAGGGTAAATAAGTGGTAGCTCTGAACTTTTCGCTGTACTTTGTGGGTATATCGTGATCATTTGGACCGCAGAGTTTCCTGGCATCGCTGCAATAGAAACCGGATCCCTTCCTAAGCAGTAAAAATCGGTTGCTCTCAAATTTTTCCCTCCACAATACCGTAACGTGTGGACCCTCCGGTCTGAATAACAGGCGAAACTATCATCTTTCCAGCGGCCCAGCCAATAAAAGATGAAACCTCTCGAGAATAAATAGAGATGGAATTCGAAGCCTCAGTCTTCTGCCTTCAAATGAAAACTGTTCACACACGCCACGGTGGAGTGTGTGTGTGGGACTGACAGAGAATTAATTCTATCGGCATGCCAGAGCTCCCGCCAATCTTCATTCTCTGCCTCTCTTTTGCTTCGAGGAGTATATCACTTTCACTTTGTAATCAACGTCTAAAAGCCCTCGGCGATGGCAGGTTTCAAAAGAGCTCCTTTTCCAAGCTTTTATCGCAGACGATTCATGATGTCAGGGGGGATTTGTTTTATGGGAAGGTCGAATTGGCGCCATACAGACAACTAATACCAACAACATAAAACCAGATATGTTGACTAACCTTAATTGCCGATTTAAGTCTTGACTTTTAATCTCAAAGATCATGACCCGTCATTACGAACAATATCATTAGTAAATATATCTGTCTTGGCGACGCTAATTCCCATATGATATCGATATTAATTCAAGAATTATATTTGGCCAAAATATTTGTATATTCAATAATTGAGTTCTTACATGACGGTGTCACAAAGTCATAAATGAAACAAGTTTCGCTTTTCTTTTGTGAAACCAAACGTAACAAGCAAGAAAATATTACAATTAAACAATACCTGAGACATTCATGTATAGCAAGCCTGACCTTGTGAAAGAAAATGCATTTTAGTTTGATCAAACTTTTATCAGGAATGCATGTTGTATGTGTGTGAATTCCTGTCTGTGTGTGTTTAGTGTGTACTCTGTATAATATGGAGGTAGACAGCGTTCACCGTCAATGGCAAAATAAACGAAGGTAATGGCATAGGGTAAGGCCCAAGGGCGGCTTTTCTTTGCAAATCATATTTTCACTTGGCAGCCTAAAGGGGGAGGGGGGTTAAACCTCTAGTGACACCCCCCCCCCCCGCCCCGCAGGTCCGTCACTGATGGCATGGACGAAACGTTTGTTATCTATATTAGTTGAAAAAAAAACAACAACTAGAATATTCAATTCTTATAGCGTCCGTGATTTTCTCAATCACTGATCAAAAGTATTTGAAAATTCGATAAAGAAGTCTAATGAAAAAGAAAGGAGGTTCAGCCCGCCCCCCCCCCCAAGCTGCGTACTTCAACGCCTAATAGTATACTATAGTAATAGTATTGGCCTCTTCATGTTCTGGTGACTCTGATAATGTAGTAAATGGCCACTGAAAAGTTGTGAGAACCTCTCTCAAGAGTGTTTTTTGGGACGTGAACCCTTGAGCTTCTCACTTTAATTTCTCTGTCCAAACAGCTGAGCCATTTCAACCACTTACATCCGATGGAACATTCCTCATATCAGTCTATACACGAGGCACTGTATATCTTTTATGGATGTGAACAGAAACATATCAGCTACGACATGGGAATTTATCGTAGTGAAACTCGTTTATTTTTGCCTCTGCTGTAATTTACGGCCGGTTCTGCATCCTTAGTTTCACCATCTCGCTCAGCGTCTTGCTTTCCAATTTGTAAGGGAAGATTTGGTGATAGGGATGCCTCGTCTTACCCCCTTCGTCCTATCTTTCCATCAGCCCTAATTACGCTGATTGGGAGGGAGTTTTTGATTTACAGTTTCGCGAGCGTTTGATTTCAATCCAACGCGGAAGCATCGAATTGGCTTCAGTGCCGAGGTCTGTTGATGTGTGTATTTATATAGTGTGATAGTGTGCATGTGTGCGTTTGAGTGTGTTAGGTCTGCGAGTTCCATCTCCTTTTTTTTTTTTTTTTTTGAGGTGTCGTCATACTTGCTGGAAAAAAAGTGACCTAATATTTTTCAGATTCATTCTATTCATTCTATTCTATTCATTCTATCACTTCCGCCGCCAATAATTCCCTTACAAAAGTCAAAATAAGATTTTAAGGGAAGACGTTAAATCTTTACTTTTTCATTTATTGAAAGTTGTTCAGATTTTTTTAAAAAAAGGTTGGAACAGCTCTCAAAAGAGAAGTTGCACGTGTTTCTCGATTGATATTATGACATTGGTTTGTGCTATGAGGTGTATATGGTACAATGATATGTGCGTCGTGTACTTGACTCACGTGGGTGCAACGCAACTCCATGTACAATTTAATGCTAAAAATAAAGCGAAATCATTTAGATTTACATTATGATAATAGTCATGATAGTATCATAAAAATGTGCCATAATACAAAGAAGTTATTTTTTTTTCAAAACTTGCCTGCGACTGTGATGAAACGTATTTGATTCCAATCTATTTATTAATATCAATGGCATCGCCTATGCTTTTCCTATAACTACAGCGAAGTGCCTGTGAATGTTGAGCAGTATTAAATTGACTATATCAAACTAGGCGGGGGGGGGGGGTGAGGATTTTTAATGATGAGACTGCATTCTGCATCATTTTCGTAACCTCCCACCCACTCAGTTTAAACTTATCCATTGATAGACTTGGAACCTTACCCACCAATTGACAAACAAGGGCGCTTTAATGCCAAACTTCCTTCATGATATAGTTCATGGTTTTTACGAGGTTCATGCGCATTTTCATTCGCAAAAGCAAAGACATATGAGGAAGGTCATTGTTTGGATCCTTGGATTTAATATAAACTTTTCTGCACCGCCCTATTTCACCTCGACATTCGTTTTACGACCACCTTTCGACCACTCCAGAGTCCATCCTTAAGTCTGCTCGATTGGAAGTGATCGAAAAGGAAGGTTCTGGTTAACCGGCGTTTGTCAAACAATATGGCGAAGTCTCGTTTAATCTTTGAATGCGATGCGTCGGAACAAAATAATAAATGTAGTGTTCTCTCAATAGAAGTAAATGAAAAAAAAAATGAATCCGCGTATTGTACACGTTGAAGACCTATATCTCCTCAGTTTCCTCAAGTTATAAACAGTTAAACATTGGGTTATCTGATCGGGGTGGGGGGGGGGGGGTGAGTCTCTCACCTCCCTGATCAGATGCATTTCCATCCTAACGAAGATAGTGGACGAATCTCATGATCTTAGTTGGCTAAAAGAACGTGTGAAAGGAAGTATATCTCGTGCATAATGTGTCATTGTTTCGAATTAGTAATATTTATGTTATTACCAGCAAAATTACAACACATTTCATGGTTTTAAGTAACATACATTAAATCAGCGACGGTGAATATATCCTAAATTATGCTTTGTTCTGTGGAAAAAAAAATGGTGACGTAGATTGAATTGATTTTAATTGAATTGAATAAAAATGAATATTTGATATCTATTACATTTTTTGTGATGGAAGAGGGGAAAGAGAGAGCATTCTTCAGAGCATCTAAAAAATGTAACTCAACATAAAGATGCTAGACAAGTATATAAGTCATGGATTTAGACACACTCTGCAAGTTACTCTCAGTAAAAAAAAAAAATAATAATAATAAAAAAATGCTGAATTATTTTGTAAAACAGTGACAAGTACCTCTAGAGAGGCTTGCCGCTTTTCCGAATTCCTTGCATTACCCAACAGGCACAATTGATTGATGTATAATGTAATTGAATTTTGCTGAACAATTCTAAAAATCAATCAATATAAACGTAATCACATATTCATGAAATAATCAATCATTATTAAGCTGTAACATCAACTGCGAATTTCATTTCAATTCATCCATTTCAATTTATCATTTTCATTCAGATTGTAGTCAATTAGTAGCGTGTGAACTTGTATTTTTTTTTTACCTTGTGCAGCCTGCAATTGTGTGATCGCCACGTAGCCAACTATAGGATGCCCCTCTTCGCTTCGTCCCAAATGGACCTGGAAAAGTAAACAAAAAGATGAATTCTGCTCAATATAGACTGAAAATGTGAATGGAGGAATGTAAAACATTATAGAAATCAGATAGTAAGTCGTGGATTTGGAAACAGCAGCAAAAGATGTCCGATGAGGTTATCCTTCCGTTCGACTCTCTTTTAATAAAGACATTCAATGGGAAACACCTGGTTGTAAACACTATTCTTTATGTTATTCATTATATATTTACACATCTATCATTCTTTCAATCTGCATGAGTTAACAAGGTCTCAAATCCCATCTACACCGTATGACATAATCACAGATGCATAATATTCATACACACACATACACAAACACACATACGCATTATAAGTTGAAAATTTCGACGTATTCAAAATTTGTCCCACAGATCCACAAAATACGGGTGCACGCCGCGAGTCCGACATCAATGAGTCACACAGCCCACGAGTCATGCATTCCGAGGCCCATGAGTCCGACATTAAGGAAAAACAAGGCCCACGAGTCCAACAGTAGGCAAACAAAGTCCATGAGTCCGACACTCACTACATCACGGGGGGGGGGGGGTTCTAATAATGTAAGCAGTGTCGGTCTCGTGGGCCTTTTTTTGCCCAGTGTCGAACTCGTGGGCCTTGATTACCTTCTGTCGGACTCATGGGCCTTATTTAACTACTGTCAATCTCATGGCCCGTATGTCGATGGCGTGTCGTTATCAAATGCATTTGTTTGGTTTAGTTATATTCTAACGAATATAACTATTAAAGATATTAATGCAAAGTATGGAAACAAAATAGAAGATACAAAGTCAATGCAATAATTATCCATCATTTAACGTCAGGTACCAAGCTATATACTGTCCCTAAGAACACAACATAGCGAAGCAGAGAAATCATAGGTAAGGAGACATTTTAAAAATACGAAGTATTGCAAGTTTCTCCTTAATAGGGGATAGAAACAGTGGTTTTCCTACTTTTCTGAGCAAATTTCAAACTTTTGAAAGACCGAATACATCATTCAATCAAAAATCATGCTTCAGTGCTGTTGAACCGTTAGTAATAAACTCTGTGCCTCTACTGTACAATGTCCTTTCGATTCGAAGAAAGATAAGGGAAAATGGAGCTTGTCATAAAATCAGAGTTTAGAAACATTCATTTCTTTCTCTCTCACTTCAATTTTGGGAAAGTGCAATGAAATGACGGCTTCTATATATATGCCAAAAGAAAAAAAAAATCACCCATACAAAATTGCCGAAAAATATACAAACGTAGAAACGCTTGATTTACATCGGGAGGACAGGCCATATTACACACTGGTAAGAAATTTTTGCTGTTGATTCGCTCGCCGGACCAATTGCAATCTGAAAAGAGAGACTGTGCTGCCGTATATAAGATGATTGATGAGCCGTGGTAGGTCACGTGATGATATCTGCATCGGGAGTCGTCTTTTCGAATCACACCATATCTTCAACAGCACCACAGCTGGGGCGGTCTGGGAAGCATGGAGAAAGTCTAAATTTAGTTTAAGCCGTCGGGACAACATTAGATATGTCCCAGCTGCTGACGTCACAATCAGTGATCATGTGAAGAGGCGTATCCTTCCCCCCGTATTCATTTCCCACGTCGCCGGGATTCCCGTGATATGTTTGACCGACTTTCCACTTCTCTCTGACTTTTTCCCCTTTTTGTGGGACGTGTTTAAGTAGGAAACTCAACCGTCTCCTCGTGTTTGTGACAGATATACGGGAGCTAAGATTAAGTGTACAGTGGCCCAACGCCAAAAATGATTGGTCACCGGTTTGGCGATACTTTGGATTAAAAAAGAAGAATCTACCTTAGGAACTTTGATTACATTTTAAATCAATCAACAAACAAAACAAACTTTGATTGTGAAAATAATTGACAATGTAATTAACAAACTAAAAGAAGAAAGGTCATTGAGGGTGCACAAACTCGCACACACACACACATACACACACACACAAAAAAAAAAAAAAGCTTAAGGAGAAGTGCAACTTGCGTTAGGTAAAAATAATCTTGATGTAGACACCTGTCGACCCCTTACTCTCCCCTCATCTTCTCCATTACCTGCAGAGTGCATCGTTCCATTCCGTAGCGGCTTTTGCCTGTACGTATACCGCACAAGTTCTATTGCAATTCATAAAATACCAAATTGCAAGCTGGAAATGCAATTTGCAGTCGGGTAATTGCAATTCTGTTGACGAAAGCGTCAGGAAATCAAATCATAAAGTGTGCGAAGAATCAGGCCGAGGACCAAAGTTATGCAGCCAATAAACCCAGAAGTCGCTACGCCTGTCAGGCTAGGCTTTCGTGGGAAGCCAGAAGAGAAAACAACAAACACACAACAACAACAACAACAACCCAACCTATTGCATGGAAAAGAGTCTCCAAGACATACTCTGCCATCTAGATTACTTCTTCTTAATTCTTTTCCTGGATATTCTGACGGTATTTCTGTCTTCCTAGGAATAAACCACCTGTCAATATCTGGCAGCTGTGGCGTCGATTGCCAGATGCGTAAGACATTTCAAGCTCTAATGTCTCAGCCAGAAATCATATTGAACTCCGTACATATTTGACACATGTCACTTTCTATCAAGCAACACTAGTCTTGCTTACTTATTCCCGGGTAGATTTGATAATTCTGTGAATGATTTCATTGAAAATTATGTCGGTATTATCCTTTTTAATGCTTGATTTTCATGTTCCTCTTCTCTCTTTCTTATTCCTCAGTTTCATTTTTGTCATAATAATTCATTATTGCTTTTGCATTACCATATCATTGATTTTGTCATTATCATCACTGTTTTTTCATAAAATATTGTCATTATTATCATTATAAAAAAAATCATAATTATCATCATACTTGACTTGAGAAATAATGCTATTTTAGTGTATTCGGCAAGGATTCATTACAATGCCCGCCAAAAAAAAAAAAAAAAAAAACGAGCAAAAATTAAACTAAATCAATCGGAAGCCCATTAACCGTTCAATATTTCTAAATTCACCTTGAAGCGCGCATTCTCATTCAGAGAGAAGCCCAGTCACCTTCGAAAGATCCTGTCTGATCACTTACCAACCTTTTTGAACAAAATTTCCACCCTTGCTATCCCCTCTTCCCTCTCCCCTCTTCCCCTCCCTTCTCCTCTTCTCTAACTGCAGCCTTAACTTCCCTCAAAATGTCAAAACAGTTCGACGCCTCTGCGTCCAACACACATACACGACGTATTCCCTGTTGCCTGTAGCGTCACACGTTGTCGCTCGGTGGCTGGCGAGCGGTCTCTCATCTTTGTTTTTTCTACTCCCACCCCTAGAAAGGCAATCCTTGCGACCACATTTTGGCGCCTTTTATCCTGGCAGCAGCGTATCGAATATCTCGGTCTGGCTTCCTGGTTTCCTTGCAGAAGCTTTCAGGCCGAGCACAAAATATTTCTGGCAATGCTGAAATGCTAATTGTATGTTTTATATTTTGTTCATATAATGATGAATTGTAAGTGTACGTGTGGGTGTTTGTGTGTATGTGTGTGTGTATGTGTGTTGTGTGTGTGTGTGTGTGTGTGTGTGTGTGTGCAATTCACAGGAATCCTATCAACCGTATGCTGTCAATTTAAAGAGGCATTCCAGACGATTTATATAATTTCACAGCATGTATAGATCATAAATCAATATAGTGTCATCTATAGATTTGCGGAATTTATTGTGGTCATTGAGCAGATAAATCCATACTCTGTAAAACCCGAAAGATAATACACAGAATAATGATGATGACATAGAGGCTCACACATTCCATTATAATGTAGCAATCACCACTTGCTCTGTTAAACAATTTCATGTGTCTAGAATCTGTGCATGATTTCTTCTTTTGTTCTGCTTCCTTGAGCACCAAATTTTGCATTCTTATGTGAAGTCGCTATGTCATCATCCTTGTTCATTGTAGTTTGTTATGAATTTTGAAAATATTTTAATTCCTCATCCTATAATCACTGTCAATTTTAAAACTCTGTACCCAGTATAACCAATTTATAGATGTTCAAATAAAAAAACAAACTAAAAATAATTTGGAGGTCTCCTTTAATATCTACAATACACCGTGAGGAAAGTTAAAGTCATTTTATTTAGGGAAAATAATTGTATGCATACGCTTCCTAACAATAATTGCGCCCTCAGTCACTTGCATGCAGTTGGCTCCTGAAATGGCTTATCTCTTCTACATGGAAAAGCATAAAATACGAGGCCATTACTTCGTAACCAGCCTCGGTTTTTTACGAGTTTCTTGACATCATCATGTTTTAATCACTCGGTTAATTTCACTTTTTAAGCGAACATTACTTGGCTGGCAAGGAACAAAACTGTACAAGAAAATCGGGTATCAGACATTCAGACATTTCACAAAAATAATCCAAAAGGCAAACTTAACTAAAGACTAAACTTATAGTAAGTGAAAATCAGAAATAACTCCAAACAAGCTCCGTTTGTGTGTCAGCCTATGAGTATACCTAGTTACAAATATGTCTGAAGGTCTTGATTAGTCCTGCTTGGCCTATTTCACTGCATGTTTTGGTCATCATCATTTATGAATTTATTGAAAATTGCTACACACCCCACACTTCTTTCTAAGGCCTGCATATATCACATTACAAAATTAAGATCGATACGCCTTCAGATTGAATTCCAAGCTCTTTGAAGGATTTTTGCAGATTGAAGATTGATTTACATTGTATAGTGGGTATCTATTCTTATCCGGAACACAGCCAACAATTTAGGACTACTTTCTCAAGGGAATTTGCAGTCATTACGGGTAATAGGAATTGCGCACTAGGAATTAGTTCTGACTGGTACTCAGTAATTGATTCTTGGTCAAGCGAACCTCATGGCAAGGACAGCAGTCAAGTTGAAATGGACATGACTAATGGATAGCGCTATATGATATCTTTGGCTCTCATACCAACTGTCTCATAATAGCTCTTACGCGGACTGCTTGCGTTGGCTTAAACTTTCGTAATCATTGTTTGTCAGTACAGGAAAAACGTGTGACTTTTTAATGTAATAAGATGAAAAAAAGGAAGAGGGGTTTATCAAGTTGATCAAAACAGAGATTTTACGAATCATTTATGATATACACACTCTTGTGGTCATATTTGTTTTCATTGATCATTGTGTAAGAATCCAGCATTTGGACTACGAGACGGCATGTCTTTTGCAGACACTAACCTTTATACTTTAATTGGCGGAATGCGATGCTTTACAGCAGTATTGCAATAAATCTATTTTTGATAATCATTCCACTTTTTAAAACGATGAAAAGAAACGCTCGCCCATGTGTTAACATCCTGAAGTAAGCACTATAAGATAGCACTTAACTTTTTTTTCCACTTTTTTTTCACTAAAAATTAAAAAGAAGCCAGCACAACGGTAGTGATCCCTTTTCAATGGAAAGTCCAGCTTATGTTAGTTTGGACCGACGAGTTGAGGGAGTGTCAATACTTGTTCTGCTTTTCACAGATCTGAATGTCCGGTATATGAGCGCTAAATCCTTTAATGGGGTCAGCCTACCGCTGTGACAAAGTGTGATTGACGAATATTATCAGATATCTAGGAACGCACTCACCACTAATTGCTCCGCAGGTCGAAGAAAATTGAGTGACACCTGCATAGCGTGTCTTCCCTGAGTTTACACGTAATGCCAGGAACATCGACAGTGAAGAGAATGTTGACTAGCCTTACATTATAGTGATTTTAAATTATCCGTAATGATTTGCATTAAACGTGAACTGACTAGACACAGGACAGTGAACATTCTTTAGAAGTTTCTTTTTCACCTCAATCGTATTCATTGGCATCTAGTCTCTTCTTTGCCATCTTTGCAGGTATACATTACTTTAAGCAAGCTTATAACACACACTTACAAATTAAATACAGTAAACTCAACAGCTTATGAGGACCATTATTATCATAGTTAATAAAGTCTTGGTGTGGAGATGACGATGTGTTTGTAATGGTTGTGCATGTGTGTCTGTGTGGGTGGGTGGGTCTATGAGCATAAGTAGGCCTATGTAAGTGAATAATAGGACAAGCATAACACTTTCTCCGGAAATTTTCGGAGAAAGAAAGAGAGAGAGAGGGAGGGAGCGTGAGAGAAGCAAGTACCTGAAATATTACGATACGTGACCTGTGTAAAACAATCTAGGTTTGCTAGGTGGGCCTCAACAGGCACTCCCAGCTTCACAGACAATGACGAAGATTGGTATTGGCGCAAAATGGCCTACTGGCACATTTACTTTGCATGCATCGCGGCCAAAGAGTAACCCAAGTATTTTGTTGCCATGGAGTCGATGTGCTAATGACGGAAGTGGACTACTGATGGCAGTTCTGTGTCAAACAAACATTTTATTTCTCATAAAAGATTTGTGGTTGTTGTTGTCATGCATGAGAAAAGGAAGAAAGGTTGACTACACAAGAAAAAAAAAAGGATAATTGTATAATGTTTTTACTCGCTTTCTCAACTCTTCGAACAGCACCATGAACAAACTACGAATTAAAGCTAAGTGCTGCTGTTGTGTTAATGTATTAATCTGCCTTGTTAGACATAGTTAGACACAATCTCCAAACATAGTTAAGAGATAATTATGTTCCCACGTTTATTATTACATATTTTCTCATATCTTCCCCCCCCCCCCTCCACCTCACCCCCCCCCCCCCTCCCCCGATACCCAGCATACTGGAACACTTCGATCCCGGGTCGCGCGACCCCCTTGCTCACCAATATTGTTCTTATAACAGCGAACTTTATGAGAGTGTATTAGACTAACGTTGCCGTCTTACCCTACTCAAGTTAGCACGCGCTAAGATTGATCTTTCTTGACACCGCACATCACTTTTCATTAGACTAAATGTGTGTGCAGAGCCAAACGGGTTTTGCAGGCGCCCGTACGTAAAATCCATACAGAGCTATGTGCTCAAACCACCGCCTCCCTTGTCATAAAGACGTTGAATAGCGGGTAGTCATGTTTAAAGGGAATCGTCTGCCAAGAAGTGACTTGGATGGGATTTACCAAGATGTTTTCTCGACAAAATTCCAAAAATCAAATCATATAGTATTGATTTTTCACTTTCCAAGTGAATGTAGATTTCTATAATTATGTCAATACTACTGGGTAAATCATGGGTAAATATGGTATAAAATAACACTCACTCGTTGCAAATGATTGACAAGTTGCCCTACATCGACGTAAATAAGCACTGAATTGATCAGTGTTTTAGTAGTAGCCATGATAAAAGATAATGGGCGTACGTATCCGAGCAGGATTCGAACCTACGACCTCCTGATCTCCGAACAGGCGTCATCTTCACTAGACCACCGAGCTTCCCCCCGACAGTAAGTGCTGGTTCTAATCCTTATAGCATGCAGCGGGTAATCATTCAAATTCATGAAATTCTTACATCGAGATGTTTTTCATTGCAACTGATTGACACTCACACGTATATTAGAAAAAAAAATGTTGAAGGACATTCTGCGAATCTCAAAAAAAGAAAGAAAGAAAGAAAGAAATTGGGAGCTGCTTTGATGTCCCAGTTTCCGTATTGGTTTGCTCTCCTCGGAAACTACGAGTCTTCTTGTATTGCTATGATTGATAATGTTGGGTTTCAAACTACGTTAATGTCTTGGTTTCCAATCATGATGCACTATAGAGATGATCAAACTCTTTTAAGTTGAATCATTGTTAAGTTTATTTCATTATTTTGAGCGACGTCTTCCTTATCAAAGGTCTAGCATCTTCAGCCATGTTTTTGCAACATTTCACTTTTTGCAACAATTCGTTCTTCTTTTGTATTTTCTCACTACTCTGCCCATGCTCTTTCGAATTCCTTGTGCTTGATCACGTCAATCCCAAACTACGCATACTACATTGATTGATATAATATGATGATTATGTCATATGCGCATCTGTTCTATATATATATATATATAATATATATATATATATATATATATATATATATATATATATATATATATATACATCTTCCTCTAAATGTATTGATACGATGTAACGAAATATGATTTCTCATCATGTTCATTATCTTTTGACTAGACCAAGAAAGGCATGTCATCGTGAGAATCGACCGGCAGTTTCCCTCTCCCTCTCCTCTTTCTCTCTCTCTCTCTCTCTCTATTCCTCCTGTCACACACACACACACACACACACACACACACACACACACACACATTAATTAGGGTTCGATTTCAGCAGTGACGCGTCTATCTCGATCTGCCCTAGTTACGTTAAGACAAGGTATTCGATGATACATGACACTTGTTTTTTGGGGGGAGATGACACGAAGTACAGACAAATGACATGGATGTACAGAGGAAGAGTGAAAAGGGAAGTGAAAAACAACAACAAAACAAGTAGGGAATGAAAAGTAGTCGGATGTTTCACCGAGAAGTATACGAGGGAATAGTTGTAGGATTAGAAAGAAACCAACCACAAAATCTGGTGCTGCCAATAAGGACGGTATTGTGCTGGGTGTTATTACTACGACCACATGTGCTTGTGCGTAATTAGAAGTTATTCAATCTGTCATTACCGTCGTCACTTCGTTGCATTTTAAGATATCTAGGCGTCCTGAAAGAGTTAATATTGTTCATCATTTCCGGTAAGCACTGATGAGGGTTAACATTTTGTTATCATGCAAAGTTCCTTTTGCACATCGATCGTAAGACATGTTACAAGGGTCGTCTTGACATTAGGAGGCCTACATAATTATTGAATATGAACAATACTGAAGTGCTAAAAGCGTAGGCATCAATTAGTTACAGTGACATGATTTTAACATCTTGACATTTCTTTTGTACATACCACTGGCAGAAGACTTGTGCCATTTTTGTAGTAGTATTGTTTTACATCATATCTATGTTGTTTGTAATCGATGTGTTTCTGTCTACAACAAACTTGTTTTTCCTTTTTCTTCCTTTCTTTCCATTTAGCAAAGGAATCCTCTTGCACAAGCAAGCCGCTGTCACCCTTTAATGTGAAATGAATCTCACACGTCTATGTAATGACCTTATTATATGGCTAACTCAATACGTCCCGACGCCGCTTGCAGCACCCGAGGGGCCGTGTCCCGTTCGTGCCCGCCCTCCGAATGGGGCTCGAGCCAACATCCCAGCCACTTTCACACACTTCTGATGGTAGCTTTTAAAGGGTACTTCACTATGATTGTCTCGCCAACTTATCATCAGCAGTGAAAACACGTCTTCCACGCAGATTTTGAAGCTTTCGACTCTCTCCCTTCGCTAAAAATCATCGTAAATGTAAAGAACGAGATGTATCGCTAAATCACAAAATTCCCCTATTTTATCGAAACAGCAAGGCACCGTGGAAAGTGATACGCCTTTTTCTTAATCGCGTGCCAATCTAAAATCCTATTAAAGATATTTCCGTCATTTACTGACGATAGTAAATTATAAATTGCACTATTGCAAGTGTTAGCCTCGAGGTGACTTTGATAAGTAGGCACACTACTCTACCTGTACAGACTTGTATAAAGTAACTGTTAATGCGAGATGGCAGACTTAGCCAGAATCGTTTGCTTGACAATAGGATGAAGAAAAGCCCTAGCTTCGTTATCAAAGTACATTTTAACCCGCAGCACATCTTACCAAGGATTCTTCAATACTGTCACTGTTTCTTGTGAACCTACACAATCACGTCCTGTATCAGTTCTCTCAAACGAGAGGGATAGAGGAGGCTTTCCTACTTTCATTCGAGCACCGAGAGCGGATCCCTTGATTGAGTGCCTAGACGCACCCGTAATCTCACCCAGATGTGTACGTATTACAGTGGGCCCCTTTCCATACACCCCTTAGCGGGAATTAGCCGAGAATAGCCGCGCGACGTGTACTATAGATTATAGTTTCTAGCACATGCAACACTGCGGGTTATGTCTAGTGATAGTCCTATAACCGTTTCATCATCGCACACAGGTTTCCTTCACCTCAATGTATTTAGCAGCTCATCTAGACGAAACATAAAACACTGTTACTGTGATTTCCCAGGAATTTCCAAGGGAATTGTTTCATTTGTGCCACTATCGAGAGACTTGTGCTTACTTTGTGTGTATAATAGAAGGTCTTTCTTCCTCTTTCTGTCTGTAGTTTTGCACAGTAGATCAAGCAAGGGCTAACCACAAAAGTGCGGTGTGTACCTGCTATGAGCTGCATTTAGACAGCAAAAGCAAGGCATTTCCATTTCACGAGTCTCTTTACGTACGACGCACATTAACCCTGTCAATACTAGAGCTTTGAGATACTCTCGAAATCGTATGCAGCATAGTTACAGGTGAGATCGACAGGGTCAGACTGTTCATTTTGTAACGGAGTTAAGTCTACAATTCCTTCATAACAATAATTGCTGTGCTAGCATCATTTTACAATGGCACACACACACACACACACACACACACACACACACAGACACACAAACACGCACCTTCACAGAAAAAAAAAAACCTTCAAAAATAAACTTCAATGACTTCATTAGTAGTCTTGCAGACAACAAGTTAAAGGAGAGCAATGAATCAACCTCCTTCCCGTGCACTATTATCTTCAGACTGTAAAATGAGGCTGCGTTAATCGAAAAGAGCTATTTCGGGTCAAAATGTAAGAACGTAGGAGTGTTTGTCGTAGTGTGACTGATTCACTCCTCGATGAGGGGTGTAATTTTTCCTTACACCTTTTTTTTTTGCTTACACCAGTAAACAAATTCTACATCACGTGGCATGTACTGATGATATAGTACGCAGTTGAGAAGAATCCATGACATAACAGTATAATGTCGGACGGCATGAAAATGTATACGGACATGGCGTGTGACACTCATGTAATGACTTCCGTCTGCATTTTTACGGAGCAGCCATTTTGACAATATGAACAACTACATGACTTCATACAGCAGCTAGGGAAAATGGACATAACTGATATAATCAATATTATCATCATTTGGTTTTCAATCAACCTTCTGTTCATGATTATAAAGAAGGACAACAAGGGAATCAAACCAAGGAGGGATCACACATACATGTACATCCTTGATCAAACAAACTGCAGGATGACAAGCATAGACTCTTGTTAACCGAAGCACCTGATGTTAGTCAATTATTAGATGACAATGACAAACAAATTACTAGGTTACCTAATGCATTCAAGATAATGAATATTACTTTCTGTGTGTAAATGTGTGTGTGCGTGTGATTGTGCGTAGTGCGTTGAAGAATTAAATATTAAGCTCAAACTGTATAGGTATAGGTGTCCTTGTGTACGGACAGGTGCATGACGAACGGTTGGTTCCCGCCTACAGGAAAAGGTAAAAAAAAAAACAAACACACACACACACATACGCATACACAAACGAATACGCATGAATAGCTCTCTTTCCCGCCAAATCGCGATTAATTCGGATGTAAAAGTGGGCGCGCGAGACTGCTGGATTCCCTCCTCCGTTCCTTCTCCACTGTCCATCCATAATGGATGAGAAGACGTGTCTACAATGGATCACGCTGACTGCAGATCGCTTGCCTTGAGAGGGGAGTCAAAGGGTGTCATAGGTAAAGGGTGGTGGTGGGTGAAGATGGTGCTACGAATTAAGTGGGGATGGGGCGGATTCAGGTAAACTTATTAGGAATGCACCCTTGATAAAATGTTTTAATATTGTCAAAGACACATGACCACTCTCACTTCTTAATATCTCATATAAAGAACAAGAAGCTAGACACAAAAGCGCTCATGGCTTGATACGGAAGAATGCAGTAAATGGTGTATGTGTATATAGTTGTATCTTGACTTTTTTAATGAACGAAACAATGAAACAATAATATTATTGTGCCTCAATAACTGTCGTGCGTTGTTTGTATTAGTTTCTCTAACTTTGCGTAGATCAAAGTACTGTTGAGTATTATGCATGTCTGTCAGTGTCTGTATTTGTTTGTGTGTGTGTGTATTATGTTCATTCTATGCATATTGGTGTTTGTGTGCGTATATTATAATCCATGCATCTGTCTATGCCGCCTTTCTCCACGTTTGTCGACCAGCATCTCGTGGTCTTACTTTCCTCAAGGGAAATACAAGCTATCACAGTGGCGGATGGGGGGGGGGGGGAAGGGGGGCATCGGGCCAGCGTCCCCCTTGGTCTTTTGTCTTTTTTTTATATAAAAGAAATTAAAAAAGAAAATAATTACAGGGGAGTCACCGAGAGCGCAACCCCCCTTTAATTTTGTTTCCTAAGACTGCGCTCAAGCCTTTTTTTTTTTTTTTTTTTTTTTAGTTGTCAGCAGCTGATGAAACCGGAAGTGGCACGAGAAAATTCCTATTAAGGCCCCCTTTTTGTTTTACTTTTCAGCTGATGAAACCAGAAAGTTGCAACTTGCTTCCGCCCCCCCCCCCCCTTTACGGAATTCCTGGATCCGCCCCTGTATCAGCATTTTCGATGGGTTTTCCCCGCGAATATTCAGTGATTACCGTTAGCCCAATATCACACACTTGAGCCAAATAAAAATCAGGCAACTGTCAAGGGTGTTTGCTTTTGAGAAAACCATTCCTGAAGATTTCTTGCTTTACCACATTTGCAGAAAAGGACTAGGAACGTGACCAAGAACAAATTTGGGTTATGTTGTTCGTTTGTTTGTTCGTTTCTCTGAAAGAGAAAATTGTCCATAATTTTCAGTGTTTTAGATCTTGGTTTGAGAGCTCGATTTGTAAGAAGATAAATTCCACGATCCACGACGGGAAGTTGCGAAGCTGGGACGCTCAGCACCGCTCACGACAGAATGCTAAGTAGTCGACATAGTTTTCCCTCACTGAATTTTTTAACTTGATATGCTATTCACTTCAAAATTCTGAAATACATTCATAGAAGACGTTAAACATAGTTTAATCTCAGGAAGATTCAGAAGACCATGTTTGTGAAAATGTTCCTTCCCTTTAGGGAGTCGTTTTGATATTGCTGTTACCGTATCAATGCAAATGGACGAGTATTGTCAATCTCGATTACGTCAGCCATGAGCGTCCAATTTCAGAAATCTGTTAGCTTCAATGATAGCTTACATTTCGAATTTTCATTCACTGCATCTTTTCCATATTCTTCCATATTTAGCTTCCCCGTTCTGTATCTTCTTTACAAAAATGTATTTACAAATTGACTTGTGCGTAATATTATGTGTATCTTGTGTGTGTGTGTGTGTGGGTGTGTGTGTGTTAGTGCGTGTGTGTGTATGTTTACTAAGCCAGCATTAATTTACCTGTGCACAAACACTGCTCTCTTGGGGTTCTCATCAGCATATCACATTTGTTTGTTTGGTTTAATTTTTTTCCTACGTTCCTATGTCAGGGGAGTTTGTCATTCTATTTCATAATGGAATACATGTACTTAGATTGATACAAATTCATCGCATAGTATTTAGACATCATTTTGTCTTATAATTGGTCGCAGTAATTTCACCTGTACCGCCCAAGCCATCCGCACAAGCGACAATGTCTATGTTTTTCACACACGCACTCCACTCGAATGAACGGTACTGTCGGTAAAAAAAAAAAAAAAAATGAAATAAAACAAACACAAAACCCCGAACTCTTCTGGCTTTAATATACTTCATGAGCATTTAGGCAGACTCAAATACCCTTGCGTGTCTATCGGTGGGCCCTCTCGCCTTTGTCGGTCTAATGCCCCTATGGCTGCTTTTTGGCAGTCTAATTCTCTCGGAGCTTTTAGGTTAGATTATGCTCCAAAACTATATACCTCGAGGACCCCGCCGGCGTTTTTTTGCGACTCGGTGATTTCGGAATGCCGATTATTGCGCATAAGCTGAAACTGGAATGAGCCCCAAACACAATTCCTTCTTTCAACGTAAATCCCTATGTAAGTCCCTGTCGAGATTCCTACAATAGAGTACAGGCGAGCAGTGAATGTTGAAGGGAGGGAAAGTGACTTATTATGGCTGGGAGATGGATTGCCAGATCGTTGAAGCAATCTTTGAAGCAATAAGGGTGTATCATTAATCCCATAACTTCACTTGAAATATCACACCACGGAGCCGTGAGCTATCTGCATTACGATAATAAATGCTGAGATTTGCTTACCATGCATTTCTCGTTTGCGTATAACGTAATATAGTTGATGGGTGCTGTTCGTGTTCGGTGTTTTGCCTCCGAGCTAGTCGTCAAGGAGTCAGCGTGAAAATCTGAATCATGCACAAGGATCGAACGCGCGCATAAAAATTCCCGCCGCCACATGGTTCCTGATTGCCATTTTGTAAACATCACCGCAAACCCACGATTACTCGTGAAAAAAAAAAAAAGAAAAAAAAAAGAAGCTAGAATAAATCTTCTTCCGATTCTATGCAGCCTATAGACTCGTTTTGCGCCAATACCTTGTGAAGGCAACCATGTTTCTCAAGCGTGTGGGACAATGTCCGCCAGCAGGGTGTTGAGACGGACAGAAATGCTAAGGAATCGAATTTGTAACTTGATATAGAAAGCTTTTGAGAGTTACACTTAGTTGATGACAGTACGCCGTGCACTGCGCTATAATAATGTACAATGTGTATTAATATTCCAATATTTACCACCGTATAGTACATGAGCAAGGTTACAATTTTCCTGAAAATATGTAAAAAAAGTTTGGGCATTAATAATGAACGTATAGCTCCTCCAATAAAACCCCTAAGAGCACGCTTATATGCCTGGGCTCGTTCAGTGCAGGAGTGATTTGAGATGATTTTTTTTCTTCATTTGTTTGTTTGTTTTGTTTGTTTTTTTTTTTTTTTGGTCAAGTGTTGTGCCAAATGCTGAAACGCTGGAATTGTTGGACTGATCAGGGGCTTACCTGTTAGAATGAAAACCGCAATTGATCAGTGATTTTGGTTGGGTAATGTGGATAATACACCTGGGGTCCTTTGCATAAAAGTTACTAGTGTGGTAACTTTGCCATCCAGTATTACTACCATGGCAACAACACCCAACAGCCAATCAAAATCAAGTATTCCATGGGAGTTACCATTGGATGGCAAAGTTACAATAATATATAGTAACTTTTATGCAACGGGCCCCAGGAGTTAATCGACAACATTGATCGATCCTTAACCGTTGACTCATCCAGACAAGAATCTGCAGAGTACATCGTCATTACGACTGCATCAAAGTCATTTAGAGTTCCATAAAAAGTAACGTGAGGCTGATGACTCTGTGTGAATCCACATCATGACTGCCGCTGTGTACTTTCGATGGGAATGGAATTTCACATCGTACAAGGACACACTGGAGGTCGGAAAGCCAAATATATCAGTAAGCGTTGGTGCATGATTAAGAATGATATAAGAAATCATGGAATATATCATATTACTGACATTTGCTGCCATTCAGGAAGCATATCCTTTCTCACACTTCTTGCTATCATCGGTAGTGCACTCCGCGGTAATTCAGCGCGTCATAATTCTTGGCAAAGAGCACCCGCCGTCCATTAGGTGTTCAAGAAAAATGCTCCTCTTAAAGCCTGATTGATCAAGATCGCTCAAAGGTCTCGGGGACAAATAACACTCTTTACCAGACACAGACATCCTTCATGGTACGCGTCGGGTAATATAATCACTGGTAGTATCAAAGAAGAATAGAAAGAGAGAGAGAGAAAAAAAAATAGAGACAGTCAAAGACAAGGGAAAGGGGGGGGGGGGACATCGAGATAGCGTAAGGAAACAGTGTTGCAGACACTTAGATAGACAGATAGATATGTCGGGATAAAGACAGAGACAGGTTATATAGATCTAAAGATTGAGATAAAGATCAAGACATATACATATATGACATAAATGTATATACATACACACACAAACACGCACACACACACACACACACACACACACATATTATTTCAATCTTATTATATCATCTATACTTCCCACTATTTCTTTCTCTATCTCATCCCCCTCTCTCTGTATGTACGTATATATATATATATATATATATATATATATATATATATATATATATAACATATATATATACATATACATATATATATATAAACATATATATATACATATATATATATATATATATATATATATATATATATATATATACACACGCACATATATATATATATATATATATATATATATATATATATATGGATGTACAGAGAGAGGGGGAATATAGAGATAGTAGGAAGTATAGATGATATACTGAGATTGAAAATATCAACACTAATACTCAAGACCCTAAATGCAACCCTTTCCGAACGTTATATAATCCATATCTTGCTCAGGACTTTTCCGTCTTATTCTTTACCTTTTATCTTTTGTCTCTTCTTCCGTTTTCTTCCCACCTATGCAAGGTGCCATTTTACCCCACATCACCGTTGTAATCACAGTTCACATCCAACAATAATCGAATTGCCTGGGTACCAATGTTGTCATAGTTGATGTATACACGCAACCCCCGCTTTTTTGGAAAGACGCCCACGGATCACATTTGTTGTTGTTTTTTCCCCTCCTCCCCAGCAAGAACCTGTTTTGAGAAACGATTTCATCAATATGCATGAGATGTTAATCGAAGACATACTGCCCCCGCCAAACAGGAGCCGCTTCGTACAACCCGATGATCTATTGTCTAATTTCGAATGACATTTTGCGAGAAAAACTGCCTTTATTCGATCCTAATTCGTCTCTCCACAGACGTTTCAAGATTTTTAAGGTAGCGAGAGGAAAGAAAGAGCTGGTAACAAGCAAATTTGAAAATGCAAAAAAGAGAGCTATACAAAAAAGAGAAAAAAGGAGAAATGGGGAAACGTATTCACTCTTCAGAAATTTACGATGCGCGTTCCATTTTGCCTAGAAGCACAAACACTTGTAATGTGATGCAATCTTTTTGGAAATCCTTTTTCGTCGAACAAAAATCTTTATTTCATGCGCTTTCTGAATTAAGAGAAAGATATTCGTCTCCAAAGGTTCCTTTTTTTTTCTCGAGGCTTTAGAATTTCCAAATGGCGGTTAAAACGTGTATGCCATGGTACGGATGTGTACAAAATACTCATTTCTGTCCCACCGCCACTCTCGCTGTCTGTGGATCTCGTCTTTTCCTTTATATCTTGCACAACAATCTCTCGTTGTTATACGTATTGTTGGTCAATTTGTTGTTGGTATACGATGTCACTGGAGACAGCCAAACGAATCTGGATCCTTTTTCACAGCGATGTTTTCTATTATGTATGATGTTAGATGATACTGGATTACGTTTCTTTTACATACAATGAGATATAACTGAAAAAAATCTAATATTGTAAAAATAAACAACTCGATAAAATATCGATATTTTCTATTTTGCAATTATTTCAGTCTCAGCATATACAGAAAAAAAGGAATTCGTTAAATTGCAACATAACAATCATGAACATTGATTATCTATCTTAAGATAAAAAAGACCACACATACACTGACATTGTTTCATTGCATTACATTAGACAAACATGTAACAGCAGGGCAGTAAGTAAATAACATATCTTCATCAATAGTAATATTGACATACCATGTTAACCTGATATCTCTCTTTTGATATTTTGTTTACTATAATTATTGTCCCTTTTATCAACTATTGCAATATTTATTGGGGAAATTGCAATGAAACCGACTCGTTTAAATTATTTCACTATAGAAAAAAGGAGGAGGATTTGTTCATGGATAGTCTTCATATCTAGCCCGTACTGACCCATTGTTTTAATTGTTGAAAGTGTTTTGAATGTACATGCTATAATTTTTTTTCCAAGTAGGCCTAACTGTATTCATATTCAAATATAGATAATGATTCCTTTATCAATGTGCACTCTTGCCCAACGCGCAAACGTTGCAACATTTTCTACAGCTACCCCAGAAAATTACTAGCTCTTGAATCTCATGGCATACTGAATGATTAACCTTAGTCTTCAGATTCTTTTACTATCACCTCACAAAAATAAATGCTGATCATTCGGCATGTCACGAAATCAATTCAATTTTGGTTATCATCTTCCTTTTGAAACCGTAAACACTGCAAGCGGTATTTAGACTTTTAAAATCAATAAATGAACTTAACTTCAAAACATGTTCTCACGCCAAATTTAATCTGTGCACATTAAAAAAATCCTGTCAAAGGACTAAAGCATGCCCCCTTCTTCTCCTCCCTTCCTTATTCCCTCCCTATTCCCTCACGATTCCCTTACGATCAGATTTTTGCATTGATAACACCCAATATGATTAAACCATCATTCAATTTGGTTAAGCGGTCACAGAGAAATGTGGATTGTTGTAATGTCATGTCATGAGTCTGATTCTTCCAAGTTTAGCACTTGGATGCTCTTGGAACTGCATATTAATGTATAAACACAATTGACAGAACTTGGAGGGAAGGGATTCCTAACATGCTCTACAAAAATCCTCATTTCTCTTTGATCACTGAAGCAAATCGAATGGGGTTTTCTGTAAGATCTGGGCAATGAGTACTGTTATAGTTTCATACCCTGAAATTGTGTTTGGCTTGATTCACTATTTTTAAAGTTATCGTTGAGAAGGGTACCGTTGTATTTTGGGGGGACATACGATATAGAATGAGGTACGTTTCCCGTGAGGTCATTCAAGCATGAATCTAGTGTCGGTCCCTGCCACAGCTATAGTCAATTGAACTTTGAAAACTGAATGTGCAGAAAGTTAACTTGCTCTGACACAGTCGTCAAAATGCCCGTACTAAAAAATCAAGACAGATTATGCTGAATTTCTTCTTTTAGTTCTACATGTGCCATGCACCGAATCAAACATTCGCTATATGGCATGTATGGTATTGAATTTCTTTTGCACATCGTTTACGTCAGTGTTGCAGGGACGAATAAATGAGGTGAAATTGAATGAAGTTGCCCTGTTGTTGACCAGGGTCAATCGGTTATGTTTTTACGCAAATACTATCGTCAAATTTCCATTGCAGTGATGGAGAGGAAATTACTCATTATGGTAATGACAAGGTTATCATGGGAGCAAAACTATACAGTGCAACGGTAGTAACCTGAGCAATTTTTCATCTCGATAGAAATTATCATTTGCATTCGTCCTTTGATGCTGTTGTCCTTGTGAGTGTGTGTGTGTGTGTGTGTGTGCGTATGTTTGTATGCGTGTGTGCGTGTGAGTGTGTATAGTGGAGGGGGTAGGAGGATGGGAGGAAAATGTGTATTTCCGCAATAATGATGTGCACACACACACACACACTCACACACCCCCCCCCCACACACACACACAGACGTACACTGGAGCACACATACATAGATATATTTTTATACGTAGATGTATATGTGTCCCTATGAACGATCATTACGTCGGCTTATCAAAACAGATTAAGCAGACGGGTGCTGGTTAGACGAGGAATCACAAAAGGTCATATATGTTCCCTTCGCTTAGAAACTCTGGGAACCTATGATAGAGACATACAGAAAGATATAAATGTGTAGCAGGCGCTGCCTGTTTCACATGTTGGTCAATACCGGAATACCCCAGTGCCATGGGACATGTGTGGCGTAGAAAACATACCGGTATTGACATTATTGCGATACACGTCGGCCATTATGTTCTGGAAAAAAATGAAAGTAAGTACTTGAGGGGTGCATGTTATTCGTCAAGTATTTTAGTCTCACCTGTGTATGTGTGCATGACAATTTCTGTATACGATTTCATGGGAAACCATCGATATTTCCGCAGTGTTTGCGCCGTATTCACATCATAACTCAGCCTCCATCTTAGTCAAGACACTGGGGTCTATTAATATGCAGTGCGGTTTGGAGCATCATGATATTATTACGACACGACATGGCTACGTCCTCCCTGTATGACCTTTATGTCGAATCGGTGGCCGTGCTTCGAGTTATGAAACGCGAACGTTGCCCATTCAGTCTGCTGACTACGACATTCATCTCTTTCGAACCAGCAGATTTTCTGCCCATCAATGTTTAAAAATAGAACGCATAGATGCAGGTTAAAGAAGTCTGCTATTAAAGTTTGGCATTTTGTGCAAGAAGAGAACAAGAAAATGCCTCGTACAAAGCAAAGGAGGTGGGATTACTCAGATTTACCAGGATCTTAGAGCAGAAATATTGCCTGTTCTCCGGGGGTATACATATTCCCCTCTAGTGGTAATCCTTATTTGTGATCGACGGCCTAAAATCGAAATCCGATGTTGCATGCGAGCTGAAATAAAGCATGTTTATACACTGTGCAATTCTTAGTTCTCCGCCAAATGGTTTCCGCGTATGTGTGTGGGCTTGTACGTGTGTGTTTGTGTGTGTACACACGAACATGTGAGCGCAAGTGCAGCGCACTTCCACTGGAAAACACTCGTCGACACTCGCTCCTTAAAATCCTGAATTTTTCATAAATGTCAAGCCATTTCCAGCCTTATTACAATCGACTCTTCCCACACTTGCTCTATCCCAAGTGGATTTTCGGCAAAATCTTGATGGGTTCTCGATAGCTGTGACGTGGCCTTAAATAACGAGCTTTCTATACATCTGTGTCAACTGTGATTGTAGGGCATGAGTTACTATGTTGTCCAAGACAGTAGGCAAAGGATTAAGATATCCCTGCAAAGGGCAAACGTCAAACAAGCCAATAATCCGATTGAAAGTCTCTCACACCCAGATTGGAAAAGTGCGTTATATAGTTGTTTTTGTTTTCCTATGGTTTTTCCCGCGGAAGTACAGGTGTATCTTCGTTTTCCCGATCTGCTGGGAGACAGTGCTTGTCTTCCTTCCTTTCTCGTTTTCTGTATCTAGACTTTCTTTCTAGTAATGTCGTGATATGTCCGAGCTCTAGTTTAGAGTAGATTCGACGAGGGGAGGGGATGGGAAGGGCATGGTTGGGATTGACTGTTGATTGGAAGCCGCGACGACAAACTCGGACATGAATGATAATATAATCTTACGATTCGGAAGAAATTGAAGGAAGTGAGGAGATGCAAAGCTGCCATCAAAGCTGCCAGAGCGTGGCTGGTAGTGGTGGTGGTCACGTGGTGGTGATGTTGATGGTTGTTGGGGGGGGGGGGGGTCGAAAAGGGAAATAAGTATCAAGAATCCATCAAAATAAAAGATAGGGAAAAAGTAAGAATACATGAAACTGTGATGACGAAACTTCATGTGTTTTTTTTTTTCAGTTCCTTTCTGATCGAGGGAACCAAGAGAAGTGGACATTCGCAGAGTGAAATATCTGATGGGATTGATTGATGGAATGGAATTAGTAAGTAACAATGAAGAGAAGGAGGTAGATAGATAGATAGATACAGGGAGAGAGAGGGGGAGAAGGAACAAGAGACAGAAGTAGAGGAGAGAGAGTGTGAAAAAGAGGGAGAGAGAGGAAGAGAAGTACCGTTGATTAAAATAACCTTAATTCATTTCCTTTCTGGGGTAATGGATGGGAGGCATTATAGTTCCAACCTATTTTGTTCGTTTGCATCTTCTCGAGGTTAGATCTGAGTTGCCACGTCCCCCTATACCATGCCTACAGAGTTCATTAGATTAGTGCATTGGCTCCTTATCAACCCCGCCCCCAACTCTATACACACACTTATACACCCACACCCACATACGCACGCACGCACACACACACGCACACATCCTCAAATACATTGCATATATACGTACATATATTTATGTATCATGTACGAACACACACACACACATACAAATGTAGGTTTATGATTACCTTGTTCACTTCAAAGCATTGTTACGACAGATACCTTCAACGACATTGCACGGTGTGTGAGGAATCAGAAAATATACAAAACATAAATCACGATTGTGTACAGCATCAGTAAGGGTTACATCATTATTCTCACTTCCTAGATACCTGACGTTAATATTGATTAGGTGATTGTCAATCATATCATAGTCCTTGAAAATTTTAATTGAGTGAACTTGGGAGGCGTCACTGGTTTCTTACAGCAAATGTGATTATTAGTAACCGAGTTAAGTGACAATAGTTGTGGATCTGAAAATCATGTAATACATCCAGATTGCTGGAGAAATTTGAGTTAGGCAACATAGAAGAGGCTAGGAGAGTTATGTATGGCATGAGATACCTGGTAGCAAAACACATGGAAGTGTTATGTGTGGTGATAAATGTATGTGATAGTCATGAAAAATTGATCTCACGCAAATTTGGACGTTTGGATCTCTGTTTTATAATATACTTTTATAACTTCTACCACGTGTTTTCTCGTACCATCGATGATGATGATGATGATGATGATGATGAGAAGAAGGAGGAGGATTTTGATGATGATGATTATAATGATGATGATGATGATGGTGATAATGATAACATGATTTAGACCTGTTAAGAACGAGAAACCTCATAGGTTGTATCTGCTCTTCCACAGTCATGCAGTTACAGTACTCTGTCATTATAGTATTACACCGAAATGCTGGATGACCGATTGATATATCTGCGTCAAGAGGACATTGAGACTATGTAGCTCGGGTGCAAGCACCTGGCGGGATTCAAACTTAACAATTATAACTTTTTTTTTTGTAAGTCTACCTTAGCCCCTACTAAAAAGGGGAATTCTTGGGTGATTTAATCCCCCCTCTTATCTGCCAGTGGTAAACACCGCCACAAGATTATAAGCAGGTGTTATTGATGGAGTCCTACTTTTTGTCCATTTTGCTCTCCAGTGATATTGATTAAGTGGATGCACGGGGGCAATTTCGCTTAATTTATCCCGAAACATTTTTTAAAGCTCTGACATACCAAATCACAACGTCAACTCCTTTCGTTAAAAACAAAAGGCAAACAAACACAAAAACCACTGCATTTCAAACAGTGTTTGTCATCGAGTGAAGAGATTGGAAGAAAATGTGTACAAGAATCTGCCTGATTGCAATCTGCGTATTTGGAAACCATTTTATAACCTGGGGCATTAGCTATCCTGGGCACTCGCTGATTAAAGTTTCAGATTAACGCCTAACTAACAAGACGTTAATGAAGGTACAAGGAATACTGAAAAATAAAAAAAAATACAACAAGAACATGTGAATGCTTTTTCCATACACAGAATAATGTTAAAAAAAATCAAAGGAATATGGAAATGCCTTTTTCCAAATCAGCGGAGCAAAATGCAAGGTATCATTAATTTGTTCTCATACATTTCGCCACAAGTACAAAAAGAAATGCTGACTGGCAATGAAACTATGGTCCACTTACGCTCATTTATGAACCATTTAAATTATCTTTATGACAAAGAAAGCATGAACCATAAAATTATGATTACAGTCAACCATCCAGCACGTTTCCCCGGGTGCAAGATTGACGACAAAGAGTAAGTGTTACGATTTCGCGCGCACTATTGAGAAAAGCATCTTTCTTCTTCCCCGCAATATTTTTGCAATCGCCGGCTTCGTTGCTCCGTTGATCACACTCCAGCTACCAATAATAGAATGAGAGGGAGAAAAAATGGCGAGGGGAATGACATCTGTTTTGCCGCTAAAATTGGGCAATATAAATCAGACAAGATTGAAAATTTGATTCGCGGGGATTCGGAGCTGTTTCCTGCTCTGCGAAATTCAATTTAACTTTTCATCACGGTTGGGTAGAGCTGCTCTCTCGAAGTTGGTCACGGGACCATGGAGGGAAGGGAGAAATAGAGAAAAGGGAGAGGGGGGATCGAGAGGAAGCAGGAGAGGGGTTGAGGGGCTGGAGTCTTGTTAAGGCAGTGCCTTTTCTCTCTTTTCTTCTCCCAATTCTTTTCCTCTTCATCTAAGCCCGGGATGACGCATATTATCCGATGTTCTCCACTTTTTCTGTGATGGAGTCATTTTGCCAACATGACAACGTGAGTAAAAACAAAATACATCACGTTCATTGTAATGTATCATCACGCCCGACTTTATTCTCCAACACAGCTGATGAATTGTCTCTTCACTTTTCACTCCATCGTGCTTCTGTAACTTTTCGATTCATTACGAGCTTGATGTATAACATCGAAGATGAACCTGGCACAACGTTTTGCAAAGGGGAGCTTTCAAATAACTTCGATCTTTCCTAACTGCAATTTTTAACTCTCTCGTTTTTGTTTTTGTTTTTTTCTGAATGACAAAACAAAACCTACAAAGCAGACCAACTCTAAATTCATTCTCTACATAGGAGAACAAGATCGTGTAGCTCTTGGATTACGCGTAATCTCCCTTATTATAATTTTTCTTGAGTTTCTTTTTTTAACTGTTGGCTTCATACTTGTTTTATTTTGTATTTTCTTCACTTGTTCACTAACTTTCAGAAATTCTCCTTCAACATTCGTCTGGGTGTTATCAGCATACACACTAACCTTTCTTCAGTGTTCTTGTCGTGTGATTATTGTAATACGCCGGGTAAGAATGATAAGTTGCCAATAAACCCATAGTGTTCAGGCACCTTAACGCCCTTCTCATTTTCATCCGATTACTTTATTGGTTTCCAGGAAAAAAAAAAGACATTGTACTTGCAATCAAAAGAAAAGCAAAAGTACTTGTCTGCGGTTCCACATTGGTTTCAAACCCATCATACCCCAAACAGACATCATACCCCCTCCCCCTTCTTTTTCCAGGATACTTCTCTACTCCAGTTCCCCGACATCTGACATGTATGACCCGCTCAGGGGCTGATGCGCCGAAGACGCACAAAACAAACCTTTTAGTGCAATCGCATTATTGGTTTTGCTCAAGTGACACACATCGCTACAATTCTATTAGCGATGGTTTCGTGTGAGCAACGAATGGACCGCCTCGCTCTGGGCTGAGTTGATTTCAGTTCCGAAGAAACACATGTGCTATTTCGTGCAAATGGAATAGCAAAAAAAAAAAAAAAAAAAAAAAAAAGATATTGCTTTGTCATAGGTATTGACGAATAAAAAGATACCTCAGAGAGTAAATATCACTCTCTTCCTGCCGCAGTCCTCTCATCTAACAAGATTGTTGTCGGAAGTCTCTAAAAACAGTAACCGTATTGCATGGCCCTGTTTCGCATAGATGTCCTGAATTTTTCTTCACCACGTTTTCATAATTGCATTTCCCCAAAGTACGAACTTGATTGTAACTCGGCTGCTGCCATGGTAACTAAGTATGACTACAGAATGTGTGTCGCAGCAGCAAATGCATTTCATACGTAAGACGAGCTGTAATGCGTGTTTCTCACAAATCCATAAAATGAGGGAAAACAAGAAAGAGTGCAACATTAATTTAATATCACACTCCCCTGCGACTTTACATCCCAGAATCCAGTATTGATAATCAGTATATAACATTCCAGAATCCCTCAGCATTTATCTAAAGTGCATCAGTAGCCACCAGAGTCCTATTAAGAATGCGTCATTACCTCCTACAATACATTTTGTCTTTAGTTAATCACGTATTTTTGTCTTCCCGGAGTGCAGTATCGTCATGAATCCCAAATTTATTTCCGTATGGTTGTTTCATATTATACAGGATATACCAGTTGCCCTCCCTCTTTTTAGTTCTGTTTTGGAGGCACTGCAGTGATTGATGGTTTGATATTTTCATCCATATTTTACTCCTCCTTCCGCTGAATTCTCGCAGGATACGCGTGTGCGTATAAAATGTAAACTATATGCTGCTACAGACATCCGTTTAAGTTTCTGTCCTTTTGGGGTGAAAAGGGTTCTTTCTGCATCAGTCTAGCTCGTTTTATCACTTGCATGGAATTTTGGGAACAGTAACTGCAAGCCTGCTAATGTCAAACTCTGAATACATTCACAGACACCCATGTCATCCGCATACGTTTTAAGGTTACAGAATTTTAACCTCACGTACTGTTTATCAAGCAAGTTTTTTTTTTCCTTTTTCTCGCGGATTGAACTTCGCTTTGTTTTTTTAACATGTCCATTCTACCTTTGAACAAGTGTCTGATAATATACAATGAATAATCGCCTAAAATATCAATGAGCAAATGAATAACGCATGTCAATAATCCAATCCCCTCCGAAATTGACAAAGCAAACAACAAGGAACAAACGGACATTACTTCTTGAATATAATTGTAATTGCTTTGCTGAAACGGTTTAAAGGCTGAGCAAGAGCGGCAGATCTTTCTTGCTCTTTGGAGGAGGTTGGATCGTTAAGAACTTGTGACACGCATCACTTTAAAACTTTACGGCAACGTGACGCCAAATATGTTGTGATATAGAAAAGATGGAATGACATCTTACTCTGGTAATGGATTTCTCTTTTTGTGTTGAGCTCCCTTTTTATCCTTTGAAAACAGTTTAGGGAAAAAAGTTTTGTAGAATTGCAACGTCTACAATTCGGATGTCTGAACCCATTGTCCAAGGAAATGTGATGGGCCCCGTTCAGATCAAAGCGAATCTCGAATATCGAATATCGAATCTCGATCAAAGCGAATATCTGAGAAATGGTTAATTTCCTTTAAAAAGTGAAGTCGTGATGACATTTCAGTAGGTGGTGATAGAGAATATGAATGTTTAAATAATGGAGAACAGAAACACAATGATTTTGTGAGTTTGCATGCATAAAGCTAATCGTAATGTACAGATGAAGCAGATGAAAATGGAAAGAAGAGCCTATGTGCATGAAGCGTATACCACATATACCTAACCTCGGGTTCAGTGATATGCAAATATTATTCTTCATTCATGTTTGGATTCATTGAAATGGAGATACATGCTTTTTTGCAAAGAGATAAGTGAATAGAATTTCAAGGATATATGACTACGGACGGGCTTGTCTTTTGATAACGACGTCAGATTTGATGCAACTTTGCCCCATAGGATCGGGGACCAATACTTAACAAATGAAGCATATGAATATAGTGTCGTGTACATCATAATTGTGAGATGGATTCAATTGATATTATGTCTATTCACATCATTTCGAATTGATTTCATTTTTTTTTTGTTCAATAGAGAACAACCAGAGGTCAAAATGTAACTGATGTGGGAAATACTTACAACGTTCACATCTAACACAGATTTCAAAGCGTGTGCATGGGAAATGTACGTAATTCAGTGTTTCCTGCATGATGTATTGTGCAGTTGCGTGGTAAGGGAATTAGGGAAAAAAAGGAATTTTATATCGTCACGTTTATTTTAGGTCCTTTGGGAATCTATTCTGTTTGTTTCTTTTTTTTTCTATAGGGTTACTTTTCGAATAATGCAATTCACGTCTCATTACAAAACTAGGTAACAAAGTTATTTGAAACGTATCTCTTGTGATCGTTAGCTTTGCATTCCCAATAAAATTACATTAGACTATCACACAATAAGGAACTTTAACAAAGAAATTATTACACCAGACGTTAGCCTCCCTGCCAAAGTTCCTAAGATGAATAAGGATACATGTTATGAACAATGACAATGAAATCAACCGAATATTAAGTTGTAAAAACGTATATTAAACTTTCAAAATACCAATGTTTAAATGTTTCCAAAGAGTGTCCTTACTATCTCTCTCCGAGATTCTTAAATATTATTTCACTTTCTGCAGAATTAACCGCGATACCGTGTATAACTAGTTAACACGCCTATACCGTTACAGGTTGTTCCGTTGTTAAAAACGCGTATCGAGTTCATTCCGATTTCGCGACGTGGCATCGCATCGCTTAACGTGCCAGTCTTTTGCCAAACGCGCGCTTGATGAGAAAACGTATACATTTATTTACCCGAAGTAAACTCGCTCTTTTCCTGCAATTAACGTCTCGCGTACTCTCAACTGTAACCGGTAAGCACAGCAGGAGCGCATAAGAAGGACAATGTGTTTGCTCCGAGCAAACCGACTGTCTTTCCACATCAGTGGATTATTATGAAGCACTGTCAGTTTACGACGTAAAACTGTGCATCGTAAGTCACTTTTTCGCGCTCACTTATATATATATATATATATATATATATATATATATATATATATATATATATAATATACTGTCTTTTTTATGCGACTTGTAAGCATTCCCAGGTGGAAATTAACATAATTATTATCTTCATGACACACACATCCAGCCGTTAGCCCATTACCGTTTCACGAGCTTTCCCCGGGGAAAAAAATACACACAAAGCATTTAACTACATGAGGATGAAGATTATGACATACACAATCATGTCAGTGCATGTTTTTGATGACCGACTAACAACACTCAGCACTGGGTAGCGAACAATGTGAATTTAAGTCGTGGGTTTAAGTTCCATGCATTGCTTGAATGTGGCTGAATTAATGGTTTCAAAGTTACGGATATTTCTTTTCATCATGTATATCTATGGCAGCGACAATCACGTGATCAGCTTATCATAATACTAGAGGATTTTTAGTTAATAATAGATATGACGTCAGCAGTCACAATGATAGTCGTGTCATCCTGAACAAAAACTATTCTTGGTGTGAGGAATAAACGTAATCTCACAAGCACTTCTGTAAGTCGCTGATGCGGTAATGTGCTAAAAATGGGTTCGGGGGAAGACAACTGCGAATACTTAGAACTTAAAATAGATAATGAAGATGCCGCTGTCTCTCTGCCAGCAGTCATAAAACAGTGGAATAGACTGAATATGACAGAAGGATATCACTACTAATAACACTATCGACATCACCAGCACCGTATACTGAAGCAATTAACCATCATAGAGTCATATGAGATGAGCTGTGTTACAACAAGGAATGTATCTGCCGTCGATATTGCAGAATACACATTCAGAAAATCGAGTTTCTTGCTGTTTACCCTGCCCATCAGCCTCCCTCTCTTTCATGAACATCAATTAAGATGTTCTCTATAACCTTGTGGAGGAATATTTATTGATACTTGTAGATGTCAACTTGAGTGAATCAGCAATTATCGTCAAGGTTTGATTAAAGGTCGTGTCATATTAGTTACCTTAATTACTCAGTCAGAACTAATTAGCTCCGACGGCGGAGTCTCGTTGGGTGGAAAGAGGCCCATACAGTCATGACGTGTGCACACAAGCCTCTTTTCAACGGGTGGTTTACTCATGCGTGAAATTGGACGGGGTTGGACGAATGGGGTTTTGGGTGGTACGTCGGGTGATGTTGTGTTACGACGCGATTGTTTTAATTTCATGACCTAGCCAGGAACCTGAGGCCATGTCACGTAATAATAACTCGAGTCCATCTCGGACATGAAAGGTCCAAATAACATAAAGGATTGAAGGTCCATTTTCATCAGAAAGCATTGTTATGAAAGAATACCTTTGTGCCCCACTCTAGCGAAGAGTTGAGGCAGTTGTTCTTCACAAGAAAATGTCAATTGTTTAAGTGTTTATTTTTCAATCAAGACGTCTCTCTATACAATACATTTACATAAACAGATATAGATATAGATGAAGGTATATTGGACACGCGACAAAACACAGTTACATATGCGAATATATGGACATAATGAAGTAATACTGTGGAGACTGCTATAATGTTAAGGAATATTTCGCAGCAGCCTTTCCTCATGTATTCATAACTGTGAAGCAATTCATCCATATCTCCCCATGCAGCAGTTAAAAAAATCTTCTTTTTTTTCCTTTTCACTTTTTCACTTTTTTATTTCTTTCCTTTTTTGACGGAAGCATGCACATTGCCACAAATCAGAGTCAATTTGGCGAAAATAATTACGCAGTATGTGTATATTCGTAAGTGCCGCTTTTTAATGGGCAAATACTGAGGTGAGCTGATAAGAAACGAATGAGGGGGAAATGGGAACAGCTTGTGATGTTTACCATTCGAAAGACGCGTTCGTTTGGCAACACATCCATTACTCCTAATGGGCCCACTACCCCATCGCAGTGTGTCAGTCGCTAACCAGAGATTTGATAGAGGACTGTCGATCTCTGTATTTACCCCGCCAAACCTATGAGGAAATCCAAAAGACGTTAATAGCGGCAGGGTGTACTGAGAGACTTACTGCTGATGGTGGTCTATGAGGAACAGCGGAGGCACAATATGTGTGTGTGTGGGTGTGTGTGTGTGTGCGTGTGTGTGTGATTGTGTGTGTTTGTGTGAGGGGGGAGGGGTGTTGAGTAATGAACTCGTAAAGGTTGACAAATGGACAGTCATCATCGTCATTATTTCGGTTTGACAAGTGAGCGATTGCACTTTCGGGCAGCCCCGATCTAGAAACACTGCCAAGATGGATGCCTGCAGGATGGTTCTGTCTCGAAAGCCTTGTCAGAGTGTATCAAATAAAGGGTCAAACAGGGTGCTGCCTCATGGCAAAGGGGCCACGTGTCGGGAGGGCCTTTTCTCTACGACCTTCATAAGCGTGATTGCGCCCTCCTATTCAACGGGAAAAATTTGGATGCGCGGGAATATTTGCGTTTTGAAATCGACAGCTGTAGACGAATAAGTTATTAATCGATTTGTTTGTTTATTTAATTATTTGAGGTTCATTTTCTAGCATATTCACAATGATATTCTAGGAGATTCTGTGAAAACGGCTAAAAATAGGGTGCAATCGAGACGTATGTACAATAGTTAAATTTCTTAAAGCCATTACTTTAAATATTTAAACTGGATTGAAATTATACCATTTATCTTTATAAGCGTCCATCATCTTGTTCAATGTTAGTTCAGGTATTAATTGTTTGGTTTTTCTTTTTGGTTATACATTTAAATGTTTTCTTTTGTTATTTGAGTTATGCCACTCACTCTATTATTGTTTGCAATTTGGATCTATGATCTTTCTATGTTGTTCACAGCTTTGCTGAAACAAATTGCCGTGACTAAACAGAATAAAAAAAAATGACACTGAAACTGAAGCCTAATGGAAATCCTTCTACATAATGTTTATCAAATGGCCCGATATGCGTTTTTCGTCGCCCTTTTTAACTCTATATACAATAGGTTTGTACATAAATTAATAGTGCTATTCATTATCCTCATGCGTTTAGAGGTCGATATGGGTTTTTTTTTTCGACGATGTGTCAGAGAGCAATATGGATATTTAATAAGAAAAAATATTATTTTGATCAAACATCGCCTGTTTGAAGTCAAACTACTCGAAGAATTCCCCATTAAAACGGCGTATGCCTGCAAGTGAGTGATTAGTTTTCTAGATACTGCTCTTAGGCAATATGTCGCATGTGAACTGGACCAATTGTTAATGTTATTGATTTAGATCGTCTCCCTTTCCAGGAATTTGTCTGTGACGTAAAACATGTGCGCAATTCGGAAGAACGTTTCGCTTAGCTCTTCCGGTATAGAGTTCGTTGTTGTTGTTGTTGTCGTTGTTGTTGTTGTCGTTGTTGTTGTTGTTGTTGTTGTTGTTGTTGTTGTTGTTGTTGTTTTGCGTGTGTGTGTGTATGTGTGTGTTTTATCTGCAATCATAAGGAGAGGAAACGCCCCTTTGAGAGTTTAGTTTCAAATTTTATTTCAATTTCAATTTCTTATTTTCATTTATTCATGCTTCTTCTTTTTTTTCAGCGGAGCGGGCTGTACAGACCATTTATTAGCACATAGTTCTAAGTATTCTAATATGACACCGATTATGTTGTAAAAACTGCACTGCGCCGAAAACAGAGCGGTATGTGGGGGTTTAAAGGTAGGGGATACCTTTTACAGACCTCCCAAAATGCAGCAAAACATTAAATATGAACCTCAGGGGACTTGTTTAGGCCACTGAGGAGCAATTTGGAAGTCAACAGTTATCTACAATTTGAATAATGCACAAAACTCAACTACTCAGTAGTTCAGTGTGTCAGCCACACTTAAGCCTTTTTGTTGCAGTCTTCTGTATTTTTTTTTTATCTATAAACACAAATCTAAAAGTATAAGAGCTGATGTAATAACATATAGAGTGTGTGGCAAGAATGTATATAGAAATGTTTGTAAGTTTTGATGAACTTTCTTCACAAAATACACATGATGGACACACATGCAGTGCATGGGTCTGCAAAGGTAGCCTAGTAATGTACTGGAATTTACGGTGAGCCCCGAAAAAATTCAATTCAAAATCTAACGGTCAAGAAAAATGTACTAAATGTTACCTTCCACTTTCAATACGTTATGGGAGTTTCTAAAATGATACTCTCTTCAATATACCACTGTATTTATACAACTCTTCATTTAAGGCATGCAAATGGGATTCCCTACCTTTAAGTCGCTCTCCTACGATCTATTTACGTCCTCCTACAATCTACGTAGGTCCTCCTTACTTCACGATCTGGGTTTGTAGCAGTAGAGAAGTAGCAGTTAAAATATCTGATGTGTATTCAAATCTGAAAGGGGCTCCGTCTCTATACTTTTTTTTTTCCTGTTTGTTGATACATACGCGCATTCTCTTGATATAGCTCGTGTCCACAATACATTCTAGTGGAGAGAGCAGGGCGGAAATCCTCTCTTAAATGGTTCTCTCGAGAAGGGGCTAATCTTGTTTGTCAATTTTCCTTTTAAGGGCACCACGTGTGATGGAGAGGGAAATAGCATGTTACGTCATAATGGGGTCATCTCGCGTACGTTCTCGCTCGTGGTCCGAAGTCAGTTAAGCCCCTCGCAGCCCATAGCACCCCAATATAGCACCTGCCCATATTTTCATTGTTGTTTTCCGAACGATGTAGTCAAATTAACAATATGAGACACTGGCAAGGGCTTTTATCATTATCAGTTGCATTCATGCCATCACCCTTTGAAAGGGTGCATTGTTTAGGTAGCAGTTATTAAATTGAGAGTGGGCACGTGGGCAAAACGCAATAGCGTTACTGAAGGTCTATAATGAAACACCTCACGCCTTCTCATCAAGTCATTTTTTCCCATTCTGAATTCATTCTGAATAGGATTCTTGGCAGGTGCACACAGACAGACAGACACACACACACACACACTTCTCTCTGCCTATCTGTCTGTCTGTCTACCTCTCACGCACGAACACACATGCAGTGGAAAATTGAGGGAGATAGATGGATAGAGCGAAATTAAATTCGAGACATTATTTTGTCAAAGTACAAGAATATGCACCTATATGCAAACACATACAAACGTATACACACACATATGTATAATCTTAATATATATGTATGTATATATATATATATATATATATATATATATATATATATATATATATATATATATATATATATATATACTCTGTAGGAGTAAACATCAATTGCTGTAATAGAGATTGATCTGGTTTGGCTGAAAATGAACATAGTCCATCGATAACACACCCCCGCATACTTGGAATGGTTGATCTCATGCTGAAAATCTTCAGATCGCCAACGCAATAAATCTTGACAAATCTCAATAAAAATGGTCAGGAATATTGCACGGAAAATAGCTTGATCCGTCAGCTCACATCATTCACCTTTGAATCATTACAAAATCATGGGAAAACACCATTACGGTGGTGACAAAACTCGGCGTAATATTATTATGATCATTAAGAAACCAGAATTTAAAAAAAATGTGATTATAAAAGTACTATCGACAATAATTACAACGGATCTAATCATAACTTACATCGATATTCAATTTGATAGAAATATTTTTTTAATGATTTTAACAAGAAACATGCCATGTTTCGCTATGGAGATGATTTGCGTATGACTACAAAATATATAGCAAAGCATCTCATTCAGCTTTTATTTATTGTTGAACAACAGAAACGTTAGTGTCGGATTCCTAGGTTTGGTGATACGTTTGTATGTACATGGGATAATAGTCCATAGTTAAGAGTAAAGAGTCAATAGCCATAATTTTCTTTCATTACGATAAAACGTAGGATAATGCAAATTATATATTCGATAATTACTACATGCATTTTGATTGATCAAATGGGTTTATCGAAACAAAACATCATTGCACCTATCAGAAGTCAAATTACAACATCTTTCAAACCTCCCCTCAAGCAATCGATTGATACACAGTTCACAACGCAAACAAAATTCTTTACTCGTATTTGGGCCCACAATTAATCAACTGTATTAATAAGTATAGTATCACATAACAAGCAATATAATCCCATTCAATTTTGCCATCAAAGTAATGTAGACTCCGAAATAGCTTTCATGGAATCTAAAACGCAAAGATGTACTACTTGTCGGCTATTTCGTCTCCAATTCCGAATCGTTTGCAATGTAGTAATGTATAAATGAGCAGCCTAAAACGCACGACTTAATGTCCCAACGTGCTTCGAAAATGACACCGGGCGTTCGTCAAGCCATATACTCTGTACCACTTGTCGTCGCTGTTTTGCCGCGATGCGAAATCGGGGCAATGGACACGGTCATTTTGATTTCTGCCGAAATGAAACGCCGAATATTAGCCGGAAGAGCTGGAAGCGGAGTCGTTGAGAGGTGTTGGGTAGACCAGCTGTCAAAGCGACGCCCGGCGCCACCACTTTGAAACAACACCAGTGGCGTGTGAACAACCTGATCGCCAGGACGCCACGAAGAGCCAATGCAATGGAAGATGATAAAGACAGGGAATAAAAAAAAAAAGCCAAGAGGGACAGGAGGTACATAGTTGTATATTCGGGGATATTTTACACTTCGCAATCTGCAAACTACCTGTTTTACTCCACTTTCAGTATATAAACTTCAAGTTTCATTTACGGGATGCTATGTTAAATGATGACCAAAGAATTCAATGAAACTGAAAATGACTATGCTTTCTCTACTGTAAATTGTGAAATGCTTGAATCAGCAAATACACGTTATGAAAACGTTCTTTCTCTCCTGGAACTCGATTGTTGGGAATTTGTTGAGAACCTGTCTTCCCTCAGGATATTTTTTCCCCACAGAGTGCTTCGACTGACAGATTTGACAGTTACTCTGTTAAAATAAAGATAGTCTGTCAAACTTTGTATTGATTTGAAGCAATGTCACTGCAAACAGGAAAACGGGGTAAAGGGTATAGCACATCTTTCGCTAACCCTTTTGAATGAATCCAGTGTAAACATACCTCGATTTAAATGATGAAAGTTATGAATTTATTTATGGACTCTGTTCTCCGATGTATGTGAGAAATGCATTTGCAATGAGCAACAAGAATATGATCACAAACAAACACACACATCCACCCCCCCCCCACACACACACATACAAATCATCGTTGAACATGGGTATCGATTACTGTTGTCCGTTTGTGAAATTGATGATTTGGGTATCTATTCAAGCACTCTTCATGGAGTTTGAACAGACATGTTGGATATTTTGGCTTGATAAAAGTACACACACACAAAAAAAGATTGGTGTAGACAATGAAGAACATACGATATGTTCGAAAAGTTTTCGTCATTGATATTAACCACACATTCTGATCCGTGATCGCCCCGGTAATATATTCATGAATGTATCCATTTTAAAACATTCAAGTGTGAAAAATATTTTTTTAACACATTCCCCTCAGCTCACATTATTGTCCATCTTGATTACAGTGTGTTTCAAATAAAACATTTTTACCTCGGCCAGTAGTTGAAACCAATTGAATTTGGGGGTCCTGAGGTCAAGGTCAAAGGGATTATAAAGGACATAAAATAAGCTTAATTTCACAATAACTCAACAATAGATTATCGGATTTTCACCAATCACTGCATTGTGAGCTGGATAAAAGTTCATTTTGTCATAATCATAGTGGCAAATTGCCTGTTAGATTAGACTTTCGCCTAATGGATCTGCAGGTTTCTTCAGATCGATCTGTAAGCTGTAAGTGGTAAACAGGTAGATTGCAACTGATCGTAACAAAATAAACTTTTATCCAGTTGACTTTCCAATCAGATGAATCTTTTCAGCGAAATGCACATGGTAGATGCCTATATTATACCTCTATGTTTGTGTTGAAATGGCGAATATTTTAATCATGGCTGCTTGGCGGAGGTGTGCTCACTCTGAGTGCTCCTCTAGTTCTACGATATCCTTGAAACATGTCCACATGAATCATACCACTCCCCTATATTATGTTAAGCCAAAAATTAAATTTTCATGTCATGTAATCAGAATGCTGACACATGCCAAGATTTTTTGCACTGATGTTGTGTAAAACTCACCCTGCTAAGATACTAGTAATGTATCATCAAATCTATGTTATACCGATGTAGTTTTGACGCCAACCAAACAGTACGTTACAGCACTGTCAATCCTACCTTATAAAAGTAGTAAAGAGCGAACAACTCTCAATGTGTTAGTGTTTCCGCCACGTGCATCAAAACGGACTAGATGAAAGGCTATTGCTGTGTTAGAGCAAATGACATTCGCCGGCAGAAATATCAACTATCGTACTTGTAACAATGTACAGATTACGTGGTGTGACTATCAATGATCAAGGTCTGGATATTCGGAGCGATAATCAGGACGCATTGTTCTGTGGTGGGATCAAAGTTCTTCATTCCTAGACATTATTATACAGATGCTGAATTCGAATCCCATACGGAGCATATACTTCTTTGGGAAAAAGCACTATGTTTTATCCACTGTGTTCATTATTTTCACTAAACGTTATATTGAGTATACATGTACTTGACAGTGCTTGGGTATTAAATGACAGTGTTCTCCCCGAGACGGTAGGGGCAAAACGAGTTATGAGACGGTACAAGGTGGTAGGTATCACTCTCCATGGTACATTCTCTAAGGTACAAATTCAGTGTGTATCTAGGCTAATAATACATCCTGATCATTATTATTTGCAGAAAACAGTGACAGCCTGCTTGTCCACACTGCAGAGTATCACTTTCAATGTAGAAAGCAAAGACAAAAATTATGCATTAATAAATCCCCGCAGTGAGTGAATGAAAGACCGCAGAAGACACATATGGCCTTGAATCAAACAAATTATCTGGTTACATGAGAATCACAATCATAGATAAAGATTATGAATAAAGACATACGTGATACAGAATTAAAAAAGTAGGGCCAGTCACCATCTTGGACGGAATCCAAAGAAGAGCACCTGACATAAGCTTTCTTTGTCACATGATCGAGTGTTTTGGGGCATCATTATTGGAGAATTTACGAATTGTTTAGTGTGTTACATTATAACATTAAATATCTGCTGTCATGATATTTGGTTTAGACTCAGCGAAAGATATATTTGGGATATTCTCGATAACGTCAGTTTCTTAATTAAACTAGAATTATTCGAAAACTCGTATTGCGCACGAAAAGAATGAAGACTGATCACCTCGTAAGAATGACCATGATTCTATGTACAGAGAGAAGTGGCAGAGAGGGCAGCGAGAGAGAGGGGGAGGGAGGGAAAACAAACATAGAAAAGGAAACGTTGATACAACATGGGTGCCAGGAGAGACGTGGTGCTGTTGGACGCATACCTCCACATAATCACACTGCTAGCTACATTATGTCAGAGTTACTCTTTCCAGCAACAGTCTTGAGCCGGCGAGCTCTACAAGTGTGTTTCCATATTGGTACGCTTTTTTATGAGGCTGCGTGTGTATACTCGTGTATGTTCGTGTGTGTGTACAACGAACCGCACTTTAATCATGCCCACATCTTCGCAATATCAATTGCGTTCAGTCGCCTTTTTTGTGTGTGTGATTGACAGGCTGTCGTTGCAATCCTACGTTTGGGACAGCAGAAATAATATCGTCACTTCGTGCCTACGTAAAACCCGTGCTGCAGAACGTGTAACAACATCGCTACCAGATGTTGGAGCTGAAGGAGCTCCCCATTTCGAAAACACAGTGATCAAGCTAGCCGGTGGTGAACGGCACTGCCGGCAGACCAACCATGCACAGGATCGCATCTATGCTAATAAACCCCCCACGACAAGCGTATACGTGAGCGCCTGATTAATGCCAGTCAGGAGAGCACGATCCGGCGAGCCTTATGAATACTACATGATTCCACTGCCGCTATAATTACCCGTGGATTGCTTCCTAAATTGCTTGATTGCAGTGACTTGCTGCATTGAGAAAGCTAATTCAGAGAGAAGGAGAAGAAAATCTCCGTGTGCCCTTCATTGGTTTTAATGTATTTCCTTTAATTCTTTCGCCTTTCTTTTGTTCCTTTCAAATTTTCTTCTTTGTAAGTAGTTGTTAGCTCTGATATCTTAAATGAAACATACATTCACAAAAGAGTCAACTGCTCGGATATCGTAAGTCGTTCTGCCCGTTTTTTTTTTTCTCTCTCTCTCTGTAGGGCTCATTATACATACGTGGATAAAGGTGAATGCTGTTCTATTCCGCATCTTTCGCAGCTCCGTCTGCAGATTTCCCCGATTTGAAAAAGAAAGATCAGTAAACTTAATCCGGGTCGGTGTCCCGGCATCATCTTTTTTTTTCTCCCCCCCCCCATCTCCCTTTCTCTCACTCTGTATCTCTTACTTCCGTTCTATTTTGGATGAGCTTACAGACATGCACTAAGCAGGACGAGGTTTAAAAAAAGCTCATAAATTTTTTCTTCTTCTAAGAAGAATTTATTAACTTTTTCTCTAAATCCTGTCTCATGTTATCTTAAAAGGGAAAGTGTCATGCAAGTCAGTTATGTCACGTGTATCGCGCAAGCATCTATAGGAACACGCACGAGTCACTACGGGCCACGCTCTCGCGGGGTAAAAAAAAAACGTACATCATTGTATAGATGGGCCTAAGATTACATGAGCAGTTTAGCAATGATCGGTCTTATCAGAGAACTTCACAATTAAAGATGGGCATTGAATTAATATCTGTGGTGCACAAACCAGACAACATTATTTGAATTATGCTTGGTGTCTGAACTGATCAATTCGTTTCTCACAGGGTGAGATCCAGAGATGTCGGCAATGTTTCAGCGAGGGGTTGACTGAAATTAAATTGAAGGGCAGACACGTTCTGCCCTCCCGCAAACAGTCTTGCACATTCATCATGCAAAGGCGCACTTATGAGTATTGTATAAGCAAACGATAGGAATAGAATCATAATGTGTGTTTGTTTCTTGGCGTTATGACGATCTATCCCATTTGCATGCTGGTTTGCGATCATCAGATAAAGGAACAAGCCGTCTTTCAGGAGGTTAAAGGTCCAGTTTACCTTTGGGAGCAGTGATTTAAAAAATTGTCAAGATATTACATTTGATGCATATGTGTAGGTCTGTTGTATCATGAAACATCCTACCATATAGAATTTTCGCAATAAAGCCTTAAATATAAGGAGATATCAGTATTTTTCTCAGTAAACCATAACTGTAGATGGTTTAGTCTGGAAAGATTTTTTTATTATAACTGTTGTTCACATTTTGTGGATTTAACAATACTTAACATCGATTAAACAGATTCAAATTTTTCCAGTGGTTGCTTCTATCCCTAACTCACATTTTAGAATTATTTTAAAGCACTAATGCTGGGTTTTTGTTTCATCTGAAAATGGTAAATTATGCCTTTAAAAGGAACATTATACACATTCCACAGAATGTTTACAGTCTTCTAAAATGGAACATTGAAAGATAAGACATTAGGCATTTTGCCTTAATCATCCACATCCGTACACATGGAGTCAAATCATCAATGAAATCTAAAGCTATCATCTCGGAAAGGATAACTTTGAAACTAGCACCACGAAAACGTTAAATGCAGCAAAGGGCTTCCGTCCAAATGCCTGACTGTACTAGCATTTAGCTAAATGCAAGAGAGATGAGTGAACGGAGAGACCGATGGAGAGAGAGACAGACAGACAGACAGGCAAAAAGAGAGAGGGGGTATAAGTTGAAAGGTGTTTCAGTCTTTTCTTTTTTTAGTCACGTAATGATACTAAATTTACTAAGAAATGCTAGGAAAACTACTAATGCCAGCAACCAGGACTCTTTCATCACCATAAGAGCGTCTGAAACAGACATAATATAACAGACATGACAGACCACTTTTAAAATCATATTAAAATTTTCATACACGCATTATTTATAACAAAGGTTATTATTGATTGATTGAAAGCCAAAGACGAAGCAACAGCTAATTCATGCAATCTGGATTCCTAGTACAGTTGTAGTACAGAACTCCGTACGCCTATATAGATAGATGGGACAGCTGCTCACTAGATCTTAGGAGGAAGATAAACAACAGCAACTATCCCTATGACTTTGAATACATTCGTAAACCTGCCTATTAGAGGGGAAAAGGTCAAATCAAATTCAAAACGTTCTGAATGTTATAGTTCGTCATGTATACTGCCGCGTGCATTCATACATATACATTTTTTTTTTCCCGTCGGAGCAATTTTAGCCGTTGCACGGAAAAGGCAAAACTCGTCTTCACAGCACTTGCATAATCATGATAATGGCATGAGTCCAGTAGAGATTAAAACATATTGAGACGGCGTCTTCAATATATCAACGTTCGGGTCCTATATAGAATGGAGCACAACACGATAAGTGCAATTAATTGAAACACCTGTCGACTTCACAAAAGTAAAAATCTACAGCCATATCAGTATATCGCTTCGATATTTCATCAACCTGAATCAAGTCTTGCGTCAGCAATTCGTTTTGTTTAGTTTTCTTACATTCTATCATACGATCCGTTTCTTTTGCATTTTGTTTGAGGGATAAATGTGGGGAACGCTTGTTCGACAAAATAATTAAAAGAGAAAAATGGCCTAACTCATACAAATGTTATAACTGTAAATAGAAACCTAATGAGAAGAATGCCAGTTCCCTTTTAGGTTCTTGTTTGATTGCATCATGATTAAATAGATGCCCTCTCCCCCTCCCCCCCCCCCAAAAAAAATAAAATAAAAATGGAGTGATATCAAGAAATAATAAAGGGAGGAGTGATGTTAACGGGTAAGGTAAGCACCATGTTGACACTATGACGAACATGAGTATTTCTGTGTCAAATTTCATCTTTTTTTTTCTTTTTTTTTTTTTTTACTCTTTCAAAAAACAGTAACTTACAATTTGTTCTCTGTGACTTTGGGCTGGTCCAAAACACGAGTAGGGGCAAATCCTCGGAGATGGGGGACTGGGGGAGTACTACGTCAATACGAGACACAATGCGGCATAGATGGAACAAGCAAACTTCTCACACAAAACAACGACAATAAACCTGAAATTGTGAGAAACACACCAAAAAAAAAAAAAAAAAAAAAGGCCACTTGGTTGATGATGTGATTAGATGATATCTTCCAATGCTTCCTATTTTCCTATGCAACAGAAAGGATAAGTAATAACATGACATGCAAACATGAAAGTCCGTAAAGGATAAGGAATGCCATGGAGTGCAAATATGAAAGTCATTTATACACACGGGCTTGCAGTATCCGTCCCAACATGCAGGACCGAGGGGAGATATTGTGTGATATAGGGCATAATTCTTCAACTAGAATGTGAAATAAAGGATGTTTCCAGCTGTTTTCCTCACAATTCTCATGACATCAATCCACTTCAAGGTCACATAAAATTGAAGGTACTAAGAGGTAAATGGAATAAATTGACTAGAATAAGTATGCTAACTACAGCCTGTTTAATGAAATTGGTCATCTGCAGAAACAGTCCGGTACATCAGAATGTTGCAACTTATTCCATTATAGTTCGGTCAGTCACCAGAGGGAAAATGGATCTGCTTTGGTTTGTGAAGTTATGGGTCATAATAAGAAGCAAGTGAGTGTCTGGTTAGTAGCTGTACAAGGTCATGGTGACAAAATCTAGCCCTCGCATGTATCAGAATACTCATCTGAAAAGGACAAAGTTGAACGGCATCGTTGACAATCAAGAATGTTTCGAAATAAAGAGCATAAGAGCCAAAGATATGAAGAGTGCTTAGGAAACAAGTAATGATATTTAATGCTTAGTTTTTCGTAAGAGGACATTGCACATAATGAATTTAACTTGACATAAGCGGAACCTTTAATAACGCTTTTATTCGATAGTTTTCGCGTTTAAAGGGGAACGGCAGGGAAATTCCGTTCAAAACGTTTAGCTCGTGATGATTATTAGCTCGATGGTTTTCGATGGTTTATCTGGAAGAGAGAGAGAGGGGGAGGGGGGGGGGGGGGGAGGAGAGTAAGGGAGGGAGAGAGAGAGAGAGGGAGACGACGCCACCACTGATCATTGTTAATGGGTCCGAGAGCGTGGCTTGTGCAATCGGATAGCCGCTCGGGGACAAACGGGGGCATAGCGCCTTCTTGAGGAGTGCCACGAATACGAATATTAACGCCGGGCGACGTGAGGCGCTGTTGCAGGATCATAAAACATATTACAAATTCTTTTATATACCTCCCCTATTTGCCGCAATTACGTATCTTCTTGTAGTATAACTACTCTGCTTTAAGTATCACAGTGTTTTATAATTCATTCGATCATATATTTATACTTTTCATTTAGAATTTAAGATCATATTCCTTTAAAAATTTCGGGAAAATTTTGATTATATTGGTACACAATGACTGTAAATAGCACAACGCAAATTTTGGTCGATATGTAACCACGTAATTGCAAAGGTAAAATGTGTCTCACACCGATATTACAAGGCATATGCTAATGAGTAATGACGGATTCATAAACCAAGCGACCCAATACGGAGAAAAACAATATGTATATAATGTATCTAACTTCCTCTATGTTTATCGTTTACAATCTATAATTCCTATGAATATGATTCACACAAACACGTCAGAGTATAATATGCTTCACGTGCTTTTATGTGATGGTGCGTGATGGTCTCTCTATTATATGTGTATTGCATAGAACCAAAATTCGATCATTCTCGTAATAAGAAACTGACAGAATTTTGTCAGAAACAATACAACAACATCAACAAATGTCAAACTATGATGTCAACAAATTCCACATTAGTTTTCTAGTACATCATTTTCCCCATTTTTTTAAAGTTCTCAATGCTTATGTGCACTATGCGCACTTCATACATTTTAAACTGGAAAAATTTACATAAACATACATTGCAGTGTATCTATAGGCGCTTGTTACGATGCAAATTACAAGATTTCAAAATTATGTTGAATATCGTATACATCATTCTATTTAAGACCCCATGTCTTTTCATCACATATACATGTTATACTTTTTGCAATTGAAAATTATGAAACCTTCAGATTTATTTGAATTGTTGCAAGAAAGATACAATAAAAACAATATGTTTTAGATTCAAAGACTTATGGAAAATTCCATTTTGGCTGATCTTTGCTTTTCTAAAAGTTACTCATCTTGAACATTAGTTTCAAACTTACATATCACATCTCTACAAGAATTCGAAAGTTTAATGGATATTTCGTTTTTCATTACATGTCAGCACTGATAAAGCGCCAAAATGTGACGAGCGTTTGACAAAAATGTTGTGGAAAGAAATGGCAGGGCCCAGTGGCTGTATTCATCTACATCAGAATCAGACTAAAAAATCCTGAAAACTTTCAAGAAAAAAAAAATGCCCTGGGAGTGAATATCTCTCTCCGCTGCAGATATTTGACTTGATGTATCATATTTGCAACAAAATTTAGTTTGTTTAAACTCGATTGGAGGAATGCAGAGGCGGAATACAGAAATATAAAAGCAAAATATTTTAGGCTGTTTTAGCCAAAATACTAAGTATTGGAGGATAATGAATAGTGACTTTTCCTGTCCTGTGGGATCACGCATACACACACGGCATTGTGATTTGGTCGAGATAATTGGAGCTTAAAGCTCAGTAGGAAAAATATTGCATGTAGCGCGGAGAACAAGAAGGAAAAATATATGTTTCTTTATTCTTCAGCTTTTTAAACGCGTGCAGGCGAATTCGCATTCACTGAAAAACATTCAAGTATTCACACATATTCACCAACTGTTTAGCATAAAACCTGCAAGTCAGAAGGAAAGAGCGGGCAAATGAGAGAGAAGAAAAATATAGAAAGAAAGAGCAGTTGCTATAAACTCATTGCACCGACAGGTGAATTGCTTTTTTAACGATTTAAGATTGATGACGGCAGAAATGTATCAAGTGTAGGGAGCAGACCCACGTAAATGCATTTTGCATATACTTAAACGACATCAATGCATGTTTTATTCGATAAGTCTGGTTTTCAGCGCCGGGAAAAGCTTCTGTCTCAGCTAAGCACCGGTGAATGTATCGGAAACGCGCTGAAACGTGATGGATACATCTTCGTAAGCTTTTATTCATGCATAAACGTTGATGTCTCGCATGTAACCTCGCTTCTCTTTCTATACCCCCATCTCTCCCTTTTCCCCCACTACTATACCCATTTCCCATCGTTCGCTGCGCAAAGTGCAAGAGTGAAGATGAATCTTGAAAGCAGAAATTGAAATACGGGAAAGCTGAATTCAATAAGGTACATGAAAGCCCCCGCTTCCTTTCCTCAATGAATGAACAGAACGAGCAATGGCCATCGTATTTTTTTTTTTTTACTTGCACTGTGAGTCCGCTGTAAGTCTCTATTCTATTGAGACCGTATATAGATGACAATCTCCTCTGAGAAGGGAAGAGATGTTGAATACATTTCAAGCAATGACAAATTTGAATTGCCCCCTTCCCCTCAAAAAAGGGGTAGGATGTACATTGAGAGTTGTGGGTGGACGAATAAATGCTCTTGAGATTTGCTCAGATACAATAATCTGAAAAGATTTAGAACTATCATCAAACCGCAAACCATAGTAGCCAAGGAAATGCTTTCTATATTTGCACTACCTGTGGTTTACTATGAAACATATACACACTGAATGTTTATGCTTAGATCATAATCAATACTACATATCATTATGTGATTTATTGATTTATTTAGCGATGGTGAAAGCGATACAGAAACAATGCATAATTTCTCATAGGGGTATCACTAGGAAATAATGTGCTTATTTCCTCCAAGACGACCAAGGTGTGTTTGTGCTAAGCAAGTCGTACGAGATAAAACGTTGATATTCCATAATGTCTGGTTGATGGTATAACCGCACACTATCTGTCTTGATCTCACTTCAAAGATTTTGTTTGACGATGAATGATTCACTCCAAAATCCAATTCTGGAAATTAAAAAAAAGAAATGCATTGCATTTGGTCTGTTGATTAAAGCCCATCTGGTTCTTGGTTGATTGATTGTGTCATTGTATAATTAATGTGTAGATTAATCGCAGTTAACAATTTGCAATTCAAGTCTTGCATTACCCAGTTAGCAGATTAATGCTTAAAAACGGAATGAAAAGACAAGGTTTTTTTTTTTTTTGTTTTTAATAGTAGCTCTTCGGTCAGAATTTAACCAAGAATGATTATAATCAAACTTTTCAACCCGTTGCCACTGTATTTGGGCAATGTGCCCGACTTTCATATTCGATTTGCAGCTGATACCGGCTATGAATTCCACACCCCCCCCCCCCCAGAAAGAAAGAGAAAAAAGGCGAAAACAGAAGCCTGTGCTGTGCTCTGACGCTATACTACAAAGTCAATATTGTGGCAAAAAGAAGAGAAAGACGAAGGTTGGGGAAAAGAAGAAGAAAGAACACGAAAAGAGCCTCTTAAGCCCTAGCAGCCTTTCTTGGGGGCAGACAACATGACATGCAGACCACCGGTCGAACGTCATGCGGTAAGCACGAGAGGCCAAGCTAGGACAAGCAGCAAATAGAGCAAACTTAAAAGACGTTGTCATGCACTTGACTTATTTCCCTGACAAAAACAAGTTTCAAAAATCCAACGATGATTAACAAAGGAATAGTGTGTTTCTCCCTCGTTAGCGAGCAAATATTCTTTCTGTTGGGAATGAATTTATATACTGTATATGCAAAGGTTGTGAAAATGCAATTGTGCGCAGATGATTGTGTGTGTGTGCGTGTGTGTGCGTGTGTGTGTGTGTGTGTGTGTGCGTGTGTGTATTTCTGGATTTTATTGATCAGAAGAAAAGAGACGTGCTATTCTTGTTTTCACAATCCTGATTGTACATATACACTACAGAATCAATAATTCTTGATATCATTATAAATAACGACGTCTGACGAAGTTGTAACATATTCGTGAAGCATAATCTGTGAAAACATCTATACAATTGAAAGCTATACACTACAGAACCAAGGGAACAGAAAAAAAAAGTTGCTGATAAAGGTACAAAAGATGTCACAAAGCAAAAGACAAAAAGTAAACCCAAAGGAACCAAAACAAAAACCGACAAAACGAACACTGGAATTTAAAAACAAGATAGAGAGAAAGAACAGGGAGGTATAACTAGACTGGAAATGCAGGAAAATGCAGTCACCATTGACATTCATGTAAATAAGTATAAACCAATCCTTGGCAGTAGGTAGGTAAGCTGTGGGGGAATGCACTATAGTCACTGCAAAATGAAGACGTGGAGGATTCTACAAGTTGCTCAAAGATCGTAAAAAGTTGTAGTATTTCCACGACAACAACGACTAATATGTAACAAGCAAAAAAGATCTCGACATTACCTGTGGAGTTTGATACGTTCTTTAGTTTTGACAATCAAACGACGTGTATGATTACAGGTTATTCATAGTAATCGAGATGATCACTGTAGCTTTCATTATTTTCGTTGGTAGTTGCAGTAATAGTAGAGGCAGCAACAGTTTTACCAGTGCCTGTTTTAACACGTGTAATGCCATCATTTTTATTACCCAGAACTTCATTTCTATATCACATGATTATGATATATTATATCATGATATGATATATGGTATACACATATTTTATAATGATCTGATAGATTGTATGGTTACATAATGTAATTGCCCTCATCAAAATCAAATCACCGACAAACTTCCATCCAGTATCATTGTCATTACCCCTATCATTTACACTACTTGTTGTACACTGTTAGGCCTACATCTATTATAGCTTATGTGGCGTCTTGGCTCGGATATACAGTGTTTTATCCCGCCCAAGCTTTTTGGCTCTCGATGGAACATCGGCAAATGACGACAGCTAAACTTTGACACTAATCAGGAAAACAAGCTTCGATTGTCCTTTGCGAATGTTTACTATTCGCGGGAAATATATCTGCCGTTGGATTTTGCCATCCATCGTCTGTGGGATCTCTCCCCCTCTAGAACTCGTGGTCTCCCTCTCTCCTTCTCTTTCTCCCTCTGTCTATTCATCTGTCTTTATCTCTCTTTCTCTCTCTGCCTCTTTATATATCTGTATATCTATATTTCCGTCTATCTCTTTGTCTTTCTCTAATTTTCTCTCACTGTTTATCTCTTATATCCGTCTATCTCTCTCTCTCTTTCCCTCTCTCTTTCTCTATGTCTCTCTCGGGCTCTTTACATATCTATATATTTCCGTCTGTCTCTTTCACTTTCTCTGTCTAATTCTCTCTCTCTCTCTCTCTCTCTCTCTTTATCTCTTATATCCGTCTCTCTCTTTTCTATCTTTCTTTGTCTCTCTTTCCACTTATATCCCTTTCTATTCTCTCTTTCCTTTCTAAACGGATTTCGACGTCTCATATGCCCGAGCCGGTTCAGCTATTGCACCCTTACATCTTTCAGATCGACTTACTCCTTGACAAATTTCGTCAACTGTAGAGAGAACCACTGAGACAGTTCAAATAAACACAGTGTGCCGTCTAATTTGACGATGTTGCTTCGACGTCCACCATCCATGTCCAATACTTTAATGCATTCATCTATTGGTTCACTCCTGCGAAGTTTTCGCTGATTTATTTTTGGCAGAAAAGTTTCTTTCTTCACATCCTCTTGTGACTATTCATAGAAGAGGTAAAGTACCAGCGGGTTTTGCGCGTTAAGCACAACTTTAACAGGCCAACAGCCAAGCCCGTTCTCCGAGTTGGCAGTTTTATACAAAGTTGAACTTTAATGTGAGCGCATCGATCTTCATTTACATTCAGTAACTTCGGTATGTGTAATGGGGCCTGAATAATATGCAAATAAGGTTTACCTCATTCGCAGGAGATTACAACCATTCTTCTGTCTTTCTTTTGAGACCTATAGGTGCAATAATCGTCCGTTAGAACTTTTTGCATCCATTGTTTGATTTTCAACGTTATCATTATTCTTAGATACGTTAAGTAGAAGAGAACTCGCTTTTATTCAGCAAGGATAAGTACAGAAATAGAAGTTTACGGTTCAATGCTTTATGCAGCAGATAACCACTCTTAATGATAACATCTACCATCATAACAAATTTTCCTGCTATACTATATAAGAGTTTTCATAGTCACTTTAATGTTATGAGATGTGAGTGTATACAAAGAATCACTTGGTTCGGAATTCTCACCAAACCATCTCTCCATAAATGGAAATTCCAAATTGTAAACGGAATGATTTTATACTGTGATAAGTTTTTGAACCAAAGAATAATTCAGTCGATTCGTTCTACCAACATCATAACTATCATTGCTTAACCTGTCTGCCTGTGGTTGCCTGATATTTGAGTTGTAATTGCATATATTTAATATTCATCTTCCACATGCACGCGCACATACATTATCATCCAAAAACATGCAACATCATGAACACACACAATACTAAATCACTGAGTCAGAGAGATGATTAGGCAATAATGGTGATTATTAATTGACAGTCAAGGTCGACCTGAAGGTAGAAACTGTTTCCACGTGGTCTCTACAACAGACAGCCAGTTTGCTAGGCAACATAGCTAAACAGATTACCTCCGCATGACTTACATTAAAGGCATAATTTACCATTTGTAGATGAAACAAAAACCCAGCACTAGTGCTTCAAAATAGTTCTAAAATGAGAGTTAGGGATAGAAACAACCAATGTAAAAAAGTTGTACCAGTATAACCGATGTCAAGTATTGTTAAACATACAAAATATGAACAATAGTTACAATAAAAATGGTTTAATGAGAAAAGTAGTGATATTTCCTTATATTTTAGGCTTTATTACACAATTTTTATATGGCAGGATGTTTTGTGATACAACTGACTTACACATACGCATCAAAAGTGATATCTTGAATATTTTTTAAATCACTGCTCACTGCTCACTGCTTAAGCGCAGTTTCAAACAGGTGTAATGTGAAGCATGGCTTTCCGGCACTTTATATTTGACTTTGTGAAACAGAAAGTTTTCAAAGTAGGTCATATAGATTTGACACTTAAACATGATTTTAGTTATTGTTTACGTCAAGCTTTTAAGTGAAACAGTTGCAAGGCGATACACGATTTATGCATTTAATCTAATAAAACTGGCTCATTGAATACATCCATTATGTAGCAGGTGTTCCGCGAGGTCTCATTAAGATATATTTGGTACAATCTAAACGGATTATCACAATCATTTTCCTACCGTTTCAGTCTGATAACCCGACCCGTTCCTTCCGCTTTGCACACATACTTGATCTGAAATGCATAGACATGCCATGATGTGAATGCTATCTCTTCAGCCCATGATGCACCGATCTGTTTACAACATGTCATCCATACATGCTGAGGATGAACACTGTATAGTAAGTGGTTGCTTGATCGCGTCGCGGGATTCACCTGCATAATTCCTTTTAAGCCCATATAATATTATTCAAATGAAATATTGACAAACACCACGAAAACACTCATAATCTTCCCCTTCCTTCCCTTGAAACATTCAGCGACTTTGTTTTGTTTTGTTTTGTTTTTCTCGGTTTGCGCCGAGTACGCCCTTTGATGGACATTTTCGACTTTTTTCTTCGCCTTTCTCTATTTTCGTGGTCCAATCAATACCAGCGCACGTCATATTCCACGTGCAGGGAGAAAGCTGGCATTTATTTCGTCCGATGTCGAGTGGCGAGGAGCCATCTCGAGAGGTTTGAGAGTGTTCAGGACTGAAAGTAGCATAAACTATGTGATTTATTCAGCTGGTGTAGAAAGGGATTACATTTTATTTTCTTTAACTGCGCGTTCCATAGATATTGGTTTGGTTCTTTCCTGATTTAAAAGAGAATAAAAACCAAATATAATTCTTTATATGTGGATTTTGAGAAGACTATACAACTTTTTTTTTTGACATTGCGCATGAGGGACAACGATATAAAAGAAATATTAAAAATGAAATGTACATGTATTATCTCATTTCTATTAATGAAAAAGCACTTGATTTGCCTCTTTCAACAAAGCAGGGGGAATAATATTCATGTTATTGTAATAACATATGTCATTTACAATTTGAGGAATTGTGTACATGTACTTTTCATATACATTGCAATTTTGTGAAATTCTCTTCATAATCTTATATCGTAGTTCATGCGTGACGTCACAAAATGTGACGGCGGCTCCGAAACTTTAAAAAAATGCATAAACTTTGAACAGATTTTCCTATTTACCTCAAACTTTGCTAAAATGTTCTACTAATATTGCAGCAGTCATTCAATCCACATACAACGAATAGGTTTCATTCCCCTCTAAGTTAACACGTGGACAGGTTGTTCTCTTTGAGATGTGCGCCTTGCAAGGTGACTTGTTGGAGAAGTACGACAATGACGTTCTGCCTCCAAAACGCGAATACCAGTAATGGCTGTACAGGGTCTTGATAAATTAGTCAAGGCGATACCATGACTACGTTGGAGCAACACCTTTCAGAAGAGACACCCCCTTTTTTTACACAGTGGAGTTTCTGGCTTTCAGTGCTAGAGATAAACTAATGTAAGAATCTGATAAGTTGGTAAAGGCACTGCCAGTTTTTGTTGTTATTGCGTATTCTCCACAAATGGAGATACCTATCTACATAATCCTGTTTACGGTAATACGATCCTATGCCCGTGGGAACCGTGCTTTCTACTATACCGTCATCAACTTGCTTGCCTTTTCCCTTTTTCTAACCGTTTAAATGACCTTGGTTTGTAATCATGATTCAGCAATTAGAATGATTAATATGATGGAATTCTATTAGCCTTGCAATTTCTCGTGCCTTTCCTGGAATATATCGTCGTGAACACTCAATTCCTCAAAACACTCGATTACCAGAACTTGTATGGAAAAGAAATTGAGGTCGACGGGATTTCGCTACCATGAAAAACCCCAAGGCATGGTATACGTCTACTACTATGTATTCCATTTTTATGCAAGGTACAGACTTGAATAGGAATCAACTCTGATGGTGAACTTTTACATTTCCTCCTTCGCACAAAAGAGCGAAATTGCACGCTGCACAGTGTGAAGCTTGGAGGCGAGAGTGCGATTCCAGTCGTACGTTTGCACACGCACTCACTCTCTATCCGACGGGGATATCGACAGATTCCCTCGGCAAAGATACATGAGGTTGCTAAGCAACCCGCATCATTGATAAAAACCGAGATGTACGAATGTGTGCCTCCCCTCGTGTGCTCCTCTTCTTAGCAAAGGAGAAGGATGAAATGGCAGGATGGTAAGTGAGAGAGAGAGACAGACAGAGAAAGAGATGAGAGGGAAAGACAGAAAGAGAGAGAGAGGGAGAGATAGATGCACACAAACTCACACAAGCACACTCACACACACAAACTCACACAAACACACACACACACAGACACACACATACAATTTAAACCACCTTGACGTTGCTTTCTTTATGAAGCCGCAAGGCTTTGAACACCTTGTGACTTGCCGCCTTGTGTGCATTCATTATTGTACATTCAATAGCTTTGCAAGCATTAGTATGCTGTATTATACGTCGAATATTTCGCGAGGCTTTTATTTTCGCGCAATTTGCAATTCGCGAAATTAAGACATGCGAAAATATTGACACTGATCCCGGTGTGAATGTGATGTATGCGTGTACATTTCTCCATTCAGTACAAGTCTCCACGATCGCGAATTTAACCACTCGCGAAATCGTCGAGAATTCCCAATTCGCGAAAATTTAGACCCGCGAAATATAATGGCGTATACAGGGAGCTATAGGCCTTCGTACCAAGAGCATGGAGCTACCAGTAGCTCCACGATGCCAAGAGAAAGAAGATAACCCGGTCATACACAATATGGTATGTATGAGGCTAAACAAGACACAAATGATCGACCTATATACTTTTAACGTTGTAATTCCTGTGGCTGTGTTGTAAGGTTTAGGCTGTGTTGTAAGGTTTAGAATGAAATGAAATTACGGTAGACGGATATGAAATTTGGTCATGCGCAAAGTTCTTGAATATGAGAGCACTTAAAATCATGCCGAAAGTCATGTCTTGATAATGTACGCAAGTCCATGATTTTATTTAAACAAAACATTTGTCTGAATTTCACACCCCCGATTAGCATTTTGATTTCTAACATCTTAATCTTCACATCTGGTATACCTGGCCTTCTCACATTAGACAACATTACGTAATAATGCATGGCTCTCAGATTAGCTTAGCAACTTTATCATCTCTATTGGACTGACTTCATTATGCCTTTCGTTTGGACACACTTGGCGACTAAAGTAACGACCATCTCAATGTATCTTATCTGCAAGGGCTGGAACAGATATAAGAGAGATAGAGAGAGAAATCAAGAAAGAAAGAATCAAGGGGATATTATAATTGCAGGCGACAGACAGACGGTGAGACAGACACAGCTGGGGTTGGTTACGAAGGAGAACCGCGAATCTTCGAACTGGATCAAGACTTGTGTCGTCGTAGAGTAAACGAACACCGCTGGGGAATCTCGAACAGGTATGTGCACCTCTTTGCGAGGTCAATGAGCCTGCTCTTATCCGCTCTTGTAAACAAAAACCCGTCGCCCCTCTCAATCAAGGAGCGCCTTGGCGCTGCGCCCCGACGCTCGTGCGCACTGTGTCACTTAATACAGCCTGGGGTAATCGGCTTTGTAGCGTGCACCAACGTGTAATACAAGCCTGGCGCCAAATTAATACAGGTGCACAAAAAGAGTTTCGCTAGGGTGACTGGAAAAACAAGACTACGATAAACAAAACGAGACGAGTCTGTGATGCTTTTCTTTCTGCGTCTCGGTAACTAGATATATACTGACTTGTGGCTGTTGTTTTGTTACTGATTTCCAGCACGTATATACAACAGTGATATTGCCGATAAGACAGTAGGACAATCATATTAACGTAATAAAATAAGTCAGGAACAAAATAAACTTGGGATGTGCTTCTAATCGATTCATGTCATTTGCACAAAAAATAGGTCACACAGAACCCCAGAAACGTATCAAGAATGTTTCAATGAAATAGAAACATATGGCCTTGTTCGCACACTTATTTTACCAGAAAAAAAAAGGAACTCACTTCCTCATTACTAGAACATCATCTACTCTCAGTCGCATGAAAAGAAGTCTCTCCATTAGATCATGCTACCACCATATTATTCAGTATGAGCACGGACTGAAGAATTTATGTCATGGTGAGTGCAGTATGTTCCGTTAGAAATAAACAAAAGATTTGTTTGGGAAAAAAATGGAGATCAAAGATGTTAGTCATAGAAATTACTGACCTTCTAGCATTGTAAATTTGTTTATGTGATCACCATGTTTGTGAGTCAGCTGATAGCGTCAGTGCAATTTGAGAGCGAAAAAAGTGATTGGCAAGCATTTTTACAAGATATTCTACTGCAACAGTGCCCTTTGTAACATCTCACAGTGCAACAGGAGACAAAACTCGCTGAGTGGAAAATAGTTTTCGTCTTTTTCTTTTCTTTCCTCACTGGCTGATTCAAACATAATATGACAGCAAAAAACAAACAAATAAACAAACACACACACACACACACAACAAAAGAAAACAAGCAAACAAACAAACAATAAAAATAAGCATAAATTATTCATGAAATTGAATTATGTAACAGGATAAGTCATTGTTACGCCGCTTGAAATGACCTGAAACCATTGGGATTCAATTTCCTTTATATTCCAACTTTGAGTGTTCATGCATGCAAATATGATTTTTTTTCGTCTCTCTCTTTCAGTGCCCCATTCACTCCGATTGGTAGGTGACGTCACAGAGAGAATGAGAGAGAGAGAGAAGGAGAAGGAAAGAGAGTCCAGAATGATTGACAAAAAGGGCGCTTCAGCCCATTGTCAGTGCACGTGCCTGGTGGAAAAAACATGGCCAGAATGGATGCATCAGAATGAGCAAAGTAGCTCGTCACACTCCAATCAGATAAACAGCAGGTGTCTAGCAATGGCCATACGAACCGTGCGGGGGAACCGTAGAAATTCAAGCGTTTCTCCGACACTAGAGACAGCTGCACCATCACCATGCCCTCCCCCTCCCCCCCCCCCCCCCCGCCGCTTCCGCAGATTCCCCCAGGTCATATATATATATCATATTCCTAATCTGCTTCAATCAGCTTGTAACTTCCTGATTACTAATTTTCCCCACTGACAGATCATCACTAAGCGGATGGTTTCAACTTTCAAGCAAGCAAGGGGGGGGGGGGCTCCATTGTGACTGCTATCCACTCATTAATTACAGATTGATTCCTGGAGAACTGCAGAGACCAGATGAGTCACAAAACATAACAAACAAAAAGTATGATAATGACACAAACGGCATTGCTCAATCGCAAAAATATTTTCATGTCCTTGAAGCGATTGCACTCACATTTGGACAGACGTGTTATTTCAGGGCGACGTGTATGAAATAATGATATGAAGCTGCATATACATTTATTAGATGCATTAGTTCGTCTTATCTATCACTGGAGATGACACTAATGTAATATATAAATCCGAGAGTTTTTTTATAGTGTGGATGCATCTAATCGTACCGGATTTCCGCATATTCTGACATCTCATCTACAGTAGATCTGAAACGAGTGGAGGTAATTGGGTTGAAGAAGCCACGTACATGTACATGATACGGAAAGGGTTCGTGTTTCTAAACCTCCCATTTAAAATCTCTATAGTGGTGTCAAAGACAAATCATATTCTAGCGATACATCGTCAAAGTAAGCAATAAATGAAAAAAAAATATATATGTATACATAATGTGGGGTTAAAAGTATCAAAGTGTGTATCTAATTATAGATTGCACTTACAATGAGAAGCATACTTCTCTAGAAATGAATAGTATTTCTCTCTTTCAATGGCAATCTTGACGTGCATGCGAAACATTCATGATGTACTTCATCGAATTGACATAAGTTGTGGTGTTACTACCAATAAACCTAGAATTGATGTGACAATGCATTCTTTTCCTTCTCTGCCGTCTTCTCTATCTCTTTAATGCACAGCATGTGTTTGACGATGAAACCGAAACCCTCTGCCAATACTCTTTGATTCCGCATTCAGTCCCGGTTGACCTCCAGGTACTGGAGGGCTGCTTTTAATCCGATGTCTTTGCCAGAAAAGGTGCGAACCGTGGCAAACCTTTGCGGGTTTCGCGCGCGCCACATTGCTTCCGAGCTGCTGAATCTAACAGTACCCTGGGGTGCGTCACATATTAAGTTTGATTCTCGCACCTTTACCTCGAATATTTGCCGGCCAGCAAATGGAAGGAGCTGTGACAAAAGCGCATATTCTGAGGTGTTTTCTTTTTCCCCCTTCATCCTTCACTGCAGCTGCAGGGGACAACGCTCGTAGACGGGAAACGGTACATCGAATTTGGTTTAGGTTTTAATTTCTTTTTGCTGGCTTAAATGGTCTTATTTAACGAAATAAAATGATGATGAACAAACTGTAGTATTTGTCACCTGTTTATAGAGTGCATTCTGGTAAACGCTTGTACATTTGCGAAGAGAAAAGGTAAAATATGCTAATAAGCTTTGTAGGCGGCAATGCTTCTGATAAGATTATCCCATTTAGCTTGACACGTATTTTAATGTATTGTTTCACAAGCACACACCGTCGCACATACAACCACACACACACACACACACACACACACACACACACACACACATAGGCTATATAAACAAATGTGATACCCACGCAAATATACACATTATATGTATCCTATGTGTGTGTGTGTGTGTGTGTGTGTGTACATGTATATATATATATATAGAGAAAGAGGTAGCTATAGCATTAATCAAAGTGATAATTTGTGAGGTAAATTTCATGACTGCCCATCTTAGCACATTGAGTGGCAGCAGTATGATATTGCAAGAGAACGAGACACAATGAAATCAGACTGGATATACACAACGATTTGAGCAACAAACGAATAAAAATTGTAATAACGATCACAGACGTTGTGATACAAGTAATGATCTGATATTGTCTTGGTTACCCAGGCTAGACTCTTCTATGATGGCAATAGACTCCCTGTGGAACCTGCCACTTTGATTACTCCCACGTCACCCGTCTGTCCATGTATATAACGCGCTGAGGTCTAGCGAGAATGGACGTTACATCTTGTCGTAGGATTATGTATACCGAGTACTGTGATTGGAACCTTGAATCGTCAGTCTACGAGTCTGCATTCTTATCCGCCACACCCCAAGGAGAAGCACTAACAATAGCTTTAGCTGTACCTACCCATTATGACGCAAACAGATAGTATAGGCAATGATCAACGTACATCATCAACGTACAGGCATTATACTTTGAGTGTGTAGAACGTAATCTGTGCAAAAATACACTGACGTTGGTCATTGATAAACGTTCACGCTACACAAACCCACTGGAATCTAATATACATGATGAATGGCCATCCATGCATACCAGCTTTACACTTAATCAGACGAATGCCTTCACACTCATCTGCATCAGTATACATAACAGACACTTATTATAAATGTTGTTTATACATAGGCTTACTTATACAGTATATACTCCTGTATGTGCATATGTATGTGCAAAGACATTTGTCTTTGGTAAAGTACCCTACTATATACTCAAACATACTAGCATCACACGTGTTGAGAAAACAAACAGTAATTGAATCTCGGTGCGGACTGGGGTGACTGGCATGAAATCAGTTTTACATTTGATCATCGTGTACCTTTCATCAATTTTGCTCCTTCCTATCTTGCTAAGAGCGTATATCAAGTTTACTTAAAATTTCGTTTATATCTATTTCATATAGAAAATATTATTTTGATATGTATTGCTATATCGTCGGTCGCATTACGAACCGGCGAATGTTCGAATTTGGGTCAAATTTTCAAAATTCACTTTTTTCCATTTTTTGAATGTCCATACCAAACTCTATCTATCCCCAAAATTTCAAATCGCAAAATTCACGAAAACATGTATTTTTGGTAGTGACGAATTTTCAAAATGTCCAAATGCTGCAATTTGTGACATTACGAACCGGCAAATGTTCGTATTCGCCGGTTCGTAAAATCCCTGTTCAGACGGAACACACGTGAGGTATGTGGGGCGAATCGAGGAGCTTGCGAGGCCGCGAGCGAGGGCTCGTCATCACCATCAGTCCCATGCACTCGGAATTGTGCTGGTATGTAACTACTAGGTGCATTTTGTTGCTTATTTTGTAATTTAATCTTCTGTTTAAAAACAAAAGTAATGATAATCGGGGCAGGTTAATGTGTAATCATAAAATATTACATCAGAGAAGTAGAATTGCTCGACATTATCATGTAAAAGTAGCTTTCCTGTGTATTTCATTTCCTTGTAGATCCTACACAGTCGTACACCTAGCCACCATTTTTGTCGAAGGGGGTCCTTGATTATTCTTGGTCAGAGATAAAGCAATCCTCCCATACAACCCGGATGCATTGTTTTTTAAACTAACGCATAGTAGAATCTATAAACTGAAAAAAAAAAATATCGTGTAGCAATTGCAAATACCCAGGTAGAACTGAAAATAGGCCCAAAGTAATAAATGATTATCATTGTTTTCAAAGATTCATGTTGTTGCATTAAAAAAAGAATAGTATTTAGGCCCTAAGTAAGAATGAAATTGCATGATGAGACTGTTTAGCGTCAGTGTTAAGTCAATTATAGTTACATATAGCTTCCTTAAGCATGCAAGAATAGCTGCTCTGGCCTTTACTGTCTAACTAAAATCCTGCATAAACAGTAAATTTATAGGCTAGATCGAGGTTGTATTCACCGGTATGTTACTTATTTTGATTACCGGGACAGATATCAATGAACTTTCAGAAAAATTAAACGAAGTTGATTACCGGTACCGGTACTCACAGTTTTTTTTAACACTCATGTACCGGTACAAGTATAAGCCTATATCCAGGGATTTTTATTCTATATAAGTTACCGCGGTATCCTATTTGTGCCCTGATAACACTGACATGATTTTCCTTATTTATATCTTGGGGATAATTCTAGGAGCAGCAGGCCACTACAAGCAGGAGCCGAGTCCCCACAAACAAAGGCAGCACCGCTATCATTACAACTGTAGCAGCTAGCATCCCAGGAACATCAGCAGCACCTCTCGGCGCAGGAGCAGCATTAGCAGAGCCTGTAAAGTGCAACTGTAGCAGCTGAACTTCTCCATACAATTGTAGTCGCGAAGCCTCTATGTACCGGTACTACAGTAGGCCTACCGACAGTACTATTGCAACAGAGCGTCTACGTATGCTACCGTAAAACTCTACATTTGTAGCAGCATGATCCTAACTTTCTGTAACAGCTGAGCCTTTCAGACTGTAGCAGCAGAGCCTCTACGTACAACCGCAGAGAGTAGTGGTGATGAGGATGTTTTTCCTTCTGCCTATAAATGGTAAGTTTGATTCGTAACAAGTGATTATGGTACCGGTACTTGTGGACCATAAAGTGTACCGGGAACAAGGTATTCACAAACATTTCTCAGTTTACGGTGAATGGAATAGGTCATTTATTACTTTCAGTGGAATAGATGATTGAACAATACCATGTCATTTGACAGAAATCGCTGTTTTGATATCGGGAATGTAATGTAGTCATACCTTTTCTGTAATGTCGATCTTATCTAACTCTACTGTCAAGTATCTTATGCAGATATTAACCTGGTGAGGACAGGCTCATGTTGATATTACAAGCTCTGGCCTAGGCACCTGCTTGAGCATACTTGGGGGAAGTTTCTAATGGCCTTACTGTAATTATTTCATACATGTATATCAATGTTGACTGCTACTCAATGTATTAAAAGAGAAAAAAAGCAAGCACTGACACGTCTGTGTATAAGATTGTTAGGTTTTTATGTGAAAGACATCACATTTCTAATCAAAGAATGTGTAGCAGTTATCATTATTTACCTTTGCCAACCCCAAGGTGTAAAAGCTCGACCAATAGCACCTGAATTACTATGCCCTTCAGAGATCAGCAGACTTTGATGACAATTTTTTTTTTTGCATTTCAAATAGGTATGCTGGCTGTAGCTATTTTCATTTTGTCTCACAAAATGTCGTAGGTGATTGCCTGTAAAGAATTTCCTTATGTTACTTTGTTTTTTCTTCTGAAATTGTGCTTTAGCTCTAAGAAATACTCTTCTTCACATTTTTCAAACCTGCAGGTACTTGTAATGTTTTATCACATAGTGTATGACACAACTGTCAAATTTCTCACTGAAATTGTCCATACAATTTTTTGTGTTTTTGAACCACCGTAGGCATAGATGTTCTTGTCAAGTGGAAGAGGGATGGTTCTATGAATCCTGTCAGCTCAAGTGACCTCTATCATGCTCAACGGACCAAACCGAAACAAGGTTCCTGCGTACATATGAGAAGTGAAAATGGCTGGTGGAAAGGGAGGATGCTTCAAGTCTTCAACATGCCCATGGATGGACGTAGGATGTCGGATGACGAGGGCATTCCTCTTTCTGCCTGAGGTAATTTGAATACATAGTTACTGATTTGTTCTACATCAATAAGTTTATCAAGATATATTATGTCTTTTTTCATTTTAAAATGATGTACAGATTTTTATGCATAGTATCATGTAGGTACAATGTACTTTCATTGCATTACCATTTCAATATAAATGTTCAATTCTGTGTAATGAATAAAACAAATGTCGAAATTGCAGTTTGTAATGACTGTAGGATGCTGAAGACTGTTAGCTTTCCACTTCCTTTCTTTAAAAGTGTGATATTGATTATTACTTACAATTTATTATGTCAACGTCTCTTCTCAGTCCCAAAACAAAATCAATAATTATTACTGATAATTTGCTTTATGTGCATGTAATACACTGTAGATTCTAGTGTCCATGATAGATGTTTGCAAGTATATCCAGTATAAATCTTGTTGATTCTACCCTCAGGATGGTCACATAATTTTTTTCATTGATGCATTGTTTACAACTTCCCCAGCAGTATCGTTACTTGCGACAGCAGTAGCAGAGCCTCAACGTCGATTTGTGACAGCTGAATCCCCAGAAACATCAGCAGCACCGCTTGAAGCAGCAGCAGCAGCAGCAGCAGCAGCGGAGCCTGTACATACAGCCCTAGCAGCTGAGCCTCTAAGTACGACAACAGTGGTAGAGCCTCTACTTACAACTGTACCAACTGAGCCTCTACTTACCACTGTAGCAGCAGAGTCTCTATTTGCAACTTTATCATCTGCACTTCCAGGAACATTAGCAACACTGCTAGAAGCAGCAGCAGCAACAGAAGCAGAGCCTCTACAAACAACTGTGGTGTCCGCATTCTAAGAAACAACGCAGCAATGTTACCTTTGAAACTGAAGGTAATTCAACTGGAGTTGAGAAGTTCAGGGCATTGTATAACTGTTGTTTGTATTTCTTGCATTATCTGTCTGTGTGGTGCAAATTCCTAAAAAAGCAATTATGAGCCAAAACTTAATTTTCCAATAACAAATGTAAAATAATTTAAACATGTGATAAATACTTTGGTTATCTTTTTTTTTTCTTTTATCCTTCACTCTTGTAAGAAAAAGTTTGTGGCAGGCAACCTGTAAAATTTAAAGAAAATAGTTTGTCTTCTGCAAAGAATAGTTTAAAAAAAAACAGTAAATGAAGTAACAATTATTCAACCAGACTTGGCAGTTTCATCAAATTATGTATTTGTTTTCCTTGCATTAGGCGTACCTGATTTCAATTTGAAAGCAGACTAAGTCCTCCACTCTTATTTCAGATTACAAAGAATACTGAACCTTGCTGGATGATGGAAAACTGTTAAATCTCGAGAAAGCAATGTCCCTGTCAGACATTGAAGAACCGATTTTGATGGTAACCGGACACAGGAAAGCAATAGAAAACTGTTTGTGAAGTGTAATGGAAGTACAGCATATTCATATTATGCTGTATGTATTCTATACTGCCCTCTATCTAGTCTTGTTGGTATACATCTGGTTGTATTTACATTATTATATGTAGTGCACTAACTGTTGACCAACTTTCCTAAAATAAAGACCATTTAGGCAAACTATTGTACATGTTTCTTGTAAGGAAAGGAAAGGGAATTATTGGTGAATTTCTTGCTCATAGTGCCTTGTACAAATCATAGACTTGATACATGATCAAGTTTGTAATACTTTCTGGTAATTATGTTATCTTCAGTGTTACATATTTGCTACATGCTTTCAATAATTTCAACACAGTTTCACACAAATCGACCAATTTTTATCACTTCGGGAGGACCTTATTCAAATATAAAAGAAACAATAGAAATAAAGTGTAGTGTTCCAGTATGTATTCCATTTATTGTCTCTTCATTGCAAATTTGGAAACTACTGCCATTGAGGCTTTTGAGGGAGTGGAAGATAGATGTCAGTGCAAAGCCAGAAGATTTTCATGTGGAAGAATATGTAGGTACTGACATCAGTTCTATTCCTGATAGATCTTCAGTTGTCATGAAAAAATTCATGGAATCTAAAACAGAATTGTCCAAAAAAAAGCTGAACAGTGGGGAAGCCTACAAAAAGTCAGAAATATTTGTAGATGGTAGAACACATTTTAACCATCAAAGATGTGATTTAACACGTAACCATATCAATCTTTTGGCTATGATTGCCTCAGTGAAAATGACAGAATGTCTATCAGACAATATTATCATGCCTTGAAAATTCTGGTCCTAGAAAGAGAATGGCTAGCCAGACATGTTATTAACATGTTGTCATGTTGTCCCCCATCCTAAGGACAGCAAAAAGAGACAAATGACGTACACTACTCTCCTCCCAGTAGTCCAGTAGTTGGCAGACTGTTAAAGTTTGTAGACTCGTGTTTATAAACACATTGGGTATCACTTTCATTAATTCAACTCTGGGCAAAATTACCTTGTGAAGTGTGAGGAGAATGGTACACTTGATCATGTTATTGCACTATTTGTGACTAACACGCGTACTACTGTAATACATTAAAGTCAAGGAAATGCAGAACTTCTCACCAATTTACAGGTCAGATTACCTCGTGAAGTGTTGGGAGAATTTTGTATTTTGTACATGTTATTGCACCACTTTTATAGTGGTCAGAACACAATTCTGAAATGCAACAAATGCCTAACTTCTCATTCCAAGTGAGATTACATAGTGAAGTATCATGGAGAATGTCACATTTATTTTGTATCAATTGTAATTTAATGTATTGTAATAATAGTGTGCAATGTAATTATTGTGAGCTGTCGAAAATGCAAAAAAATAAATCACTCTCAGAATTTACAGGTTATATCTGGAAGTTTGAGGAGAATGCTTTGTTTTGTAGTTACTGTATGTAATTATGAACACACATGTGGAATGGTGCATTTTGAATTAATAAAATGCAGAATTCTTCACAAACTTGGGGACTGGTGAATAGAAAACAAAAAAAAAAGAACAAAAAAAAAAGAGGAGTGAGAGAGACACAGATACCTAGAATTGGGAGAACAAGGTGATTATGACTGCTTTGTAAGAGGGTATGTGTGTGTGTGTGTTTGTTCGAGTGTGTGTACTGGTATGTGCATGTATAGTGTGTGTTTGTGTATGTTTGTGTTTGCATGGGTGTAATTATATTCTCTCAATAATGAATTTACAATTTTTTTATAGACAGTGACTACCAGGCTCACTTTTAGTACCCTGTACTCATCCAGTAGTCAATAAAAACCCATTGCACAGTTTGATAACATTACTGGCATCAACAATTAATGTGTCAGAAAGTAGGTTGTGTGTGTGGGTTCGAGTGTGTTTACTGGTATATGTGCGTGTATGTGTGTTTGTGTATGTTTGTGTTTGTATGGGTGTAATTACCATGTATATTCTCTCAATACTGATAATGACTTAACACTTGTAATATTTATAGATAGTGAGTGACTACCAGGCACACTTTAATAGAACGGTACTCATCCAATCAAAAACCCATTGCACAGTTTGATAACATTACTCGCATCAACAATTAATGTGTAAAAGTACAGGTAGGTTGTATAGTTTGAGAAAATAACTGTGGTGTTTGTTACACTTTCCTAATATCCATGATTATGATACAACTAACATGAATGAACATGAATGAACATGAATGAATCACAATCCCACTACCTAGAGCGGCGAATGTATGCATTACACTGTGCGCGTACCACCTAAGCGTGTGGAATGTGTGATGATACGCGCCATTTTATGTTACATTTGCCGGTTCGTAATGCGCACTCGCTACGTCCACACGTATTGAGCATGGGCTTTACGAACCGGCAAATGTATACATTTGCCGGTTCGTAATGCCCTCTCTTTAGTACGCGATGTACGTAAAACGCTGAAATGGGGGGTTTTACGAACCGGCAAACGCACTTTGCATCACTACCACAGAGCCCAAGGTGCAGCTACAAAATAAAATTTAGTATCAGACAAAGCAGAAAATTCCGCTTTCATCACTCTCTTAATATCATCATCAATGTGCGGTTATAAGACACATTTTTATACGTTTAAAGAAGTCCCGATTCTTTAAACGCGATTATCTCGAAATCGTGTTTCCGCGCAAATTCGAACATTCGCCGGTTCGTAATGCGACCGACGATATCATATGAGCAATGTTCGACTTCGTTCCTATTTGTAATTTCCATAATTACACAAACTATTAATCAGCACCTTTAGTATGAATAATTCCTCTGCCATCGTGTGTCACAAGGTCACAAATTAGAAAGTCACTTACCTTAACCATGAGGACTCCTTTTGACACGAAGCGGTCTTCCTTTTGACTCTCCTCAAAATACTCAAACACTACATCCACAATGGGGTACCGGCTGGCAAACACAAGACCACTGTTAAGGAGAAAGCGGTTAACCTTCCACGAGTGCACTCCGACGTCATACAGTATGTGACTGAAGTAATTATGCAGTATATGGACCAGCTGGTTGGCGGCCCTGTGATCAAAGACCTCCTGGAAGCAGATAAAGTCTAAGTGGGCTGGAAAGTTGGAACTGATGCCGTGTTCGCATGGTCCCAGGCGTTCTCGAATACTGCTCTCACTGCAGAAGGACACCGGGCAGTGAGTGATGGTCACTCTGGGATTACCGGCTCCCGGCGTCGAGGGCCCGACCGACGACGCGTAATGACTCTGGGACGTCTGAACGCGCACCGTCGAACTGGATCCCACGGACTCCGGTGACGACGGGGAGGATGTCACGCCGCGGCTAGGCACGATGTCGGGAACTTCGTTGTCAGATGATCCAGTGGGCTGCTGAGGTAATTCCCTCTGCTTTCTGGCGTGGCCCCGCAAGGGTTGGGGCGAAGAATTATCTCCTGTACTAGTCCTTGAGGAAGTGCGGGGAGACCTCGGTGGGTCTGGGCTTCTGTCTCGGCGTCGTCGTCGATCTTTATCGCGCAGCGGTAGGGTGTCGTCTTTGGAAATACTGCCCCGTGATGAGTAGCTACGACTGGTGTCGAATTTCAGCACGTTGTCATTGGCGCCGGCAAGGTGACTGATGTTCTGAGGAGTTAAGAGCACCGAGGTACTGGGTGAGTGGTAGAAGCACGATTGCTTGAGTTCGCTGTCTGATGGAGAGTGAATGAATATCTTGGGATTTGGGCGCAATTGTGAATTCACTATCTGCGTTGCCATTTGTTTCGCTCGCGACTGCACCTGACTTAAATTACTCATCCTCGCCATTGCCTCTGGCATTAGGCACGAGTCTATGAAGGCGAACTTAAAGTGACGCTTTTCGGTGAGGTCCGTCCAAATGCGGTTACCGATATTGATCAGATACGGGTTGCTTTTGAAGGAGAAGCGATAAGGCCGACGAAATCTGGCCAAGATGACCCTTAAGGCGAATCCAAGTCCGGCTAGCGGACATGAAATGATGACAATTGCTATCATGATTGGCACAAGGATGACGAGCGTGATGACTCGCTCGTAGCACGGCATTGCGTCTCCGTCCTGGAGCTCGTCGGACGTCCTTAGGAACAGCGCAATGAGTTGGTTTAAGGTCCATGACCATGGTAGGAGGAGGTAGAATCCCAGGGAGTACAGTTTCTCCTGGATGGAGTAATTAAAGAGAGACTGGTGGAGCATCTTGCGCAGACTGCTCTCATTCATACGGCAGGTACGTTGAAAATTCAGAAGCTCGAGCAATGCTTCGGTATTGTGCTCATGAGTGCATGCTTCATAAAGACCCCCCCACTGAAGGGGATACAAAATAAACGAAGAGCAATATCCCGCAACACAATTACACATACAACATCTATAAAAAGGAGAGGTAAACTACAAACGATCAAACTATAAACAGAAAAGCGAATGCATTTTAATGTATCATACTTGGATATTCCTCTCGAAAGCACATTCTCATTTCATATGAGTGAAGAACAAACATAGCGCACACATTCACTCGTGCAGCATGTTAACGTTGACTTTTATCTTAAGGCCACGTTCTCAATTCTGCTGAAATTATTCACAATCCACCGTACCAGCTTCAAACGACACAAGCAGCGCGATCAACACGTTTTCACTGGGTTCAACGTGGACGTGCAAATCTCGTATAGATTTGTTGCTAAGCGCGCGGAATCTACTCGCTGAACTACACTGCAGACTGCGGTCGCTGCAATGGCACAATTTGTTGCCTTAGTGACCATATGGACAGTACTGGGCAGAGAATCGTCACCTCACTTGCGAGATGGATCATTTCGCGCCATTTTCATCCAGCAATCGTCCATGAAGCATCCATGTATTATATCATGCTATGTGTACCACGCCAATGTCACGTCCAGATTGCCCCATTCATCAGCAGCCTCTCTGCCAAGTACTCCCTCTTTTGAACGTGGCGTTGTCACTCCGCATCGATGGCAAAATTAAAGTCACCTGCGGGATGCCAGTTTCACGAAAAGTTCAGATATGATTTGAACGATTAGAAACATTAACCTGCTTCAACTCGAAAGATTATCAAACCCTAACAGCTGGTATTAAGGAAGAATCATCTTTAGTATGATCGATTAGTTCTATATTCTAGTTTTGACGTTAATTGCATCCGCAGATTATTTCAAACATAAGGGAGATATTAAAGCAATGACACTGATCGGTTAAATAGCATTTTCGGCGTACCTAGAACAATTTCTGTCAATCTGAGTAATACGATAATGAACTTCTCCGGTCGTGCGCTAATCGATGATAGAGTGGACCTCGAGAAATGACACTAAGATTTCCTTGCATAGATGTAGCGTGTATTCACCGCAGGGATGAAGCGACTAAAGGCGAAATGCCTATCCACAAAGTGCACAATATTCGTCGAGTAAATGCTGGATGTCCACCGCTTTCAACATAAAATGCAGTGCTTGTTTTCATCCCCTTCAATCACGGTTCGCTCTCTCTCCACTAAGCGATTCCCAGAATAGTAACAAATCAACTCGCGCTTGTTACTCGTCCGTGCATAGATTTCTCTCACTGTCAAATGCAGAGGTGCTCGCGAAGTGCAGATATTTCGTCCTCATTCCATCCCCATCTGCGAGTCCACACTGGAGACCCACGCGTCTTTCCCACTGCACGTTTCCTTCAGTCAATGCCTTTCGCTATGCTCGTCCGTTCTCCCGTCTTTCCTCTTTCCCGCTCAATGACTTGAATGCCGGCGACCAATTCTTAACCACGCACTCTCTCTTTCCGACAAAACATGCGCTGCCGCCTTGTCGTGTAAATGCGCGGACGTTTCCTCAAATACGCGTGCGTCCGTGTTCTACCACACAAATTATCTCCTGTTTAGTAAGGTAATTATTTCACCAACAGAGCGGGAGAAGAAAGAGAGGGAGGGAGAGAGAGAGAGAGAGAGAGAAAGGGGGTGGGGAGAAGCTTCATTAGACAATCTAATTATGATATTGGAAAATGAAAAGGAGAACCAATCGTTTTAATTCCATAAAATTGACAATGACCAACAGCAAGTTTACATCCTCTAGAGAATAAAGCGTTAATTTCAACAAGTAGATTGTCGCAAACAGTTTGACCCATTTCAACTTCAGCAAAGACAAATTTGTACGTCATTAAATACGCTTAACTTGGATGCAGCACAATATCATCACGAAATTGTACTAATTACGATACGCAGTTTTAGATCTTAACCAGTGATCGTAAACTATGAATATTCTCGATAAACTTCTCGAATCTTTGACAGAAATTGTATTCTTGCAAAGCACGTCATAAGTGATAACAATTTACGTGATGGGACATGGGATACGGGACACTATTCATTATAAGAGAAGACCCCCCCCCCCCCTTTTATATATATATATATACAATGTCCGGTAGTCTACATGGGAAGATGAAAAATATTGCCTCGTCTATACGTCATACGAAGATGAACCATGGGCTTTAAAGTATAGGACTATATCGCTTTGTGGCGAAGTGAACATTTTCAGTCAACACCCGCTTCGTTCGCTAGCTGCGCATATGCATGAATGTATGTGTATAGTTATACATAAATGTTTGAATGATACTGCACATACATAAAAGTATGTTTGTGTGGATGTGTAATGTTTTTGCATAGATGCCAATCGGATTGTTGTAAAGCGGTGACATCACCACCTCGTGTGACAATAGGCAAAATTTTGCGACCAACATCACGATTCATTTTATGTATGTAAACAATGATGTCACAAATTTTGTATAATTATATCATATATCGCTTATGATAAAACATCGATTTGCCTGTTTGTTTGATCTTAATCTGCTTACTGAATTAAACTTTATTGTGCACTTGATCAGCAGATAGTGCTAAACGAAAGTTTTATCCGTGATAAACTAGCAAGCATTATAAATTCTATGTACCCTTTTCTCACACAAACTTATTACATTTCATATTACAATACATGTATGTCATGAAAATATAGTATGGATGATATAGATAAAATGTATATGTTTATATACTAGAAGTATATATATAAGTATATATATAAGTATATATATATATATATATATATATATATATATATATATATGCCCATGATCAGACGTGTTTTCATGTCTGTTTCAGAAACGGGTTTGATTAAGATCTTTTGTCACACCATGGGCACTGATGAAGAGTGTGACCTTGCCTTTCAGTATTTGAGAGCTATGCTCCGTTTTTAAGATCTTCAAGATCTAGGATTTATCTTTTTTTTTTTTTTTTTCACGGCGTTCTTCTTCTACTGATTCGTTAACTTATTATCATCAAGATGCCGAGCAGACCAATTTTCTTATTACGTTTCTGTACTGTGTACATTTTCTGCTACTCTTCCGACTGTCGGCGATGAGGCCCTTTTCAGATTCACTGTTTTGGAGCCGGAGATTTGCCATGTCATCTTGCAGTCATGACTACGCGTCATTGGATGCGTCACTATGGACACTGTGCGCTACCTCCATCTGTTTAGCGCGGTGACTTCTTTGAAAGGTGAGTTTCAAAATCCGTCTGCCCATGATCAGACGTGTTTTCATGTCTGTTTCAGAAACGGGTTTGATTAAGATCTTTTGTCACACCATGGGCACTGATGAAGAGTGTGACCTTGCCTTTCAGTATTTGAGAGCTATGCTCCGTTTTTAAGATCTTCAAGATCTAGGATTTATCTTTTTTTTTTTTTTTCACGGCGTTCTTCTTCTACTGATTCGTTAACTTATTATCATCAAGATGCCGAGCAGACCAATTTTCTTATTACGTTTCTGTACTGTGTACATTTTCTGCTACTCTTCCGACTGTCGGCGATGAGGCCCTTTTCAGATTCACTGTTTTGGAGCCGGAGATTTGCCATGTCATCTTGCAGTCATGACTACGCGTCATTGGATGCGTCACTATGGACACTGTGCGCTACCTCCATCTGTTTAGCGCGGTGACTTCTTTGAAAGGTGAGTTTCAAAATCCGTCTGCCCATGATCAGACGTGTTTTCATGTCTGTTTCAGAAACGGGTTTGATTAAGATCTTTTGTCACACCATGGGCACTGATGAAGAGTGTGACCTTGCCTTTCAGTATTTGAGAGCTATGCTCCGTTTTTAAGATCTTCAAGATCTAGGATTTATCTTTTTTTTTTCACGGCGTTCTTCTTCTACTGATTCGTTAACTTATTATCATCAAGATGCCGAGCAGACCAATTTTCTTATTACGTTTCTGTACTGTGTACATTTTCTGCTACTCTTCCGACTGTCGGCGATGAGGCCCTTTTCAGATTCACTGTTTTGGAGCCGGAGATTTGCCATGTCATCTTGCAGTCATGACTACGCGTCATTGGATGCGTCACTATGGACACTGTGCGCTACCTCCATCTGTTTAGCGCGGTGACTTCTTTGAAAGGTGAGTTTCAAAATCCGTCTGCCCATGATCAGACGTGTTTTCATGTCTGTTTCAGAAACGGGTTTGATTAAGATCTTTTGTCACACCATGGGCACTGATGAAGAGTGTGACCTTGCCTTTCAGTATTTGAGAGCTATGCTCCGTTTTTAAGATCTTCAAGATCTAGGATTTATCTTTTTTTTTTTTTTTTCACGGCGTTCTTCTTCTACTGATTCGTTAACTTATTATCATCAAGATGCCGAGCAGACCAATTTTCTTATTACGTTTCTGTACTGTGTACATTTTCTGCTACTCTTCCGACTGTCGGCGATGAGGCCCTTTTCAGATTCACTGTTTTGGAGCCGGAGATTTGCCATGTCATCTTGCAGTCATGACTACGCGTCATTGGATGCGTCACTATGGACACTGTGCGCTACCTCCATCTGTTTAGCGCGGTGACTTCTTTGAAAGGTGAGTTTCAAAATCCGTCTGCCCATGATCAGACGTGTTTTCATGTCTGTTTCAGAAACGGGTTTGATTAAGATCTTTTGTCACACCATGGGCACTGATGAAGAGTGTGACCTTGCCTTTCAGTATTTGAGAGCTATGCTCCGTTTTTAAGATCTTCAAGATCTAGGATTTATCTTTTTTTTTTTTTCACGGCGTTCTTCTTCTACTGATTCGTTAACTTATTATCATCAAGATGCCGAGCAGACCAATTTTCTTATTACGTTTCTGTACTGTGTACATTTTCTGCTACTCTTCCGACTGTCGGCGATGAGGCCCTTTTCAGATTCACTGTTTTGGAGCCGGAGATTTGCCATGTCATCTTGCAGTCATGACTACGCGTCATTGGATGCGTCACTATGGACACTGTGCGCTACCTCCATCTGTTTAGCGCGGTGACTTCTTTGAAAGGTGAGTTTCAAAATCCGTCTGCCCATGATCAGACGTGTTTTCATGTCTGTTTCAGAAACGGGTTTGATTAAGATCTTTTGTCACACCATGGGCACTGATGAAGAGTGTGACCTTGCCTTTCAGTATTTGAGAGCTATGCTCCGTTTTTAAGATCTTCAAGATCTAGGATTTATCTTTTTTTTTTTTTTTTCACGGCGTTCTTCTTCTACTGATTCGTTAACTTATTATCATCAAGATGCCGAGCAGACCAATTTTCTTATTACGTTTCTGTACTGTGTACATTTTCTGCTACTCTTCCGACTGTCGGCGATGAGGCCCTTTTCAGATTCACTGTTTTGGAGCCGGAGATTTGCCATGTCATCTTGCAGTCATGACTACGCGTCATTGGATGCGTCACTATGGACACTGTGCGCTACCTCCATCTGTTTAGCGCGGTGACTTCTTTGAAAGGTGAGTTTCAAAATCCGTCTGCCCATGATCAGACGTGTTTTCATGTCTGTTTCAGAAACGGGTTTGATTAAGATCTTTTGTCACACCATGGGCACTGATGAAGAGTGTGACCTTGCCTTTCAGTATTTGAGAGCTATGCTCCGTTTTTAAGATCTTCAAGATCTAGGATTTATCTTTTTTTTTTTTTCACGGCGTTCTTCTTCTACTGATTCGTTAACTTATTATCATCAAGATGCCGAGCAGACCAATTTTCTTATTACGTTTCTGTACTGTGTACATTTTCTGCTACTCTTCCGACTGTCGGCGATGAGGCCCTTTTCAGATTCACTGTTTTGGAGCCGGAGATTTGCCATGTCATCTTGCAGTCATGACTACGCGTCATTGGATGCGTCACTATGGACACTGTGCGCTACCTCCATCTGTTTAGCGCGGTGACTTCTTTGAAAGGTGAGTTTCAAAATCCGTCTGCCCATGATCAGACGTGTTTTCATGTCTGTTTCAGAAACGGGTTTGATTAAGATCTTTTGTCACACCATGGGCACTGATGAAGAGTGTGACCTTGCCTTTCAGTATTTGAGAGCTATGCTCCGTTTTTAAGATCTTCAAGATCTAGGATTTATCTTTTTTTTTTTTTTCACGGCGTTCTTCTTCTACTGATTCGTTAACTATATATATATATATATATATATATATAGTATGTCCCCCTCCCCCCCCAAAAAAAAAAACAACAACAATCAGATTTTTGCAATGAAAACTTCCAATATGATTAGACTGTCTAAATGCTACTTCAGGGTCTTCAAACATAACATCTGAGCTATATTTTGCAGAAAACCCGATTCAATTTGGTTAAGTTGTCACAGAGAAATGTGGATCTTTGTAAAGCATGTCATGGGTCTGATTCTTCCAAATTTAGCACTCATGGATGCTCTTGGTAGTGCATGATGTGTGAACACAATGGACAGAACTTGGAGGGAAGGGAATCCTGACATGCCCAATACAAAACTCAACATTTCTTTTTGACCACTGAAGCAAATCGGATGGGGTTTTCAGTAAGATGTGGGTAATAAGTTATAGTTTCATACCCTGAAATTTTATTTGGATTGATTCACTATTTCTAAAGTTACCACTGCGGAGGGTCCCGTTGTAATTTTCTTTTTGGACATACGGTATGTATGTACATAATTGATATATATGTATATATATATATATATATATATATATATATATATATATATATATATACATATATATATAATGCAGTAGGAAATGTACATGACACAAATATGAAGAGCCACTGTCTAAATGCCCTTGTGACATCTAATAACTTGATAAAAGAGACTATTATTGTGTCAGTATAAATTTATTGACAGAGCAAAGACATACACAGAACATTGATGGTGTAAAACGGTATAGATAGTGGTCATGCTTTCACCTCCTCTGGTATTCTCGCCTTTTCATATACAGTATTTACATCGAGCTAGACGATAATTACTGCGATAGTTGGACGAAATTCACTTAATATAAGTAAAAGTTTCGTATGTTTCCCAATCAGAGATTTGCTACGAAGTTTACGTTCTTTGATGACGTGTCTTCATGATATCAAGACGAGAAACAAATCTGTTAGCTTGTGAGTCTATTAGTAATTACATGATACATGTTAATTGACGCAGATTATATTTCGAGAAAGGTGTGTTGTGAATCTAAACCCTATCAAGTTCTTCGCTTTCTTTCCCCTTTTCTTCCCATTTCCTTTAAAATTCGTGCTATTTTCTTCTCCGTATTCTTTTCGAAACCCAAGAGTCTTTTCGGAATATTCATGTCGATGTCATACATGCTTCCTTCCTCCTCCTGCTTACATCTTCTCCTCTTTCATGTTTATGTTCTCGCCGTGGTACCTGTCTTGCTGCTTCTTCCTCATCGATTCATCTTGCTCTCTATGCTCTTTGTGGTCTTTGTCTTCCCTTCTTTTCATTTACTTTATCTTTGATTCTTGTTATTTTGTTGTACTGTCTCTTGCTTTCTCCCCCTTTCTATTCCTTTTTCTTATTCTTTGTGACGGTCGATTGCTACGTCTCAAGTTTCGCCTTATGTATTGTTTCAATCTGCCAAAGAAAGCCTACGCTGAAAAAAAGAGATTTCTCTCAGATTTTTTTTCTTCATTTTCCCAGGCAGTTTTAGGTACACAAAAGGAAAATTTCCAACACTCATTGTCAGCGTCCTTGGCGGTAAAAGGGATTTGGTCAAAGGTCACGAGGACATGCATTGGCACATCCGGCATGTCGGATAAGCGAGATTTTTCTGGCACAGAATATTGCGTGAGATTTCGATTACACATCTAGATTCCACAAAAAAAAAAGGAATACCTTCATTGCATAGACATATCATTCCGGTCTTACTTTGTTGTTGTTGTTGTTTTTAGCAGGCTTTGTTTTCTATTCTTTAACTTTTGAAAGGCGAAACCAGGAAAAAAAAATCCACGAGGTGTACTCAGCAAGATGTCATAGAGATGACAATGGAATGCCATGGTACATACACTACACACATACACGCACGCACACACACACACACACATGTAAGAAAGGAAACGAAGGGACAAGACAAATCAAATGAATGAAATACCTTTTCTTTTTGTAAGTTTACCATGAAATGTATAAAAATTGTCTGTTAAATAAGCACAACGCGAAAAAAGAAAAACCCACAACGTTCAGGTTTCCGAAAAAGTTAAACTTATTCATTGCATGAGTAGCTCACAGATAAACATCTCGTTAATGACCATTCTGACGATTAAGATATACACGTGCTCGACTCTTGATTGAGATGACGATTAATCAACCGCTTTTTATTTTTTGTTGTACATTGAATGATAATGGCTAAACAGCAGTCTTATCCAACGGCAATGAGGGAAATTCTTTGTTGTTGTTGTTGTTGTTTTTTTGTCGCGTCGTCCAGAATTGTGCCCGCTGACATCAACCCAAATGTCTAGTATTGCGTAAGACTACATGGGTAAACTTATCGACGCCTACACCGTCTGCACCACTGTATAGCATTGCTGGGTTTCAAGTGCTTTCAAAGCTAGGTCAACTACAAGAGATCAGTGTCTGGTTACATGAGAAAGGGGAATTAAGTGGGATGCAGGAAGTGTCATGGAAACGAAGAGACTCCATCTGAGCGGAGGACTAGGGAGAGAGTCATGGCGAGCAAATCGGAAGCTTCATTGTTATCAAACCGGTGGATAGATTAGTCGTGGTTGACAGACTATCCAAAGGGATTACCGTAGATTATTCTTTGGCAGAACAGCCACATGACACTTGTTGCCTTTATGTTTACTTCAAGGAATAACTTGTAGACACAACTCTTATTTTCTAAATGAGGACACATCCCTCGAATGTCTAAAAAAAAAGTCTTCAAAATTTTTGTTGCCAATTCTAGCCACAAATCGGCACGATGGCTTTTTTTAATGCACATCACATTTTCACTTGGCAACCCGGGGATAGGGGTTTTAAACCCCTAACACCCTCCCTGAATGTCGAATGTTAAGCTCTATCTGTTAACTTTCATTCTACCTGAGTTTATCTCATTGACATTACATAAATTTTTGTTCCTTTGAATAATAATTATGTTACGTTATGTTACATAATCACAATATATATATATATATATATATATATATATATATATATATATATATATATAATGCACATTGTGATAACTTCGTAGAATATTGTCATTCTTTCATCGCCTTGTTAAAACAAATTAAGTATTCAAGAGAAATGATCATTACGCATTAGTCCAAGCATTGTTACTGGACTTTGAGCCTCTGGAATGCACACTTTAATGCAGTTATAAACAAACACACATCGTACGTCTAAATTATACGAGTTTGTACTTTTGGTAGTTTATTATTTCTTTGAGCGTTTTTAAGCAAGCAAACCATGAATGCACTAAAGCCTTGGCTATGGGCACCATTGCTTCCGTCAGTGAAACTCAAATCGTGGATCTCGACTTGAGAGTCTGTGTCATAATGTTTAAACGCTCGCTACTGTAATACAATGTTTGTTTGTATTGATTTATAGAATAATGTTAATACTGATTATAATAATAACAACAATGATAATAACAATAATGGCTATTGGATAGTGCACAGGTCTACATTTAGGTACTCATGGTGCTTCAAGAAAAAATAATGTACAGAACATGAGTACGGTGAAAAAAATAACATTTTTACCTCTCCATAAAGTAAGGATTTTAATGCTTCATAGTATAATACACTGGTATAGAAAGCTACCAAGGAATTATCGGTTGTAGGCCCCGTCTATAAGACTATATATAGGCAATGAGGGTAAAGTGTCTTGTCTAAAGGGCACCGGCAGATTCGAACCTTCGGACTGCACGATTGATAGTCTGCGTTCTTATCCACTGAACCACAACGGGCCAACCGAGAGTCGTGTGGCGGATTGATTGCTAGCAATCATTTTGCTCGCCAGCCGTCCGCGGTCGAGCCCGCAACAGGACGTCGTGTGCTGGTGTTAGAAGACCGGCCTTTCCAAGCTCGAGGGGAATCTGGTACAAGGGGAATGATAGAAAAACTTTTGCTTAGTTGCTCATTGTTTTCTCTCCCCCTTATCCTCTCTGTCTATTCCCTCTCTCATAATTACTTCTCTCTGTATCATTCTCTTGAATTGTATAATATTTGTCCATCTGTCTAGTCTATCGCATATTTATGGTGTTCTCTTCATGCGTACGTCAAACAAATTTCCCGATTTGAATTGTATATTTGCCCATCTGTCTAGTCCATCGCATATTTATGATGTTCTCTACTATACTTCATGCGTACATCAAACAAATTTCCCGATTTGATGATGGAATCGTCTTGAGATGTGGACGAATTTTGTCAGATGATGATCTCATTGCCCCATATGAAATCTTTGATTCAAATTATTGAATAAGAATATTTATACTGTCTCACAAAATGAAGTGAGGTACACTTATTCAATGGTGCGGGAAACCAGTAAAATACTGTAAAACATAAGATGAATTGTTCTATTTGGCGTCACAGTGTGGTGGCGCTGTTCCACCAAGTATCAAGTACTAAGTAATTCATTCTTCTTCTTCTTCTTCTCCTCCTTCTTTTCCTTCTTCTTCTTCTTCTTCTTCTTCTTCTTCTTCTCCTTCTTCTTCTTCTTCTTCTTCTTCTTCTTCTTCTTCTTTTTCTTCTTCTTCTTCTTCTTCTTCTTCTTCTTTTTCTTCTTCTTCTTCTTCTTCTTCTTCTTCTTCTTCTTCTTTTACATACTGTTAACTTTTTTTTTACTTTGTGATTTGGATTGACGGGACGTTTTTCCAAATGAGGGCTATGAAGAAATTAGAATCTTTCAGCTTTTGAGAAGCCTGCAGTTTATATTGACTCATACATTGGTCTACGTTTTCATTTGTTTAAGTGTGTGTGTGTGGGGGGGGGGATAATATTCAAACAATACCTTAGTCTGAGAACACGTCTCTAGGCGGTAGTTCTGCAAGACCTTAACGAGGGCCACTTTAGCTCCCATCAACGCGAACCTCATTCCGAGACATATTCTAGGCCCTCCACCCCATGGCAGCCAGGAGAATGGGTGCCGCTTATCTCGCTCCTCCTTAGTGAATCTTTTGGGTAAAAAATGGGGGGGGGGGGATGGCAATAAGAAGAAAAGGGTTAAAGATAAAAGAAATAATCATCAAAATTCATAGAATAGGCGTACTTGTCAATCCTAAATTCATTATTCTCAAATTAGAATACAATGTTTATAATTATTTCATTCTTTGAGATGCAAATTATATTCATATTTTCAAGTTGTGTCTGTTTGTGTCATAATAAAACAAACATATAAAATATATAAATGCTGCTAAACAAGAGGCAAGTTTGACGAAAGTTCCGAAAGGAAACACACAAGAAGAACGCAATGTCTTGTTGGCGCTCTTTCATTTCTTTCATCCATGTACACAGCCGCCTCACGCAGCCGTGTAAGAGTTACGAGACACAACGTACAGCTGATACTCAACCGAAAATCCCGTTTTCTAATGTCATTGTCATATTTATTCAAGGTTGACGAGTGATGTTACAAACCTATCCGGGTCGAACTTATCCGGTTCCGGCCACAGTTCCGGATCGTGATGGATAGCGTAGATCGGAATGATGACTCGTGTTCCTTCTGGTATGGTAGTGCCGTTGTAGGTGAATGGCTTGTTGCAATCCCGGTCAACACTTGCGATCCACAAGATGATATCAACAAATTAATTCCCAGTGATAATGATAAGGTAACATTTATCGATTCATCATTTCCTGCAAAGGTCGTTTTATTATGGCCACAAACTCTGCATTGTAAATCTATCAGTAATAGATGTTAAGTTGTCGCTAAAAGAGGCACCCATTTAATTTCTTTCATTTATGAAGTTTTTCCACAAATTACAGTCGTGATGGAACAACATAGTAGCAAACTCTAAAAATGCCGTGTGTTCAGAATGAAGTTTGCATAAATCAAAGTTAGAGGATTAGTTCAAATCAGTCGATAGAGTGTGGTCATCATCATATTTGAAATTAGAATGATGCGTGAAAAAATCTCCAAAAACAGATTTTTGTTGGGGTAGGTCCCCAGAAAAGAAGTTGTCACACGCTTACACATACGCACATATACATCTAGGCAGACACACCAATGCATTACAGAGAAAAATGAAAGAAAGACAACTGTTCAGGATGTCTAAATTCTATCACAACTGACTTGACGTTTGTTTTGATGTGCGGTCGGCTTACACGGGAGTGGGTGGATAGCACCTCAGAGTCTCGCAGATCACGTTATCCAGGTAGGGTAACTTCGAGACGGTGGTGTAGCCAACGTCGTCGCCAGAGGGCAGTAGTTCGTCTATCTCGGCGATGAGTTTTTCCTGTACGTCAGTGTGAAGGGCCAGTAGGTAGGATGCAAACACAAGGAGACCGCCCGTCGTGTCGTAACCCCCAATGAAGAATATCACGGCCTGCCATGAAAATACAGGTGAACAAGCTTAATATCATGTCATGGATAGGCCAAATTGGAATAACGATAAAGACAAAGAAGGACTCATCATGCTATATCGCCCGACACTAGACGCACGGTTTTCTACTATCATAGACGCTCACTTCTACCATCTCTACTGTGTTATCCACAAGACGTGAAGATAATGTGTGAAGATTGACCATGTTGTGTAAGACGGCTTGCTGTGACTGGTGTGCTGTGGGGATAGGAAATCTATCTCCGTTAACATCAACTACCAACAGTGACTCAGGAAACAAATAATGTGTGTGGGCCCAGTTTAGATCTTTGTTCATTCCTTTGACTTCTAGATTGTACTGGTTGCTCTTGTCACGACTGTGAACCACTTGAGACGGAGGTCTGAAGAAGGTTGGATACACCGTTTACTTTAATCCCCCGGTTTACAGGTGTGAAATTCGTTTTTCGTATGACTTGATTTGTTAATTCAGGGGAACATCATTTCCTTTCGTTACGATCGCGAACTTGCTATCAAAGCCGATCTTGGCTATTTTATTTGCTCTTGGCAACAACTAGTCAAATATATCTAAACGTTTGATTCAACTCAAAGGAAGTAATCCAAATCTAAATCCAGTCAGCCTACCAAATTGTGGCTCTAGATCCTTCAATATAGTGGGTCTCGAGGTTAGACAGAAAAGTTCATGTGTGTGTGACTCCTCAAAGCGAAGTTGATAAACCGAGTCAAAGTACCTGAGCCATGATTTCCGAGTCAGTCAGCTTGACCTCTGACCTCCGTTTGCGATTCTGAGAGGTATCCTCATGGAGCTCGAAGATAGCATCATGGATGTCGGTTTCATTCTCGACGTCATCTTCGCCCTCCGATTTCTGGGCATCGACGATGATCTGCAGGAGATCCACCTTCTGCGGGATACCAAGAAAAATCATTCAAAGAGTGTAGATGGTCACTGATAAATTTCACTGATTATTGATTAAGAATTGAATAAGTTACATGTTATGATATGAAAACAGGGAAATAAAAACAAATACGCAGACTGTAACCTTTGACCTGTATGACCACTGCAGTGGAAAAGGCTTGATCCATCAGCTGTGCTGGAAAAAATACGATGTCCCACAATGTGTTCACAATGTGTTCACATACTCGTAGTCGACTATGATTGTGAAAATGCTCGAATTTAACATTGCCAAAGACTGTCACATGTCTTTACCATTCTATGAAACACATTTTTGTGATGCATATTTTCAAAAGTCTCTATATTTTGGAGGGAGCTAGTATTCCCTTCACACACCATCCCCCTACCACCATCATCTTGGTCGCTTCGCTCCCTTGCATATACATGTATCCTCCAAATTTTGCCTACCCCCCCCCCCCCCCCCCCATCTAGAGGTCAACGCCCCTGCCGCGTATATGCATCCGGGCAAAATACTTTTTTTTTTGTCTTATGCATATGCACGTTATGAGATAAAGAGACACACACGCAGACAAGCATTTTGATGTGAAATTGGTCAATGAAAAAAATCGATAACTGTGATATACCACGAGCACACTGACGAGAAAATTCTGATTTGTCTCTATGACGAATACATCTCGCCAACAATCAGTAACTGCCTTATCAAATACAATAATTGAGCAAATCTAAACCTCAACAGTGTGTGTTTGATATACGATTGCGTTCATGCATGACAACAACAACAAGACAGCGTCAAACTTATGAAAAGACAAATACCTTCGACTTTTGACGGTCTGCGTTCGGGGCTTTTCGGATTTCAATCGCCTTTTGGGCGACGTCCCGGAAAAACCCAATGGAGTCACGTGGGAACAGGGTAAAATTGAAGAATTTCAAAATCGGGGACGTCCATGGGAGGAATGCTGTAAAGAAGAAGGAAACGTCACAACTGGAATGAAATTCTACAAGACGCATGATATATATATTTTTTTTATTTAAAAAAAAAGGAGTTTCCTCCGCTTTTCCGCTTTCTACTCCTCTTCCTAACCCTCCTGCAACTGCAAATACTACCACCCACTTTTTTAAAGAAAAAGGAGATTCTGATGACACAATGACTGTAAGTAATCATAACAACGAAAAGAGTAACGATATCTATTGTAAATATTTCATTGTGAATATCTTGACTATCAAATCAAATGGTGAAACTACGTCTACACGACTGATCTAATACACACAAACTTAAACTGATTACACAAATATATGATTACTAGTATGAAAATATGATGCTTACTTGCTATGATCAAGCCCAGGTTGGTTAAACTGACTTCGAAGGCTTTCTTGCCGTGTGCCACGAATGGATTATCCGGGTCGGCATGGGAGTCGACATCCAAACCGAACGTGCAGCTCGCTATCGTGTCCATGACAAAGGACCCGTATACCCTGCAGAAATGAAAAAAAAAAAAGCAGTGCAATTAATTGTGTTATGAATCACTAGTGTGAAGAGAAATGCTGTTATTGAATAATATAATAGAGGGACACGGGGGATTTAAAAGAAATATTGTGTATACGTTTGGCCTTTGAAAACGACAAAAATAAAGTTTTTTTTGTTTGTTTTGTTTTAAACAATTATCTTCGAAATATGTAAGGAAAAAAAAAATTGTGTTTGGCTCTTCATAGTAAGCTCCGACAAAAAATGTATAGGAGAAAACTGTGTATGGAATAAGACTAAACTTCACTGCTACGAAGCAGAAAATGGGAATTAACATCGTTTAAGTGAATATTTTACTGTCTTAGATTGACCCCCCCCCAAAAAAAAAAAAAGAAAAAAAAAAGGGAGAAGGCTTGACCAAAGGGCCACCTCTACACATTACACTCAATATTGCCAGAATATTTCTGCATGTGTTGTGCACATCATCTTGTCAAGAAAGCCATCAAGATTCTAACAGGCTTGATCGCAAATAATCAAGCTCAAGAGTACGAACGTAACACCAGAACCGCAGGTCTATCAAAATGTCGTACAAGAACAAATAATTCGAAGAGATAGAGTCTATAGAGTTTCATAGAATAATGCAGTAACATCTTAAGACAAGTAAGATTTGATTTTTAGTCGACGGTACAAAAGCAGCAATATCTAAAGTGATCTCAAGCTAAAGAATATAAGAAAATGTAGTAATTTGTGAAATATGCCCAAATTCAACACATTTGTCTCAATTACACTCCCTTGTGTGTCAGAGATATGCTTATTTCGATTTTTAAAAAAATGAATATCCTGTACATCCGATCATGTAGAACATAATCCGAGGCTTATGCCCCGCATGCTGACAACTATCACAAGTCATGTAACTATTTTTACATCGATGCGTCCTGCAGGGATAAGCGTAGTAGATTGAATGGCACGTACTGTTTACATTCAAAGTAGCCGTCTGCCTCTTGATATTTCCTGATATTCTCAACCATCCTGTCAGCGATCTCTTTCACCATCGGTGACATCTGCGAATTAAGCAACACATACCAGTATGATGATATGAGGTTGACACCATGTGTTGGACAGTAAACTGTTCATTAACAAAATGATGTAGGCTATTTTCAACTCAGTTGAACAGCAAAATATTGAATAAGCGTTTATTGAAATCGGGAAAAAGGAAAAGAATATCATGGAATTTAACAAGAGCGAGAAATTAGTCGTAATCAATTAAGGTTATGCACGCCTCTTGATCGTCAAATTTTTGTTTTTGTTTTACATGAGTAACAATCAAGAAATGATGGCGTTTATACAGAATGAAGAAACACTGAAGCGTACACTTTACATTCATATATTGTATATAGTTGCTTTGAAAATCACGCTGTTAATACTAGGGAAATTTCAATGAATTTCAACGAATTTATAAGTTTCTATATATGAAAAATCAAGTGTGGTAACTCCTTTGACTCAGGTTATTATTTGTTTGGTTTTTGTTGTTGAGAATACACGATAATTTTCGAGTGCAATTTTGATGATAATGTCTTCATTATTACACATTACATCCCACATAAGTTTGTTTGACCAATGGGATTGCTTAATTTGGAACATGTGACCGAGAAATGTTTTTCTCCAAACATCCACGCCGTGGGACTATCACATAATAGCCTTTTTCGTTAGTACTTTTTACATACCCCAAATGGAATCGATAAAGTTATCGCTCTCATGTATCGGCCACGCGGGAAGCTAGCAAGTTCTAGTGGCACACATCCGTGCACATCGCACAATTATCGATACATCAGTATTGCCCATTATCGTCTTTAGATCTCGCGTTACTAGAACATAGTTCATAGAACATTCGACTGCAACCATGCCGCCGTACGTGGGGTGCAATCGCCTGTGTTGTAACGTTCAGCACGATTATAAAATAACAATCTGCGTGGTTGATTGAATGCATTTTCCTAAAATCTCAAGTTTGTAAATCGATGTGGGATATAAAGCAAATAGCAAATGGATGCAATCTAACATCGCCTCGATGACCCTTGAGGTCTGCGGCTCGGCCTGATAGACACCCCCTCCCCCCCCCCCCCCCCCCTCCCCCCGATCACCCCGGCGATGTTGGATTGTCCCATCGCCCTCGCAGCCAATGATTATTTGCTTTATATCTAAGAGATCGGAGGCATGCATGATCAGGCCGCTCAAATTTGTTCAAAATGGAAACATTGATAAAGCAGTGCATGTAATGAAAAGGTATATTGTTAGTGATAGTGTCGGGAGTCGCTGTCTGGAAACTTACCTGTTTCATTTTGGAGCCGCTGAAGGCAGGAGCTATCATGTTGCGAACGTTACGCCAGTGATCATCGCGCAGGTTTCCCACCGCCTCTTCCGTCTCTTTGTTGTTAATGGGTAGTTTCTGACAGTCCAGAGAAAACGAAGAGATGACGAGAATTTAACTTAGCACAATAACTTTACGGTAAGTTTCCCTCTCAGGGTCAATTGATAACTCGAAACAAACAAGACGCTTCCAAAATCATATCCATAGTTTCTTTAGTACGTGTCTGTTTTGTCTTACCGATTATTTCTCAGTTATGATAATTATTATGAATACTTAGTTCGCAGTAATATTCATTTTTTTCCAAGACGACGTGTGAAACTTTCAACTCTATAACTTTCTTATCTATGGCTCGATCTTGGTGAAACATGTGCCATTCTTAATGTTTGATTATGCTCTGTAAATCAAAGGGGTTTTGAGATGGTGCAGAGTAGGGCTTCAACTGGGATTCGTAAGCATTAGAAGCTAACCTTTAGCTATAACCCTTAATGGTCTCATTTCTTTATGGTCTCATAATTATGTTGCCCACCATCCACTTTCCAAAAGCACCGGAGATTTGATATTTTACCCATTCAATCAAAGAGCCTTTCCCTGATATTTGGCAACGAGCTAGGTTTCTCTAGACCAAAAGATGAGTACCTCAATCATTGAGTTTATGACAACGATAATGGTCTCTGAAACGTACTGTCAACGTTTCAAATGTTAACTTGTGGTGGGTAATAATACCAATATCTTTTTTTTTTTACTGACATTGCCATTATTTTTATATCATTATCTTATGATTTATTAGAAGCAGCAGATTTTTGTTCCTATTAGTACTATTATGGTGTCACAATCATCATAACAATCATTACTCATGATGTTACAACCACTTCCGTCAATATTAGTTAACAGCACAAAATAACCAGAAAACACATCCAGTACCCGTCTATTGACGAAGTGGTTGAAACTCTTGACCATAACTTGCTTCACCATGTCTGGATCACCGCACACAACGGCTGGAAGTCGATTGTCGTAGAAACTGTGAAGTCATGAACAAGATATTATGTCAATGACATCTTGAAAAAAAAATGTAAATCTTAAATGGTAAAGTGCCAGTCCACACATTTGTCAAATTCAACTTAGACAACAGTACGTTGTACAAGTTTCATCACCTTTTTTTCGCCATAATGATCGTGAATATAACCACAAGCGCAAGTTAGAAAAAGCCATATAGATTTCATCGGCTCACAACTCTTTGATTAGTTCGTTATTGTAAAATCATGAGAAGTAAAAAATATCACAACTTTTTGCAATGTCTGATTTTTAGGAAACTATTCAATTCGTTTGGTGTAACTCTTTTAATCAAGGCAAGTTTGAATATATTCTGTGCTCTATGGATATGCACTCATCAACGTATTATAATTGAAAAGAAAAAGTGATCGATGAAATAAATGAGGCGTGTATTTGTTTTGACTTACTGTTTATCACGTGACGCCATATTATGCAAAAGTGCTTCCAGGCAGTTGTTATTTCATCGAGAGTTCAAAATGTTCACGTTAAAAACTCTAAGGACAGCAGATATCATTATTCGTCCATGCTAAAGGTATAGATAATCTGACGTGACGCCAGTAACTTGGTCATCTTCTGAAAGTTGGAATTGAGCCAAAATATTGGAAAATCCTGACCAGAAAAAAAGGAAAAGAAATGAAGATTAATTGTTAATTAATCTTTATTACTTTTTGCTATTACTAACAAAAGTTTGCAGGGAAGATTGTTTTCGTGTGCCAAAGAGCAACTGGAAAGAAAGAATGTCCACAAGAATAGAGAAACAAGGAGAAATGCAGAGAGTATTCACCAATATTCGTTTCGGAAAAGAAAAGGACACCACCATCTCACCCCTCACGTTATGTCATTTCAAGTCAATCTGAATAAATGGAAGAGAAATGAACGCAGCCACCGCAAAGCAGGTATACAAAGTCAGGTATAGTTACCCATATACGCGGCCATGCCTTGCTGCCAATTCTCGAACGGCAGTTGCAATTCCCTGAAATAAAATAAGTGAAACTACTATATCAATCAGTCTTGTCCTAAACTTGTAACTATCTGAACACTATACGTCATTATCTGCGGTGCCTTCTAAATGACTCTCCCATGTTGTCTTAATAAGTTCCATGTCTTTGAATTTGTTGATATGTATGCGAGTTTTCTCATTAAACAACAACTCTGCCTTGTATGTTATCTTGAAAATAGTATACAAATATGGAATTAATCAAATGGTATCCCACTTATTTTCTTTATATAACCAAGGTTATCCAGGTTGAAAAGCTTGAAAACAATTAGAACTCCTCACATTTCAAAATTAGTATATTGCAACGAGATATGAGAAATAGTTCAAAACGGATAAACTCACTCTATATTATGAATGCATATATATCCGTAGGAGGAAATGGCTTTCAAAATAAAAAGTATTACTTGAAGGAACTTTGATGAAGAGCGTGATCATTTTGTCTGACAGTCCGAATCTTACTATACAAGTACTTCTACAATAGTTATCTTATATGTTTCCATATGTCTCTTGAACTAAAACCAGATCAAACTTCAAATCTAAATTTGCTCAAAATGCTTGATTTACCACTATACTCTGAACTGTAATGAGACATGATGATGTCGATGATGGTGGTGAAACAGCATTTGCATAGCGCCATTTATCTGTAGAAACATTCAAAAGCGCCCAGCTCCCACAAAGTGTGGCACATCATTCACATACACTTGAGGAAGTAAATTGAGAAGACTTACATACACTCTCTGATATTTATTATTCTTCAAGCACACCGTAAATAAACACATCATTTTATTTCATCGCAGTAAAATTAATTTTCTACCACTCTGAATCCTGGGAGGTTGGAATGAAATCGTCTGTGCCACTATAAATGCTTATGGATTGTTAGCAGCTCCTGCGCCACTTAAAATAATCTGAAAAATGTCCAACAACCTTAAACAACTCTGACTATGGAAGGGGCTGTTAGCAAAATTTTAACAACTTTGGGAAGATGGTGGAGACTTTGCTTACCACTCTAAATTCTGGGAGGTTTCCGACGACAGGCCAAGCTGGCACAGCAGGGACGCCTCGTCTTTGCCAAAAGTTGTGGCACCAGTTGTCGTACCTTGAAAGAGCAATGATAATGATTACGATCCTCACGAATCTCATCAATTCATACAGCTGTAAAGAGCGACAATGGTTACGAGACTATAGTTATCATAGCTGCGTATAGAGCAGCCAATAACGTTCTGTCACCAGCTGTCAAACCAGAATAGCTCGGCAATGGCAATTTAGCAGTTACAGTATCATAGCCATGTGGAACGGTAATTATTTGTGCATTATAGTTATCATAGCATTGTGGAGTTGTGATGGAGGTTCAGACTAACTATCCTGCGTGGAGCAAAACCATATCATACCAATTTCGTGTTTAGTTTTCATAGCTGTAGAAAGCAGTTATACCAGTAACGGCATACAGATTTTTTCTTTTTAATGCATCATGTGTCATTGCGACACACGGAGTAGTATTGACATCACACACCGTAGCTGTACACTGTAGGCCCTATATAGGCCTACGGACAGTAAATGTTACAGCATTGATAAACAATGCAGCACAAACTTTAAAGGGGCATTCCAGACGATTTTCATAATTTCACATCATGTAGTACATAAATCGACAGCTCCATGTTAAGATTCGTGGAATTTATTTTGGTTCTTGAGCAGAGAAACCAATAAACTGAAAATCTTAAACAAATTACACTGAACAGTGTTGATGACATCAGAGCCTCACATTCAGGAAAGTATGCAGTGTATTAATTCCATTACAATAAGCCAGTTCGGAGTTAGCTCATGGGCACATTGGTCCGAATGACCTTTCTTTTTTCTCAGTCGGTTAAGGGGCTCTTCACTCGTTTTCAGAGCGACATAATGCATAAGCTTTACGTAGCGATTTACACATTAATGGTATTCATCAATCCTGCTTAAACAAAGAATGAACTCGCATATTACATTATGACCAGAATGATCCGTCAATTAACACTTGGGAAAGCATCCATTTCATTATCTTACATTGAATGTAAGAACAACCTCTTTCTATCGATATTGCCAAATACCACTTTTGCTGTCAGGTGGATGTGCTGGCAAGCAGCATTTATAAGGATTACATGAATAATCATTATACATAATAATACATCACAGACGCTTATCCCAGTGACTTTAAAAACCAACGTGCCTGTTGGTCCGAATGACCTTTTTTCTGCTCATGCGCAGAGTGGAACTCCGAACTGGCTTATACTGCTTGCTCAACAAGTTCATCTGTAAATAATCTATGCATGCCTTCTTCTTTTGTTCTGCTTCCATAAGCCTCAACTCATGCATTCTTACGGTGAGGCTGCCATGTCATCATCCTTGTTCATTGCACTTTGTTATAAATTTGAAAAAAAAAAAAATCTCATTTCTCATCCCAATCACTACAAATTCTGAAACTCTGTACTCAGTTTAACTGACTTAAAGTTATTCAAATGTAAAAGTTTGAAAATCATCCGGAGGTCCCCTTTAATGCAAAGTTGTTAATGCCGTTATTCCTTTATTTTATTCCTTTTTTTAGTAATCTTAATAAGAAAAAGAATGAGCAAGAAGCAATCCTTTCCAACCCCTATTCTTCTTTGTTGTTGTTGTTTTCTTGTAATCTAAATTCATTGAAAGAGTTGGCACTATATATTAAGGAAAAACTATAACTTCCTTTTTCTAATTTTGAAGACGAATGGAATTGATCACTTGAAATGGCCTGTGAAACATCCCGATCGACAAGATATTCATGAGGCACTCGCCCCCTGGCACTAGCCTCAATTTACAGCTCCCTGGATTTGTACAAAGGGAACTACACTGTACCAGGCCTACCTTGCTTCCTGTAGGCCTACTAACTCACAGCACGGCTGACGTTCCACTATATTACAAAACTCCCGAGTGTAGCACATTATTATCATGGTTGGTAATGGAAATATTGCTCATTCCTAACGCAATAATGAACAGATACTCACAGAAAGAAGAGACTTATCGCTCCACACGCCAGAACCCATGTTGGGGACAGGACTAGACCGAGAACCTCAACCGCCATAGCGTCTAGGTCCACACCGCAATAAACAGGTGTGCGTGGTTTGTTATTATGCTATGCATACACACCGCTTTCGCGAAAGCAAAGGCGCTATTATGCTTCTCACGGTGTCTGATCAGGCTATACACGAACGTGCTGATCTCCTCAGGCTGTGTCTTTTCCCTTTCACCGCGGGCAAGGTATTTTCCTGTCTATGTTCAATTACGTGAAACTTTCAGCGAAGCATTCTGCCAGATCATTCCCTGGAATAGTAACTTTATTGTTCTCTCATTCATATAGTATAGAATAATGTGGACTTTGCCCGGACAAAATAATGAAGATAATTTTCCCATATCAAAGGTGAACGAACAATACAAGCCATGACGAAACCCAAATTAGTCGTATTGAACCAGAGCTACAGGATGTAGACCTACAAAGACAGATAAGCTTTATCTGCCATGGGATGCTGTGCACAGTTTCTAGGTCATCCTCAGGCAGCGGAACCGGGGCTGGGGGAGTCTGGAGGAACTGTACCCCTCCTCTACTCCGCCCACCTCCACCCCCCCCCCCCCCCCGCACACACCTTTACCTTTTCTCCCACTGTACTATAAACATGTCGGCGGACGCAACTTGCCCAGCGGATATGTTATCAACTGGCACTATTATATCGTTTATACGAATATTAATGAATTGATTTCTTAAATGCATGTATATACAATTTATAATGCAGAGTATATTCAATGTGCTGGGGTATTTGCTACATGTTTCAATACAGTGCACAAGGTAGGCCTAGAGTCTGATGACCCACCATTGTGCCGACTCCGAGAAAGCATGACGGCAAAGCATTCATTGCTGACGCAGTCTTAAAGCCATACGTGAAGGGAGAAGAATTCCTGAACTCTATTCGTTCAGCGGTGCGTGACGCCATTAAAGGTGAACTGGACGACTGGATGCGACAAATTGACGTCAGGGAGTGAAGGATTACAGGCGTTGCTGTTGTCATTGTTATTTTTTGGCGTTTGTCAGTCAAAAAGAATTAAAGATGTGGGTCCCATTTTATCAAAAGATATAATCGATTATAAATTTTCTTACCACACAGGCTGCCATAGACTTATGATAGAAATCAACTATATAATCAATAAGTCTTCATAAAACAGGCCCCTGGAGTTCCATTTGAATAGTAACAAAGGAGATCGCTGACCGCCGATCAGTCAATAGGCAGTTATCGTAATGTATTCAAATTTATGGATGTATCATTCCTGGGAATATAGAGACGAGTTATTCCATTAACCTGACCTGAAATTCAGTTGTTGGAATCAAGTTTGCATATACAAACTTGTATTCCAGTTCGACCTCGATTATCCGGCCATGTCGGGACCGGCGCTCATCCGGATAAGCGAATTGGCCGGATATGGGAGACACAATGTTAATGTAGCTGCCGTCCAAGCTGCCGTCCCAGTGCACTGGCAGCTAGGCAGGTAGCGTGCTCCGCAACGGTGGTGTAATCTATGCTAGCCTGCGCAAAATTGTAGTCCCTTCTTCATAAAAATAAAGTATATCTTTATGTGAAAATCATACATGTTTTACCTCATTAGATATTGAGAAACCTATCATGCACATCTTATGAAATTAGTGAAATAGATCCATGAAAGTCATTGTTTTTTTCTGAATTTTTGGATGAAAAAAAAAAGTCCTTCACAGCGTGAACGCGTCCGGATAATAGAGATTTCCGGATAAAAGGAGGCCGGATAATCGAGGTCGAACTGTACTTGTTGCTATGTCGGACAAACCTCAATATGATCAGTTTAATTTTAAAGGGACTGAAGATTTTGAACCGAAATACTCAGTCTTCTCTCGAAGTTATCTGAAATAAAACTACTGTAGAGTCCGAATTTGATTTCATTGTTATTTTCATTTTATTTCAAGACGGAGGTAAGAGTGACTTGCTCAGCCAGTGATAATGATTGCAAATCCGTGCATACAGTGTAACTGTAGAAATACACCACAATTAATTCAGAGTACAAAATCAAAAAAAAAATAATAATAATCATATGTAGAGAAAATATATATTCAGATCATGTAGAGAATACAAACATGCACAAAGACTGACATAAAACAAAAACACAAACAAAACAACAATGCTATTCATCAAAAACAACAATGGTACTCATCACAAACGTATATAATCAAGCTTTATAACCAGGAATTATCTTAGGTGTGTGGTAGATATTAGACTGCAACTACCGCTGTTTTTTTAAGGGAACCTGAAATTATTAAAGCTGATAATCCTCATGTCATCTGGATTTTCAGTCCACTCTTTACTCCTTTTGTATTGTACACTTCTGCGTTTAAAAGTATAGTTAAACTAAAAAACTGGCATATCTCAAATTTTTAACATGGTGCATCTACAAAAATCATTTGTATGTTTAAATACAAACAAGTTTTAGTGACAGAGCCTTTGACTCCATGAGCAGTTTTGTGCATTGCATGTAACATTCTGTGTCTTTGTCTCATTCCAATATTACCATGCCTAATTGATCATAATAGTTGTGTTGGAAACCTCTATTGTCTCGAGTTAAAGTGAGATTTGTTCTATTCTCTTTCATCTTTCTTTCTCTCTCTCTCTCTCTCTCTCTCTCTCTCTCTCTGTCTTTCATTTCACTGTTGTTTGTTAGTTCGTGTACGTACGCTTGTTGTTGTTGTTGTTGCCGACTTTTCTTTTCCTTTCTTTTCTTTTCTTAAGTCCTACCCTCACAAGCCTGTGTGTAGATTCACCCACATCATCTTAATTTTCAATAACAGATACTCCGGGTTGATTTAAGCACATATTCTGCAACTTTAATTATTATGTTTATTTCATTCTCTTTATAATTTTTTTTTTTTTTTTTTTTTTGGGGGGGGGGAGTTCTACTATTGTTTGATGTGTAGATGTATGTATTGTAATTTGTAGAAAACCTGATACATGTAAACGGAACGAAATGAAGTCACTATGAAGTGTGACGCCTCAAAACCATGCCCTTTATAGAATACAGAAGTCGAGGTGTGGATTTGCCCCCAAAGATGCACCAAACGTTCATGAGAATGTCTCAAGAAGTACGCGAACAGTTTGCGGATGTTATGTCGAGAAATGATTGCTCTCTCGGAAGTAATATACGAGATATTCCAAAAATTGTCGGAACCTCTTTTATGCTTGCGTCTTGAGATAGGTCTTTCGCAAATGACGAAGCTCAGAAAATGCCTATCACAACTACAAAACATTATTTTCCATCATTCTGCAAAGTGTCATCAATGTCGTCTGAAGTTCGTATGGGTGAACGTTGGAGTACATGACTTAGCATCCGACTGAGTAGTCTTAAACCAGTCAAACATCAAGGCTGCAGCAGCATTTATAGTATCCTAATTGTACGTAGACGCGGATACTCTAGAAAAGATTTTAGCAGCAGCAACTGGTTGCCGACTCAAAATCCTCATGCCTAGGGCTAGAAATCACTGAAGACCAGTCCTGAGGAGAGGTTGAGGACCTCTTCAGAACTAGTTAAAGACCGAAAATTCTTTTGCCGAGAAGTTTGATCACATCAGGTAATGTTGTAGGGTATATCTGATATAGTTACCCCTTCTCAAGATAACCAAATCGTTTTATTCCTTTAATGCCCAAATCATAGCGGCGCTAACAGAGAAGATATTGGCAAATATGAGTGTATCAGTAGAGACATACATTTCTATAGTTTTCTGGTTTATAATGATAATGATAAAGCCCGAATGCCGATATCCCTGTCTGAAACTCAAACGAATTAGGCCCCAGATCCGTTCCGATGACCCTCAGTCGCTATAGGTAAGGTCGTTGGCCGGTTTGCGTGCTACATGATCCTTTGGTTGACGCGCAGCGCCATGCCCTTCGACGGGGTGATTAGACCCGCCTTCCCGATCTCAACCGGAATCTGTAAGGAAGCAATTCAGTTTGAAAACTATTTAATCGAACTGGCAAATTGTAATGTATTGCATTATGCATAAGCTAGAACACGTAGATTAGTTTGAAAATCATGATAAACAATGGCATATGGGATTATCTCACATGTAGCCTATATTGTGATGATATTCTCTACTCCTGAAAGTACAGGGACAAGATTCTGTCTGCCTTTGTCGTATGCGACACGATTAATTTACCTTTGTCTGTAGACACGTCTCAAAGCGGTATTTCTGCAGCACCCTGACTAGGGCTACCTTAGCCTCCATCAGGGCGAACCTCATCCCGATGCAGTTCCGTGGCCCTGCGCCGAACGGGATCCAAGCAAAAGGGTGCCGCTTCTCGCGCCTCTCTTTCGTGAATCTGTCAGACGAACGAGACACATACAGTCGATCTCATGCATAATATATCCTTGCAGTTTCTCATTCTTCTGAACACTATATCCAATCATTATGATTCCCACCTTATTTCCTCCACCCAGCTCAACGCCTCAAAAAAAAAAAAAGTCTAAAAAAAATCGCATCTCGATTTTCGCGTTCACTATTAAAATTTGTACTCGGCGTTTGTGTTTTATGTTTCGTTTTTCGTTTTTATTTTGTTTACACTCAGCACTGCTGAAATTATATTTTAAAAAAAGAATGTCTAAACGTGCATTGACATCAAAGGGAGTATCCTAAAAGTAGTGGGCTTTGTTCTGCATCTAAGCTTTGCATTAATTTCTTGTTTCGAGTCTTTTACGAGTACTGTATTATAGTAAACATTGTTATTTTTTTGGCATACAAATGTACTAAAATGTCGCATTGACATCCATGCCACTGACAATCTAAAGCAAACGAACTCTCATTCGATTGATGTGAGCAAAAGAAAAAAAAAGTTTAAGATCTGCTGCATCCCCTATCAAACACAGATGTACACAAAAAATGTTACCCGGCATATACGCAACAGTATTACATCAACTATAATCCTAGTAATCGCTTTCGCTTGTTTGAGTAGTCTTTACATTTTCATGCATACCTATCCGGGTCAAACTTCTCGGGTTCGGGCCACAGCTCCGGATCATGGTGAATGGCGTACATCGGAATGACAACCTGCGTGCCCCTTTCCACGGTTACACCATTGTAGGTAAAAGTTTCATTGCACATGCGGTCGAGGCTGACAGATATTAGGTGATAAGCAAACAGAATGCAGAACTTGTAACGTATCACAAACCATGATGAAACGAATACACAAGTTTCCAATATTTACTCGAATATTCAAACACCAGAAGATGAACAGCTTCTCTAATGCATGCCATGTAGAAACATCCTGAGATGCCGTTTTGTAGTACGACGTATATAGCAAAAAGGCCTACTAAGATAAGCACATTAAAAATATCAACAATTATCAGATGAATATTACCTGAACGGCTTTGATAATATCGAAGATATGATATGGAGTATATAGATAGTGTGGTCGGCTTATGGTTAGGTCAACGTGAAAAGAAACTCGATGCCCATGACAGGAACAGATAAACTTCTGTGATTTTCAATTTTCTTAAATTTGTTATGTTCGCACAGGAAATGTCATAACTCATGCAGATATCCCAATTTTTTTTTTAATAATTGCTATCCAAAGCGAGAATTAATGATGGAATAAAATTCATCAAATACGTGTCTTCCAGTCGGACCAATATTCCCTGAGAATATCGGTCTAATTTCTACGACTTTCTATGACGCTCTCCGCCAATCTCCAAAGACCAGTAGTGCGCGCTTTCCTTTTTAAACAATATGCGCATGGTAGCTCGATCCCAAACTATCTCAACCCTCTTGCTTACGTTCGTAAATTGAAGGAATATGGAGGGCAATATTCTTATACAATCTAATCAACAATGAGGAGGAAGGAGGAGACGATACTGGTTCATCAAATTCAAACAATTATGATGATGATTTAGGGGATTTTGATCCCGACGCAGAAGGCAAAAACCAAGACGCCGCTGCTGATGCCGACTGGAGTGCCGGCTGCATGCTTACATGAACCGGGGTCGTCGGGCCAATTACGAGACAGCTGCGTGATGGTGATGATGATATTCATGAACACTTTGCGAGGAGAAATGAAGATGTGTTGCATGACTTGACCCTAATAACACTGGAAATTGGTACGTATGGTGTTGATTATATCATTAGTTTCTATCTGGTTTATCTGTGAAGTGATCGTTCTGCCTAAAACTTACAGAACCACCGGAGGAAAACATCTCAGAGTCTCGCAGATGACGTTATCTAGGTAGGATAATTTCGAGACGGTGGTGTAGTCGACGTCGTCGCTAGAGGGCAGTAACTCGTCGATCTCGGTGATGAGTTTCTCCTGTACGTCTGGATGCAGGGCCAGTAGGTAGGAGGAATAGATGAGGAGGGAACCAGTCGTGTCGTAACCGGCGACGAAGAAGATTATCGCCTGATAAGACAAAAGCAAACTTGACACTTGAAATAAGTGTAGAAATAACGTCTCTTTTTTGATAGCTTTGAACATGTCTTTGCTATGTCTCTCTACTTATTTCTTTCGCTTGTAAAGACTGTTTGCGCTTGTATGCTTGCGAGCCAGCAAATTGTTTGTATCCCTATGTGTATGTGTGGCGGGATTGGTGGAACTCACCTTTTAGTCATGTCGCGATATCGGAGTTCTAAATTATGTTAGAGGTGAATTTGATTGACATGATTTATGTTCTTCGATATTCATATTTCACTTTGACACACAAAACCTATCTGAAATGGCTTAATTCCTTAATTCCTTAATTGGACAAAAATCTCTTTCCTAGGATATTAAATCGTGTCTCTCATCTTTGCTTTTTTAAATTTTGATGTTGAGCAAAATAATGACAGCTGCTCTAACATGACTGATATGAAACGTCGCACAATCGGTGTGTATCCAGCTATTTATCATTTTTATCACTATCATACTATTATTGTTAACGATGGTAATATTATCATTATATGTATAATAATAGTGTTTATTATTAACATTATTATTATTATTATTATTACTACTACTACTACTATTACTATTACTATTATTATTATTATTATTTTTATTGGTAGCAGTAGCAGTAGTAGTAGTTCCGAGAGAATGTGACGTACTATCCTTTCAAATGCAAGTTATTACCGCGAGGTGGGATCAAACATGGACATCATGATAACCAACGCTGAGATGAGAAGATTCACCTGGGCTATAATTTCTGAATCTGTCAGTTTGATCTTTGATCTCATCGAGCGACATCGTTCCCCACTTTCATGTCCCTTGAACACGCTATCATGCACGTCGACTTCGTGTCCAGTTTCGTCATCGTCGGCCTCCGACCCTTCGCTTCCTATTTGGGCTTCGATCATCATTTGTAGGAAGTCTGCTCTCTGGTAGGTAGATTGGTGTTTCATGCAAACATAAGGAAATTAAAGACAGTCGTGTTATCCTGTAGAACAGTAGAAAGTTTCCAAGACAATTAGCCAAGACTTACATGTTGATCACATTGCTGTTTACGCCACAGTTTGACACAATCATAATATACTAAAGAGTGCGAATTGAAGAACTGCGATATAATGCGAGAAGAAAAAAGATGGGAGAGAAAGCAGCGGCTCTTTTGATATTTCAAACCATATTTCCCCTTTTTCTACTTAAAACTAATTCTAATAATATCTATACAATATGTAGTGTCACGACTGCAAATAAAATACATGATTCTGCCGTCTTTAAAATGTTGCGAGTATTGCTCAGGTTATTCTTTAATTGCTGTCATTTTGTATAGTGCCTCCAAGAAAAATAAAGTTCTTATCCTCATAATCATAGTTCTCACCGTTATTTCTTCAAATCGAGACATCAACGACTTTGTTAAATTATATCAGGAACTCTTTTGAGTATTCATTAAGGGCATTTTGTATCACTGTGGAATATACTCTCATGTAATGTTCGACACTGCCGTCGTGAAGCTGAACTTGTTCACACTTACAAGCGAAGCTATTGAACTGTCTCTGTCTGTCTGTCTGTCTGTCTGTCTCTCTCTCCCTCTCTCTTTCTCTTTCTCGCACACACATACACACTCTTTCGACTTCAACTTCATATTTTGACTCCACGTTATTTCACTTGCCGAAAATTTACTTCAGACGTGCCGGTACTTTTTTGGGTTTTTTTCCAGTGTACTAAAGGTCTCTTGAATACTGATTATCATATAATAATTGTAAAATGCCTTCGTGTAATCATTATATTACTAACTTTAGTGTCCATTGCCTAATTCATATAGTGGAATATGTGACAAAATAAAACTCTATAAAAGCTGGTTAAGCCTTTGAATGCTATGCATGCCAATTGGCAAAGAAAACCTGAGAGCATTGTACACACTGTTCAAATTCCCTGGCACAATAAAGGTTAAAGCCTGACAATCTCCTGTTGCAAGCAAACAACTCTTATTACCTTTTGCTTGTCTTTGTTCGGAGCTGTCCTCATTGCTATGGTTCGTTGCGTTACATCACGGAAAAACTCCATCGCGTCTTGAGGGAGCAAGAAAATCTTGAAAAACTTCAATATTGGCGATGTCCAGGGAAGAACTCCTTGGGATTTCAGTGATGAGATAGTGATAATGATAGTAACAACACAATGGTGATTGTCAATATAATGATAATAAGTAGTAGTAGTACCAAGGAGGCTCTCGTACCTCCTTGGTAGTACTAATTATAAATATAAGCAAAAAATAATGATAATGATTAGAAAAAAATTAATGGCAGCTTGCATGTTGTGCGTCTTCGTTTTTCTGTCTTTTTCTTTCGTTTTTGAGAATTTTTAGCAATTTCAAAATAATAAAGGAGTTGACATCACAGAGTTCATGTAAGACCTCAATAACAACTTGGGGTATTGTCGTTTTCATTGTTGTTAGAACTGTGAGAGATTTCACACATAGAGAATGACTTCATGAAGAGACAATCCGCCGTGTTTTTTTCAGTCTATGAGCAATAAAAACCCGTCAGTCACATTATGTAACCAACAAGTGGAAATGAGTTGTGCAGTTGTCACAGTATCACTAGAAACGAAAGCACCAAACGATATGGCCACAAATCTCAGTGAATTCTACCCCCTTCCATCTTATGAAAAACATCCACATCACCGTATTACGCACAATCTGTAAGTGGAAAAACTGTCACAGAAAAAAAAAAAAACACACTTGCTTAATTCTCTGTAGTATCCCTCCATCCATTCCTTTCACTAATATGTGCTCACGGTATCAAAGGTCAAAGGTCACGCGAGCTCTCTATAGAAAAGTTATCTATATCGCCGGCCCCTACAACAGACTTCAACTTCTTACCGCTTATCAGCAGTCCCACATTGAAAGGAGTGAAATGGAAGGCTTTCGTGGCCATGGCGACAAACGGATGATCCTGGTCACCCTGGGAGTCGACCTCGAGACCGAACGCGCAGCTCGCTATGGTGTCCATAATGAAGGACCCGTATAATCTCGAAGAAAATGGAATATGGTGCAAACACTTTAACAATTCAACCTTTTTTGCATCGCCATCCGAAACTACAGTGTAACTTGGATAAAATATTTTTCTCTATGTTATCCGATCGAGATACTAGACTGGATGATTATTTCTTCCTCTAAGCTATATAAGACAAAAGTTCAGCAGAATTTACGTACAAAAAAAAAAATGCACTTCAATTAATCTTCGTCCGACACGTGAATTAAATTCTACATGATTGACATGGCAGTCACGTGACCAAACTCCGGCTCACTAATAGTCTTCCTTTGGATCGCAAAATTTCCAATGGAATTCCCGCATGGGACAAAATTATGGATTTGCAGGTGCATCAATAATGCTTGGAACAGCATTTCCAATCACGCCGACCTTGCAATATTGCCTCTTGAACACACACAAAAAAGAAACTAGACAGATGCCATCATTCCTAAACGTAGTACTATACTCACTGTTTACACTCAATGTAGCCATTAGCTCTCTGAGTATTTTCAATGTTCCGCAGCAGTCTATCGGCTCCAACTGTTACGTGGTGTGACATCTACAAAGAAAAAAAAAGCATAGACAAGGAACTTTAGTTGAAACGTCAAGAATGTTAGAAAAAGAAGGCTTTGAAACGGAAAGTTGTAAAGACACAGTGCAAAACGAAAACGATACGTATTGTGTTTTCATTGCCGTAGGTTAAGAATCGTGTTTAGACTTCAATCAAGCGATGTATTGTATTCTACATCTTGCAAGAACTGGAAGGATTTTTATTCGTTTCAGTTTTCATTTCGCTTAAACGAACAAAAATCAACATAATAATGTGCATGTAAGAGTCAAACTAATTTCCAATGTAACTTCGGTTGCGCTTTGTAGTGGTTCATATCAACCTGAAATTATGGTTATAAAGTAATTATTTGTTGCTTTTAGCCATTTAAATACACTGTGCTTGCTGTGGTCGTGTGAGTGTAAATAAGTCGACAGTTTTGGCGGACATGTTGAATTACGGGGAAATCGAAGTCTTACACAGGATATGTCGGCATTTTAAATTCAGATACCAGTACGCGTTGCTGCACCTGTTTCATTTTTGCACCGCTGAAGTTAGACGTCAGAGTATTACGAACGTCTCGCCAATGATCATCCTTCAGATTCCTCAGGGCATCCTCGAACTCCTTGTTGCACAGTGCCGTCGTCTGAAGGTTTGGCCCGGAGGTTGGGAATGGCAAAAGGCAAGCAGAGTTAGAGAGATAAAGGCGAAAAAATATTGTCAAGAAATTAAACTTTAGAGATCAAGAAATTTTTGTTCCTATTTAAGAGACGTCATGGTTCTGATGGTAAATACTGTTGAAAGAAAAATGTAACAGAGCAAAACGAGAGGAAAGACTTAAATTATTGTGTTCAAGGAAAACGGCGAAAAAAAAACAATTTTAAGGAAAGTAGCACAGAATATAGGTTTACTTAACATGTTTGTGAAGAACAAACTGTGCAGTGAACTGCTGTAAATGTTCATCTCTAAAATAATGTTTAAAGGAACTGAAATCACCACTTCCACTGAAATTAGACAAGCGCTAGATAACCGTAAAATATACAGTCGAGACAATTACTGATGACAAAAGATGTTGCAGGAAACCGGCTGGTGGGAAGCTTTCGACCTTCGGTCTTCTTCAGCTTTATTGTCTGTTTATGAAATGAAATTGATGACAGAGGCGTACGGAACGAGTATCAGCACCAAATATGTATATATATATATATATATATATATATATATATATATATATATTTGTATATATATATTTGTATACACGTGTATATATACACGTAAGTGAGATATGATATACTGTATAATAACGAAGCTCTTAATCATGACCTGCCTAGCCATCATGCCAGGGTCGCCACAGACTAGAACAGAACGACGAATGTAATACAGCCTATGTCCATGGATAAATGATATATTTATAAACATATATATATATATATATATATATATATATATATAGACGATGAAGACAAACAAGTTGACATAATGCATTAGAATCCAACTTCATTTATTTGTAAACCAAATTTTCGACCCTTGCACGGATCTTCCTCAGGGTAACAGAGGAAGATCCGTGCAAGGGTCGAAAATTTGGTTTACAAATAAATGAAGTTGGATTCTAACGCATTATGTCAACTTGTTTGTCTTCATCGTCTTCATGCTCTTATTCCAACACGCGGATAATAATACCATTATATATATATATATATATATATATATATATATATATATATATATAATTATATTATATTATTGTGTGTGTGTGTGTGTGTGTGTGCAAATGAAGGAGCAAACTTACTCGTCTGTTAACGAAGGAATTGAAGCTCTTAATCATGACTTGCCTGGCCATGTCAGGGTCGCCACAGACTAGCACAGGACGACGAATGTCATAGAACCTATATTAGTTCATGAATAGAAAAGTGAACATTAATAACACAAATGATTTTTCGAAACACGTTACTTAGTATGTTATATAGATATTTATTATACATGACTATGAATATATAGATGATGAATATATAAATATAGATACATGTATATAACATGTCTCTTTGCGTGCACACGTATATTGTATATCTTACAGATACACACATGGTTCAGGTAGTGTCATCACAAAGAAACGATGTAACTATACGTGGGGTGGGTGTGTAAGCGCTTGTGTGTTAGCTATAATGTGCGCAATAGTGTCGTATAAGTTATAGAGACATAGGAACTACTTTAAATTCATTCGTGTAGGTACTATGCAAGCCATCATTATGCACAATTATTTAGGCCCACCTCATTTGATGAATTCTCAATTCTAATTGGCTAAAATCGGAGGCATAAATTCAACAATTAATTGCATATTCATAGTACTCTAACTGCCCAATAATGCTATTAAGACCCCCCCCCCCTTTTGTGGCAGGGTCTGATGTGTGAACTGGCCAGCGAAATAGCGATAGACCAAGTAAAATTTCAGTTAATTCTATTCAGTATATAAAAAGATATAGACTGCTTTTATTCGAGGCTTGGAATCTCAACTAGATGCTATGACCATCGGAGCATAAAGTTCCTCGGATCATAGCATGGAGATCCAAATGATACACAATCCCGCGAAAAACAGTCCATATTTGTATTTTATATGATCGAATATATATGCTTAAGTGAAAATATCTCAAGCCGATTGCAAAAACAAGCTGTCGGGTGGAGATGATTATGATGACAATTAGAATACATACAACATTTGATACAAGTTATCTTACATCAAAATATTCAATCTCTTTCAAAAATAAACGCCCGACACTGTCCGTTATGAACTAATTAGAGATGATGACTAATGTGACTAAAATCAGATAAATTAAATAATGGACTAATGTGAGATGGCTTGGATGGGAATGAAGCTGAATATTTTATTCAAAAGGATGTATATTTCTTACGACTAGACTTGTTTGATGCAAAAGGTGTCAATTTGGCACAATTATCGGACGTGACTATAAACTGTCTCCAGGTATTACTTGGATTATCAAAAAGTGAAAAGGACAATGGAGCGTTTATAAACTGCGGTTATGTTCTGGTGGTGATAACTACAAAACTTTTTAAGAGATGACATTGTGGCAAGTCGCAAAATATATAAATATTACATTGCATCGATTACAACTGTTGTGGAAGCTGTTGTATAGAATTTTTATCACAGTTTTCAACAGAGCGAATCATCAGCATAACAATGCTATTTATGGTCTTTTTCCTCAGAATTGAGTGTGCACACTACGATAAACGAGGTCGTCTGTAGACATGTAATAGTGTCTGGCCAACCTACCCGTAAACTCGGCCATGTTCTTTTGCGAAGCAAACATGCGCGGATGCGATACCCTGAAAAAAAAAAAAACACAAATTACAGGTTATATAGGTAGAGGTATTTCAGTTCTAAAACAATTTGACAGGGGTCTACCGGGAAGAAAATGGGCGTGTCTTCGAAGATCTTATTTACATGAGAGATTGGCAAATCTTAGCTAATGAAATCCTTACCATAGAAATAGATTTATTGCATTTAAAAAATTTTAAGTTTTACACAGCAAGTTTTGCACTAAGTATATTCATTGACAAAATTACATCTACCAGGTTCTCTCAACAAATCTGTTCAAATGACATTCATATCATGTATGTATGTATGTATATAATACGTGTATATATATATATATATATATACACATAATATATATATATATATTATATACATATTATATACATAACATATATACATAATATACATATATATATATATATATATATACACTTTAAATGATACCGGAGATAGTCTACCAGACGAATTTGGCACTAATTCAGCATGGTCAGTGTAAACGTTTACTCCTTTGGTCAAAGAGGAACATCGTAAGATTTGAACTGGGAATCTTTTGTTTGAGTGCCTAGAGCCCTGAGTCCATATACCACAGAGCTACAATTGAGTAGATGAAAGGTTTTGTATCGTTTAATTTGTTTTTACGTATATGTATATTATATATATATATATATATATATATATATATATATATATATCTGGCTGTGGTCGTACCTGGGTGAAATCCCTGAGATTGCCAATGATGGGCCAGGAAGGTACCGAAGCCACGCCTCGTCTCCGCCAGTAGCCACGGCACCAGTAATCGTATCTGTAATGGTAAGCCAGTTAAGACAGGAGTGTAACATGTGTTTAGCTAAACCTTATACATTGTATTGTCCATTACGTTATAGGGTCTTATATAGTGAAAGTGCTTGCACTTATTGTATTTTTGCTTATGTTGTTCATATGAGATTGAAAATTAAATGCGCATTAACTCAAACGTTAAAATCTGCGACTCCACAGTTATATGAAGGGGAAAGACTGCGTGTAACTCACGTATATTGGTTTATTAGGCCACACACACACACACGCACGCACACACACTGTATGTGTGTGTTTGTGTTTTTGAGACGCGTCACTAAGATACCCTGTCAAAGCCTAAACCCTAGGAAATCAAAGAAAATGTAAATATGGGGGTTTTCGTTGCCTGTGGAGAAATTACATATCATTGTGCAATCAAGCATTTAAACGTGTTATACTTTTCAAAACTGGATTTGTCTGGTGACAGACCATGTTTTCGTTTGATACTTGATTTTTTTTTCGCAGTAAAGCGGAACAACTTCTAGGCTGTAAAGAATCATTTGAAAGCTTATATCGAGCTGAGACAAGACTGAAAGGAATGGAAAATGCAAAAACTTATAGTGCTAATCTGGCTTTGGTGGATCAGATGGTCGTTTATAAGTAGTGACCTACAAATCAGGCCTTAACACTAAAGCAGATAGTAGTGGAGAATGCTCCTTCTGTTACGGAATCTTTTAAGTGGCAATCTACTTGACGACATGGCTACTGGAGACTTCATCTTGTCACATCAACTTGGTATTCATATCATGTCGACATGTCAAGATATATAACTTACCATACTGACTTATCAACTTTTAGAAGTGTACATGGCGATATAGGTTATCTTGCAAAATGTGTATGACGGCATGCATTGTCTTTCCAAGTCGACTTTTAAATAAATACATGCATGTCGACACGGCGATGTAGATTATCTCGCTCAGCCGACTTCCCAAAAAGTGAATGTACGTCGCCATTATTGTCCACATACACTTTTGGGAAGTCGACTTGGCGAGAATGCTGATAATCTATGTCGCCATGTTGACTATTAAAGTTGGTAAGTCGACATGGTAAGTTACATATCTTGACACGTCGATATGATATGAATATTAAGTCGACTTGACAAGATGAAGTACCTCACCATGTCAGGTAGAATGACATTCCCTATTCTGTGGAATGTTCCTCCCGCGGAATCGGTTGTGAGGTAATGAATTGTCCTCATGACACAAAAGGGAAGTACGCGATCATAATATGCGGTCAAAGACATTATGCGCGTAAATATATTGAACTCGAACAGTTATAATTACTTGCTATACAATGCTGTCTCGTTTCATCGGGCAACCTCTTCGGTATTAAAGGGACTGTACAGTACTGGTTGAGGTGAGGATTTAGCTTGTAACGTTCTGCGAGATATTTAGAAACCATGCACTCTATGAAATTGTAAGGAGCATACAATTCTAAGGGGACTCAAAAGTTTGTTTGATAAAATTGGTTTTGAAATGACTGAAAATTTCAAAAGCAAGGAAAAACATAGAGATCCTAATAAAAGTCGGGGCCTGTCAATTTTATTAGGATTGTTTTTTTTTTTTTGTTTTTTTGTTTTTTTTTTTTTTGGTTGGATATCCGACGAGTCATTTCAAGGCCAATTATTTTCATCAAATAAATGTTGAATCCTTTTTGAAATTCCATGCTCTTTCATATTTCATGAGAGATTTCTCATTATCTCATTAAAAAAAAAATGTTATAAACCTGAATCCTCACCTTAACCAGTACTGCATAGTTCCTTTAACACTGCTCTTGCAGACAGTCTGACATTGTCCTAACCCTAATCAATAATAGGTTCCTATAATTTTACACAATGGGTGAAGAGAGGCATCGCAGAGATTACACAGCATGGGAAAGAAAGAAAAGTAACGTTTATACACGGCTTTACACTCCTTCCCCGGTTTCGTGAATGTTTCAGAACGAAAGCACATTACACTCTCAGTCCATACAGCATAATTCGACTATAAAACAGACAAGTCGGTTTACACAGATCGATACATCCATGTCTTCTTTCCATTGCATCATTGTGGCAGCTATACCCGTGTTTATAAACATCAATGATGTACGTTTGTGAATTGTAAATAGCCAATGTATTATCAAGTATTGTAATTTTTAAGCTTTCATTGTAAAGTGAATGTATTTAAGCCTCTGCATGGGCTGCTATCTTCCATCAGTAAACCCATATCAATTCAACTCAATTCGATAAAAGTGATCCACATGTGCACACAAGGTTGTAAGCCTCTCCCAGCAAGAATTTAACTTAGATACTTACAGGAGGAATAAAACAACCGATCCAATACCAAGGATCCACGTCGTGGACAGAGATAGACCAAACACCTGGAGTTCCATGTCTACTACTGCAGTGCATGCACATAAACAACCAAAGCAGACCACGAAACCGGGGTCTGTCCAAAATCAATGGCGAGTGTTCAAGCACTTGTCGGGCTTGATATGCACACACAGAATGCACTCTTTAGATAAAGGGGGATTCCCCTGCACTCCTAGAGAACTCACACAGCAGCCATGGGAGCGTTAGTCGAGTCACGAGTCACTTCCTCAACGCGAACAGTGCACTGAACCGATACTACACAGATTATTTCCCTTATACGAAGTAATTCTCGTCCCTATATAGCCTGTGGACTTTGACCTTCACACGCTCACAACCAACATAAAATCATAAACACCAGCTTATGGAGGCCATAATATTCCTTTATTATTCTCTCTTTTGTCAACTTACGCCACACTGCTAAAATACATGTAACCAACCACGACTGTAGACTACTATTCTATAACCACGCATATTGACAGTTAGCGCCAGTTAGCGTTTATCAGTTGTTTTAGATGGCTATCTACATTTCTAATTCATGGCGTGTATATTTCTATGATTGTATATAAATCATATCCCGCATTTTACTTGACGGCGATTCATGTTTTCCAGGGATATTTTTCTGTATGTTTCTTTGCTTATTGTATGTCTTTAAAAATCTCTGCGACATGCGGCTTCAAGGATCGAGGGTTTTACCCTGGTTTGAAAATCAAAAGCAACTATTAAAACAGACTCAGCAGACAGAAAATCAAGAAGCGAGCAAATGGACACATAATTCCACTTCGATTTTTTCTTCAAATTTAGAGAAATCACACTTCAGAATGACAATTTGACATTATAATGAAATTCGAGAGAAATGAAACGCTTCTCACTGACATTCAATGTACAATGCAATGTTCGTATACACGAAATCCTTACGAGACCTACTTTACGACACATAGCTGATTGCATTACATACACTAAAACAAGATTGTGGAAATTTCCTTTGGAAACGTTCCTTCTAAATTCTTTAGCAGACAATATAACTTGTATTCCTCAGCGAGTCTAAAACTAATTGCCTGTTACAAACGAGTGAGTCTTGTCTGCGTGTAAATCATCACGAACTACATCTTTTGCAATCTTTTCACGCAGTTTTACCCATCCGTTAAATGACAAATAAGAAAACATAATTTCCACTCGATTCCTAGATATGATTTCAATGGACTTTATACATTGTAGCAATCTACCTGCCCTCTTCCCTGCCTGCTACAAACAACACTAATTCGCAGCCAAAATTCTGTTCTTTCAGATATCACTAACCGGAGGCCCTACTTAATACTGGTTTACTTTTCTGATGTAAAGTCGTTTACACAGGTCTTATCCCATAGACAATCATTCTAATGACAAAACATGTATGATATATTTCACACGAGATAGAACTGATGATATTACTTAACACAAATGCTTGATTTTGGTTACATCCTGCACTGCATAAATGGTTTTCTTAATTAATTTCTTATTTTCTTCTTCCTTCCTTTTTTTTTGTGTGTGTGATTGCGCAAAAATACTATGATCATACATGTATTGTGTAACGCAAGCCAGCAAGTTAAAAAGAGTTTAAAAAAAATATACTTAATACTGTCGTTATTTTAAAGCAATCACACGTATAAGGTTTTTAAAAGTATACTGCAGGCGTGTGTGAATATGGTTTGATTGAAGTTCTAGTGGGTTTATCTTGATTCATACTCTTTGACATCAGGTCAATATCACGTGGTTCGATTTGAGGAGATTATATGCCCTGTGTAGTTGTTTTGCTGTTTTGATGTTGCTAGCAAAATTTTCTACCTGCATTTCTACCAGGAGACTCTATTTCAACAACACAACAGAAATTACTATAAAAATGTGTTTCTACAAATTCGATGAGTCATAATTTATCCACAGTAGAGAATCTGAATTGCTGCTCAGAGAGATAGCCATGACCAAGTGTGCCGACTATCGCAGAATGTGACAATATAAGATATGATTCTCAATTTTCTTGGTTTGATTCTTATAACTGAATTCAATTTTTTTTTATTCATATTCCATATTCCACATTTCATACAAGTTTTATATTCCATTTGATTTCAGAAAAAAAAATGTGTTTAACACAACATTCAATTTGAAACAAAATTGCTCATAAGTGAAGTGTAATATTCAAATTCATTTGAATCAAATTAATTCATGTTTTCTTTCTTAACAAAATTCAATATATCATATCATTACCAGCCAAAAGTGTGTAAACATCAACAAAATACAATTCAAAGCCCCAATTCATTAAAAATAGATGCAATTGGTGAATATGGCCAGGCTTATGTTTGTGCAAATTGAGGGTACCAACTATCAAACAGCAATCAATGCCTACTATAAAGTACGTCCTTAAATCACACACTAAGAAATTCTCGAAACGTAATTATGCATGTTCAATTTGTATTCATATTATAACTAACAAACGATAAAGAAATGAAAGACAAAATTAAGGGTAAAAAAGTATAATGTTTACTTTATTTTGATAATCACGGTTCAGGAACAAAGAATACAGACATGTCACATTAAATTGCAATCTGCCTAAATTTCAAAAGATGAAGAGTATTGTCTATAGGCAATGTTGTTTTTAATATGTAGCTGATGATATTGTGTAATAGAAAAATTTACAGCATCATTGACTGAGAGGATCTTGAGAAAAAAAAAAATATATATACATGTATATTATATATATTATTCGTTTTCAGTGGAATGCATTCTTAGAATGGATACTGGATAGTGACCAAACACACCAAGCAAGAATGTTAAAGGCCTTGGAGTGTCACTGTCCCTGGGAAACCAAACTATGGCCCCAGTCCCTTCGGGAGTCCCTCAGTGGGTAAGGATGTTTCCTGCTTTGCGGTACACTAAAGTGTCCGTAGACGGGCGCGCAGCGCCAGGCCCTTCGGCGGAGTGATAAGACCCTCTTTTCCGAGCTCAATCGGAATCTGTAAAGAAGCAGCGATCCACATTTTTTAGACGACGACGTAAAAATAGAAACGAAATGATGAATAATTATATACAAAGTGAAAATATAAAACAAGAACAGCAATTGCGGAGAACCACAAGAGAATATTTGTACACATAAACACTTAAAACTGGCGTAGTGTAGTGAGACAGACAAAGGGGTATACAAAAGAATCGTGTTGGCCGACAAGTTTCAAAGTAATAAGAAACTTTTTTTTTTATGAGTTGCAAAGAAGGTATAGACCCCTCGGCCTGCCCCCATCATCTATACACACAACGACCTTAAAGCTTCGATAGCGTACTTCATGTACTCACACTCCACAACATGTTCCAGTTGTATTCTTTATCTAATTTGAAGACATGATATACGCCCATCCATGCAGCTGCCAACCCTTGTTTGAATCCTACAATGGTGTATTAAATCTTCTTATAGTGTAGACATTTATTTTATTTGTATTTTTAATTTTGACGTTAATAATAGGAGCAACCATCCAAACAATCAAACACACAAAATAAGAAGGGTTATACCTTTGTCTGTAGACACGTCTCAAAGCGGTATTTCTGCAGCACCCTGACTAGGGCTACCTTCGCCTCCATCAGGGCGAACCTCATTCCGATGCAGTTCCGTGGCCCTGCGCCGAACGGGATCCAAGCAAACGGGTGCCGCTTCTCGCGCCTCTCTTTCGTGAATCTGTCAGACGAACGAGACACACAAAGTCGATCCCACTTGCTTACGTCTGTTTTATATCACTAGACACTCTGTAGGAATGATTATACATGGTCTGTATCTTACTTTTTAACAGTTCTACACCACATAAAACTCTCATTCTTATTCTCGTGTGCATTTCTTGTTACTATTATGAATATTTTCTAGACTTCCATTTTGGCTCTTTAGCTGTTCTTCATAAAACCCTGAACTTCCCTGTACTGGCATCCATACATCAACCATTATGGAAGTAGCAGCCTGTGCCCTGCGTCACTGTTTTGCATTCAGATGTACACTACTGAGGAAAGTTTGGTAATTTTTCCGAGCACTCTCTCATCGTATACTATAAGGCCTACATTGTTTTGACTCTCACTTCAGTATTCAGTTTCATGCGACTGAAAAACTCGCTTTGTTCTATCATTGTGAGCACAATGAAGAAAGATAGTTTGTGTTTTTGCAGCGTTTATCATGCAACAAAGGGTTACATTCCAAATAGGAGCGTAATACACCTATATAGCTGCGAGAGTAATCTACTGGTACTGTCTCTTCTCTTTGTGATCTTCATGCATACCTATCCGGGTCAAACTTCTCCGGTTCGGGCCGTAGCTCCGGATCATGGTGAATGGTGTAGATTGGAATGGCAACCTGCGTGCCCCTTTCCACGGTTACACCATTGTAGGTAAACGTCTCACTGCATATGCGGTCAGCACTGTCAGGTATTAGGTAATCAGCAAACAAATCGTAGAATTCTTGTAACGCATAGAAAAAACAACCACTGTGTAACGAATGCACAAGCTCTTCCTTTTTTTTTTCTCTCTCTCTCTTTGCTCGAATATTCATTCAAGGCAACCAAAGGGTAACGTAGACAATATCTAATTAAAAAAAATGAACGATAATTACTGCATAACAATCATACATAACCCTCAAAAGTAGTTTTTTTATTATGCAACGTTCAGTCCGACAAGACTTAGTGTTCCTTAGTTAATTATCCGTTTGTTTATATTCTGATTTTTTACTTTATCTACAACAATGGATAAAATGATTCCAGCTTCAGTTAAACGCCAGCTTAAAGTGGACTTGTAAGGCTTTTTTTTTTTAAGTATATTTTGTTGAATTCGGATGGACATAATTCATAATGTGATCCCATGACAGTTCCAGAATATTGGGCACTGCGTAATACTTTGAAGCGCAAAGATGACGGGTAGATACACAGTCTTGTCTTTGTATACTGGATTATCGAAAATAATTATGGCATACATGGTTAGTGTGTGAAAAGAGCTGTCCAGGGCCCCGTTTCATAAAAAGTTGATATGATAGCAACTCTTGCTGGAATGGCAATTGTCATGACAACAAGAATCCAGCTTCCTGATTGGCTGTTGCTATTGGAAGTTGCCATTCCAGCAAGAGTTGCCATCCTAACATCTTTTATGAAATGGGGCCCAGAACTTACAGGGCCGCTGGAGGGAAGTACCGCAGAGTCTCGCAGATCACGTTATCCAGATAAGGTAACTTCGAGACGGTGGTGTAACCGACGTCGTCGCTAGAGGGCAGTAACTCGTCGATCTCGGTGATGAGTTTCTCCTGTACGTCTGGATGCAGAGCCAGTAGGTAAGAGGAAAAGATGAGGAGAGAACCAGTCGTGTCGTAGCCGGCAACAAAGAAGGTTATTGCCTGATGAGAAATAGGCAAGAGATACCGTTGAAATGACACACACTAACTAGAGTTTACTTTTTAGGTGGTTTTGCGCATGCATGTGTGTTCGTATGTTTATGTGCAAGATAATACATATACATAATATGAATATATATATATATAAGATTATATATATGTGTGTGTGTGTGTGTGTGTGTGTGTGTGTGTGTGTATCAGAATGCGGAATGAAAGTGGATGGATTAGAGAGAATGACGAAACTGGTAAAGCATTTTAATGAATGTTTGTGTGGTTTTCGATCTCAGCAGAGTTGGTTCAATTGCTTTATAGGTCGAGGAAATTGATTTTAGAAAAATATTCAATATCATTCAAAATCTATTTAGGAATTTCATAGGCTTTGAAAAGTTGCCCATTCTTTTATTCAAAACAAGTCTTTTCTCTACAATGGTCTCTTTTTTCTTTCTTCTCTGTTCAGAAAAAATTCGACTGACCGTCAAAAAAGTTATTCCTGTGACAAATTTCACAATTAGTGTTTCTATAACTGAAGAAAAAAAAAATCTTCATTGTAGACCTGGTGAATTTTCGATTAAGGGGCAGTAATAAAGTTTACTCCTATTACAAATTTCAAAATCAAACAGATAAATGTGTCTTTGTAATTGGCAAAAAAAGGAGTAATCTTATCCGTTATGAACTTTTCTTCCATAAAATCATGTAGGTGAGTACGATTTGCTTGAATTGCATCGTCTGAGTTTGCACGGTCAGTTCTGGGCACTCTTTTATGAAAAGTTAAAATTGATTATATAGTTGATTTCAACTGTAAGTCTATGGCAGCCTGTGTGGTAAGGAAATTTAAAATCGATTTCATCTCTTGATAAAACGGGGCCCTGGGCCATTTTTGCGTCCGCTAAAAATTCACATCGCAGAGAGCTACTTGACGCAATATTACCCTATGGGGGCGTCATTTTACAATATCATTGTACTTTGTATATAGGCTGCATCCTTTCATAATCAAAAGCTACTTTGCAACACGACGCAGAGAGGGGAAGGGCCAATGTAATCGTCGTCTTAACGTCCGCGTCTCAAATCTAAAGCTCCCTATTGTTACCGTGATACGCAAACGCTGAGATTATAGAGTGCTCACCTGCGCGATCATTTCTGAATCTGACAGTTGGACCTTTGACTTCAACGAGCGACTCGGAGCAGCACCTCCGTGTTCCTTGAACACGCTATCATGCACGTCACCGTCATCACCGGCTTCCAGCTGCCCCTCGCTTCCTTTCTGGGCGTCGATTATCATTTGCAGAAAATCTGTCCTCTGATGATAGATGGATTGATTTATCAATGTATAATGCAACACTGTAAAAACATCGGTGTTGGATTTAACACCATGGGTGTTAAATCTAACACCGATCAAGTGTCAATAGAGGACCACACCCACAGGTGTAGAAAATATGTTGTGATGGTGTTGAACAGTGTTCACCTGGCACTGTATCTGGTGATATTTTTGACACTGCGCTGGTGTTAATTCAATAATGACACAGCATGGTGTTGATTTGATATTGCTGGGTCCCGTTGCATAAAACTTTCTTAGCAACCTTAAAAAATTCAGGTTGGGATTTGCCCAACTTGAATTTTTTAAGGTTGCTAACATAAGAATGTAAAATCCGTTGCATAAAAACTCTGGTTGGGAGCTTCCAACCGGAATTTTGTTATTTCAACCGGAAAAAAATCCGGTTGGAGTTTTATGCAACGGGCCCCTGGTGTTACTGTCAATGCTTTAACACCCGTCCAGCTTCAATAGGAGACCATACCAACTGGTGTTACTGTGGTGTAAATGTGTTTACACATTTTTTTTCAAAAATCAAGTACTTTATCGGAAAATTCTTGATCGTCTTGTCATTGCTTGTTGAAGTTCAGAATCAACAAGAAGTGCAGTAACTAAGAAACTATTCAAAAAACAATTTTATATTTTGAAATGACACCCGGAGGTGTTAATCTAACACCATAAATGAGCACCGAAAATTTAACACCAGCTCGGTGTTTCATATTTAACATCGGACTTTTGCAGTGAAAGAAAGCAGAGATCCAACTGAGATTTCGCCACAGTTTGACACAAACATACGAAAGTACGATTTGAGGGCAGAGATTTAAAGAAGGAATATAAAAGATGAAAGAGCCAGAAACGATTCATTCGATATTTCGTACCATTTTATTCTATTAAAAATATTCAAGTACTGATACTGGTTTCGCTATCTAAATCATAATACCCACTTCCGTCGTGACAGTATGACTCCAACAATAACAAGTACGATTGCGATTTGAGGGCAGCTATTTAACGATAAGGGAGATAAAAGTTGAAGGAGCCAGAAGAGATTCATTCGATAATTAATATTTTGTACCATTTTATTCTACTAAAGAGTATTCAAATAATGATTTACTGGTTTCACTATCTAAATCAAAACACCAACTTCTACGTTATAGTCTTAAAACGGCTCTAGGGATTGTTTGGAGTAAGTATAATGTATAGGGTACTTATGTATAACTCTGTTCACTTGTAATGTTCAAGACCATTGCTGTCAACAATAATAACTGGTTCTAATGGACATGAGAAACTTGTGGACTGTTTCTCATACTCATTCTTTCTTGCTCCTTTTGTGTTACTTATCTTTTTGACCTCATTGCATTCTACGTATTAATTATCTAATCCAAATGTGTAGATATGAATTTATTGCAAAGTAAATTTCTTCAATACTCACTATCACCTAGATAATCATCGTTAAATTGCATAATCATATTTTCAATACTCTATATAGTGTATAAATCGCCCAAATCAAACTTGTATTATGTGAATTAAAGTGCAAAATGAAATCATCCCATCTTTCACATCGTGTGCAGCGGTACATTTAAGTGCCAGAATGAACTAATGTGCAAATCATTAAAGCATTTAAAGGCCAAAAAAAAAAAAAAAAACTCGCTTCAAGCGATCAAACCTGCCTTTTGTTTATCTTCATTTGGAGCTTTCCGCATGGCTACCGTTTGTTGAATTACATCGCGAAAAAAGTCCATCGAGTCTTGAGGGAACAAGAAAACCTTGAAAAACTTCAGTATTGGCGACGTCCAGGGCAGAAATCCTGGCGATTGAAATTAAATGAATAAATGGTTAAATGAATACAAAAATGGCAACTTACTGGATATCTACTTGTTTTTTTCTTACAGTCAAGACCCTCAGGCACTTCAAGTGAAAAAACAACCCCGATATTAACATTTGATAGCAACTGATTGCATCGTTATGTTATACTAGTGATATATCCCGGATATCTCAAATTAATAATAATAATAAAAAAAAGAGGATCGACTTATCTGTACATACAAATTCAAAAGAAAATTAATGGCAGCTTGCAGTAAAGTTTTGTGTGAGATCTTAGAGTGATTTCACCAAAAAAAAATGGCTTCGGTAACAACCTGCTCTATACCATTTTTATAGTAGCATCAAAGCATCACGCACCCTCTGAAAGTGAAAAAATCTCCTTAAAAAACAACAGCACCCACCTATAATTTTGCACAGAAAGCATCAATCTACTCTTACCACAGAAAAGTCTGCATAATTCCAAAGTTTAGGTGAGCTGTCTTGGAAAAGCTCATAAAATGATTATTGTCTGTCTTTACTATATGCATGCACTTAACCGAAAGAACCGACTATATTGATATTGGTTATATTACATCAAATTTCACACTCTTATTAGTTATGGGCTTAAAGCTTTTTGGTTCTGTCATCTATTTAGATAAAAACCTTATGTTATTTGCCTGTTCATGCATCATTGTATCTAGTTTTGTAATCAGTTTTTTTTTTTTTCAAATCAATTCCGATGATTTTGATGCTGTTTTGTAGAGTAATATATATTGCAGTTTGTTGTGAAATATGGGCAATTGCATGTATGAAGTCAAATTTAAAAAAAAATCAAATTACTCGTATAAATAAAGCGAACAGCTCATTCATTTACCACACAAAAAGTCATCAAATTTCTGACTCCATTCAGGATTCATAATACCATAGATCTATTTTCACTATTTTGTTATCTCTCAATAAACAGGATAACAGTTCCACTGATTCTAGTAAAGAGGGAATATATATGCTTTAAGACTGTGAACAGAGTGTTACAATTTCTTATAATCCCTAGTCGTCTGGCGGATTGCACGGTCGTAAATACATTTTATCTAAAGGAATTTTAATCTATAATGGAGACGACGGTAAATTACACTGTAAACATGAAACGGTAAATTAACATTCTAAAAGTTGTTCCTCCTCCAGCCTTTTTGTAAATGTTGAGTTCAATACTCAAAATGCTAGATTTACCATTTCTGAAATGTTATTTCAACATTTGGAGTGTTGAATTCAATACTCAAAGTGCTGGATTTACCATTTCTGAAATGGTATTTCAACATTTGGAGTGTTGAATTTAACATTTTGAGTGTTAAGTGTAACATTTAACGGGTGCTGTTCGTTATTCCGAAGGTTCGATATTCCGAAGGTTCGTTTTTCCGAAGGTTCGTTAATCCGAAACATGCAAATTCCCTATACCTAGAGGTTCGTTAATCCGAAAATGAAAAAGGGTTCGTTAATCCGAACATTTGTGGCGTAATTCCGAAGGTTCGTTATTCCGAAGATTTGTTTATCCGAAAATGAAATTCGGAAAAACGAACCTTCGGAATAAGGAATCTTCGGACTGAAGAGCCTTCGGAATAACGAACCTTCGGAATAACGAGCTGTAACCACATTTAACATAAGGTTGGAGGTGTTAAAACATTTAAAATGTTGATCTACCATTTTATCTTTAAGAGTGTAGCAGGTGTACCAATAATGAGTTTTACAAAATTCCCGGTTTGTGTCTTTGCCTCGTATATAAAAGCACTCAAATTTTGACGTCGTTTACTGTTTGCACTCAATGTAGCCTTTAGTTCTCTGAGAGCTTTCAATGTTCCTGAGAAGTCTATCAGCCCCTGCAGTCACGTGATGTGACATCTACGTAGCGAAAATAAGACAGAAAAAAATCCAGAGAAGGATTATTTCCCTTCATTTGCATTTTTCCCTTTTTAGGGGGATTTTCGTTAAGATGTCAATACATAAAAGGCTGAACAAAATGTCCTTGCTGAATCGACCCTTTAAAAATGCTGCATTTTTAAAGCCTTGCTTGCATTTCAAATAAATGCTTTTGTCAAAGTCATCCACCATTCAAGGAGAAACCTAACAACAAAGCTTAAAAATGAGATTGCTAATATCGTTGCTAAAATGGCTTCTCGGATCAAATTAAAGATGGAACTTTAACCAAAACTTCTGTTATGATACAGGGACTTTGCAAAGGTTACATGAACCATAATTTTGAAATGTTCGCACTATATACTGTCAAAAAAATGACTTTGATTCAATCGATGCTATGAGAACGAATACAATCTATGTAGGACCAACACCAACATCTGTATACAGCAGTCGATTTAGTATTCCACCCACGCTCTGAAATGATTCATGCAAAGCTGAGACCGTTAATGAAGCAATATTTATTGTTTGTTTCTGGTGAACATTTCAATTTGACTGTTTTGCTTCTGTGAGTGTTCGAATTGACTGTATCATATAAACTTGTTGGAAACGTATACTGGTAATTTGAAATTTGAAATTCACATGTGGATTGTTACACCTGTTTCATTTTTGCACCGCTGAAGGTGGGGGTCAGCGTGTTACGGACTTCTCGCCAATGGTCATCCTTCAGATTCATCAGAGCATCCTCGAACTCCTTGTTGCATAGTGGCGTCTCCTGCAGGTGGAGACCGAGTTTCAATGTTTTTAAAAAGGTAAAACTACAGAAGTAATTAATTATTATGTGAGCCGAAATTCGTTGTCACAAGAGATGTTTTATGCTTTAATTTCTCCCTTGAAATATGCCATTGTGCTGGTAGTATATAGAATCTTGACAAATAATACAACATAATATAGATCGAAACAAGAGGAAATGCAAACTTAGACAAGGTTTGAAACGCCGATTAAACTCAGACAAAAGGAAATACCTGGTAACAGCAGAAAGAGCAAACAACGACGAAGAAAACAAAACACTGAAGGAGATGAGACACGACAGAAATAACATCGAACATCCTTCAATGCGCGGAGAGATTATTAAATCATTTTGGCAGATCAGAGATCGCTGATTACAAAAGCGTTATAATCGGATCACAAGGCAACTGCTATAATCAACACATCCAGTGAGATGATGATAGACCAAACTGTGCCCAAGCATGTTAAAAAAAATGATCGCAATGTTGGTTTGATGGAAATAAATGTCATTGAACTGAACTGAACTAACTACCGTGTCTACTGCACATACAGCCATAATCATCACGAAAAAGCTTACCCGTCTGTTTACGAAGGTGTTGAAGCTCTTAATCAGGACTTGCCTGACCATGTCAGGGTCGCCACAGACTAGGACAGGACGACGAACGTCATACAACCTATTTCAGTTCATGAATGCATGAATATATATTCATGAATAAAGACATGGATATTTAGATAAAATACGCACATGGAAATATATAAATTTGATTTGATTTGATTTGATTTATTTCTGCTTAATTCCGTTACATCAGGTAGGATCATGTACATGTCATTTATGACAAGCAGTATATCGACACATAGTTTTTAGTACAATTATACAAGACAAATACAAACATACAAGCTTATGGAACTTAAACAGAAGGGTCTCCAAAATAAGCCGAGGCTTGACGGTATGGAGACTATATGCTTACCTACTCTGAATAGAATAGGGAATAGAGAAAGAGAGAAATAGGGAAGGGTAGGGGGAATAGGGAAAGTTACAGAGTGTATGGGTACCACTCCAACTACTTTACAATAATAGTAATGATGATAAATACATGTATCCTATACATACATATGCATACTCATATTCATAATATTGATAGATAATTAAATCGATATATGTATGCACACATCCATGCATTATGTATCACGTACATATTCATATACATTCGATTATAATACAATAAAGAAATCAGAATGTTATCCTGGGGAATACTGCTTAAGGAGGTGAAGTTTTACAGCCTTCTTAAATGAGTACATAGTGGTCATGTTTTTAATTTCAATGGGAAGGGAATTCCAAGTGTCAGGGCCGGAGCGTCTGATAGAATGATGCGCGAGTGCGGTTTTGGGGTTAAATAAATGTAAATTTGTGGATTGTCTGGTTGGATAAGAGTGAATCTCTGAATTTGACCGAAATATTATGTTAAATATTGGAGGCAAGAGGTTTGACTTGAGACAAAACATAAATACAGCTTTTTGGAGAAAATTTATATCATTTATCTTAAGGGATTTAAGCTGGAAAAACAATGGGTCGGTGTGATCTCGAGAGCGTGCTCGACTGCACACTCGTATTGCTTTTTTCTGTAGGAGAAGTATACGGTCTGTGTTACATTTGTGGGTTGCCCAGATAATGTTGCAATACGATATATATGGTAAGATTAAGGCATTATACAGGGTAAACAATACACGAGTTGGTAAAAAATACTGAAGCTTAGTTAATAGGCCAACGTTTCGGGATATAGGCAAGATGATGTGTTTTACATGATCATCCCATTTTAAGTTTTCATTTATATACACACCAAGAAATTTATTAAATATTTTCCTTTCAAGAGATATACCATCAATATACAATTCATATTCTGGTAGATCAGCTTTTTTACATTTAAAATGAATGAAATTAGTTTTGCTTAAATTGAGTGCCAGTATATTACTTTTAAACCATGTAGATAATTTCGGTAATTCATTGTTCAAAGTAGCAACTAAGTGGTTTAGGTCAGCATGTGAGTGAAACACATTTGTATCATCGGCAAATAATATATACTGTAACATAGATGATGCGTTTGAAATATCATTTATGTAAATTAAAAACAATAACGGCCCTAAGATCGAACCCTGGGGAACTCCACATGTTACAGGTAGTGTATTGGAGGATACTGAGTCAAAAGAAACAAATTGTTTTCTACATAACAAATAGTTTTCAAACCATGTAAGTGCAGTACCCCGAACCCCGTAATGTCGTAGCTTATATAATAATATTTTGTGGTCAAGAGTATCGAATGCCTTGCTCAGATCCATAAATATACCAATTACATGTTTGCGATCTGCCAAGGCACTCGATACTCTATCAAATAACTGCATTAGCGCGTGATCAGTAGAATGATTGGTTCGGAAACCGAATTGATCAGGATTGAAGAAATCATTCTGACACAAAAATCCATACAACCTATTATACACAATTCTCTCGAGTATTTTGGAGAAACTAGAGAGAATAGAAATGGGACGGTAATTAGTTACACACGTGGGATCATCTTTTTTATAAATCGGTATTACTTTAGCAATTTTGAAGGAACTTGGAAAAATACCAGAAGAAAGAGATAGATTAAAGATATGGACTAAGGGAGACAAAATACTACCTATAATCTGCTTAAGTAAATTGGTGCTGATTTCATCATGACTGACAGAATAACTATTTTTAAAAGCACAAACAATTCTTAATATTTCGATAAAATCAGTTGGGTTTAAAAATAAAGATGAATCTATTGGTTGTGGCAGAAAATCTGCGAAATCACAATTACTCTTATCAATTTTAGAGCCCTGTTGTGGACCAATATGCACAAAATATTCATTAAACATATTACTTATATCTACCGGATGATATATATTATATATATATATATATATATATATATATATACTATTATGATGAACATAATTATTTGTATATCATAATGATATCAATGTATCGGCTTTCAGAATAATTCGTGGTAATGAATAAATCTTTATACAAGACTACAAACGGGGAACTTGTACAAGATAGAAAGAGATGATAAAGATCTTGGATTGATAATAGGCATGTGCCGAATATATATACATCAGTTAAAAGTATGCAATTTGCGGTCAAAGCTAAACATATTACATCGATTTGTAAGTCACCAAGCATATAGTGTCCAATAAATTGGCGATTGCTCGGCCTGAAAGTGTAGCTTGCCAAAAGCGTTTGAATATTTTACGACTAAACTCGTTCCAGGCAAAATGTAACAGTATATTGCGTGCTATTCTCGGCTGCACCACTGTCTAAATATTGCTTCGAAGAAGGAGGTTGAATATTGTCTCGTTGACATAAATGTTGTTATATGAGCTGCCAGTGACAACCGTTCAGAGACTAGATCGCCAGTCGCAAAGAATAATGTGCCTTGCGCTGACTACAGAGAATTTTGTCACGATTGTGGATGAAAACTATTGTAGACCTATGTCGTATTTGTCAATAGAGTAAGCTCTTTTACACAATTGGAACTGAATTTGTGGTGAAAGGAATATAAAAAAAAAAATGTAATACAGTTGTATGATCATCTTCTTATAGTTTCACTGTGTGTAATTCATGGTACATGTATTTTCTTTTTTTCTGAGACGTGAGCTTGGTGGACTACGACACTCAATAGGAAGCCGTTTGTTGTCACAATTGCAGCAGCAATAACCTACCCGAATACTCGACCATGTTCTTTTGCCAAGCGAAGTAACGCGGGTGCAACTCCCTGAAGAAGAGAAATGAGAAGAAAAGAAGAAGAAGAAGAAGAAGATTAGCTTTTTTTTTTTTTTACCTCTTGCGGCCCGTTCCAGATACTTTAAATTTAAAATTTTGTGAAGACTATCACAAGAAGTCTACATTTCACGTTTCAAACCCGTTTCCGCGACTAGAAAAAAAAAAAAAAGAACACAACATTCCTACTGTCAAGGCCCAACATAATATAATCAAAGTTACTTTATAGGTGATGGAAGTGTGGGTATAGCTTGTGCGCTCATCAATCTCCGAAACAAGATGACATTAAAGATCTGACGGGATGTTAATGGAGATCAGAACATAGAGCTAAAAATTATTTAGTCTTTTTGTCCACGAGGAGACTGCAAAATACAAGCTTAGCTTTTTAGCATGTCTCCTCCATTTCCTGCAACTTTAGTTTCAATTCAATTTTCATTGTTTACTTTGCTGTTGTGATGCGTAGTATTGTCAACTTCACGTATTTTTCTTTGTTACTACATTGCATTGATGTTGTGTTATTTTGTGTATGAAAATGTTGTTGGAAATGAAATAAATGAAATGAAATGAAATGAAATGAAATGAAATGAAATGAAATTAAATGAAAAATGATAGCTATAGCTATTTATAGGTTTTGCGAAAGAAGGCTAAACAATAATAAGGATGAAAGTAATTAATAATTATACCGGTATAGTATTATAATGATTTCAATATTAATGAGAATGATAATTTCTACAGTGACTGTGTTTTGGAATACATGGATATGTAGACCTAGTGTTAATCTCTCGGGCCCCCAGCGTTAACGGCCTGAAGTCAGATTACTCGTTTCACTCCTGGAGTGGGTCCTGGGGCAAGGAGGAATGTCGTATTTATTGGAAGTAAGCATCTACTGTGTAAGTTGTCAACTACCTCACACACTGTACACCACAGAGCTTCGAAAGGACGTAAAATGTATATTGTGTCGTTATCTTTAATCTTTCGTTTGCCATATATACCTTCGTGAAATGGGTTAGACTGCCAGCGATTGGTCTGGAAGACACCGAAGCCACGCCTCGTCTCCTCCAGTATCCATGGCACCAGTAATCGTACCTGTACAATTCAGGGACGGAACACGTGGTTACGTATTTATAGCTATATAGCCTATATACAGGGCTCGACACTAACGGTGGCCCGGGGCCACCAAAAATGAAAGTCGGCCCACCAAATTTCAAAAAAAAGGGCAAATTTGGTGGCCCGCCTAGGCCCCCCCCCCAAAAAAAAAAAAAAAAAAAAAAAACATTTTTTTTTAAAGTATGTCAATAAATTCGTAACTTTTTGCGCCGGAAATGCATAAATGCATGCAGTGAGTTAATGTTTTGTATTGCTTTTTTTTTTTCGGACCACCAAATTTTTCTCGCTAGCCACCAAAAATTTGAAATTGATGATTTTGGTGGCCCCATCGGGCCACCAAAAAAAAAAAAAAAAGGTTAGTGTGGAGCCCTGCTATATAGATGAGAAACAACAAGGCAGCAGGATTAGTTGGGATCCAGGTTGAAATGGATGATTATGGTGTTGCTCAGTTGACTCAGTTATTGAACAGTATATATGAAACAGGATATCTTCCATCAGGCTTGCTGGAATCTGTGTTCATAACACTGCCCCAAAAACCAAAGTCAATGGAATGTGGTGACTTCAGGACTATCAGTCTTATGAGCCATATCATGAAGATACTACTCAAGATCATTCTGAAGAGGAATCAGTTTCTGCTCAGTGAGAACTCTGGAGAAACCCAAATTGGCTTCAAGTCGGGGTCTGGGACAGGCGATGCCATCATGCGCATCATTATGGAGAAGTGCTTGGAAAAAGGAAAAGACCTCTATGTATGCTTCATTGATTATGCTAATGCATTTGATAGAGTCCAGCACCAGAAAGTTTTCGAGTGTCTCCGCAATACCGGGATGGACAGTAAGGATCTGAGAGTGATTGCAAACCTGTACTGGAACCAAAGGGCATGCGTCAGGATTGACAATGAATTTTCCGATTATACAGAAATCAAACGAGGTGTTCGTTAGGGATGCATCATGTCACCTAGTTTGTTTAATCTATACACAGAATGCATTTTTAAAATCATTGAAGGCATGCCGGGTATTAACGTTAGTGGAGTAATGATAAATAATCTGAGATATGCGGATGATACTGTGTTGCTAGCTGATAGTGAACAAGACCTGCATACAATTGTTGATGTCATATACCGCCAAAGTTAGGCATTTGGCTTGGACATGAATGTGAGAAAGACCAAAACGATGGTAATATCTCGAAAGGTTGAAATACCAAGGATAAACATCTCTATCAGCAACACTCTCCTGGAACAAGTCAGTGAATTCACATATTATTTAGGACAAAATGTTTATGAAGATGGGAAGAATAGTGGAGAAATTAGGAGAAGAATTGGAATGGCTAAAACTAAGTTTACCCAAATGAGTAAAGAGTTAACATCAAGGAAGATATCTACTGCAACCAAGCTCAGACTAGTAAAATGTTACGTGCATTCAGCTCTCCTTTACTGTTGTGAAACATGGACATTGTACTTGGATGATAAGAAAAGGCTGGCTGCATTCGAGATGTGGATATTCAGACGCCTGGGCCGTATATCATGGTCAGACAGGAAAACAAATCAGTATGTTCTAGATCATCTGAATGCCACAAAAACCTTGATGAAAAACATTAAATCAAGAAAACTCAAATATTTTGGCCATGTTAAAAGACATTAGAACATCCAAAAAAGTGTACTGGAAGGGATTATAGAAGGCAGGAGATGCAGAGGACGCCAGCGCAGTGTTCGGTGTAACAACATAAAGGAGTGGACAGGAAAGAGTGTGGCCGCATGTGGTAAGGCGGCCATGAACAGAACAGAGTGGAGGTCCATAGTCGCCAACCTTCGGACTGAAGACGGCACTTAAGAAGAAGCCTATAACCCTCTGGGCTGTTACGTGAAAGTCCTTGCCATGATCATGGACCTACAACAGGTCCATGCCATGATCGACTTCGGTCATAATTTTATGCGCGAAGACTGGTCAACATCCTCCAGCAATCAACCAACATGCAGTGGTCGCCAAAACCAATCGGAGATCAAAACCACGAAATTCTCGTTAAGATCACCGACTATTGTTGCCGATCAATTCCCGAGCGTCTTGCGAACATTCTACATGTCCAGCGTCTCTATGATGATGGAAACTATCATTGATTCGTCGCTGATTGGTTGCTGATGACCGTACTGTGCTCGCCAACCATGTGAAGATTACTAGAGGGCAAATATACAGAAAATGGCTCTGAAGAATCAATATTCCACAAGCTATCAGCTATGAGGAAATAAGTTAACATAGCTCTGAGACAACTCCAAATCGTGGACTTTGTATCGACGGACAGGACGAAGCAAATGAAACCATAAGACTATGGCTCTTCACTCTCTATGAGAGAAACAGAAGTGACCGCATAATAAAGAGGATGTAGAGCAGAAGACAGGACACCAGGAGAGAATACTTTCCTTCTCCTGTTGAATTAGTTGCGAGGTATATCGTTCCTGCAGGAAGGGTGCATCATAATTATATTATAAACGCTTTCGATAATGATATAGGTCTTACGTATATACACATTACAGTCAGGCAGCAGCACACCATATCCATTCATTTTACCATGTTTACAATACCTATATGCCTGAATGAAAGTTCAGTCGGTAATGACTTTCAAAATTAAAATAATTAGCTTAATACAATATATCATGTCAACCTTTCCATGACAATTGTGTATGTCATCGTTATCTGCTTGTTTTACAAAAATGTGCAATTGAAGGTTGAAATATCCTCAAAAGAAGATTTCTCGTAAATTATCTCCAGTGTTGCCGTTTGACTGATAATAAAATTCATTTACTTTATTTTACATGTTATATTCATAAATGTCATTCACTGCTGAAGCAGCCTCTTCAGTATCATAGCATTGCTCTTCCAGACAGTCTGTCACTATACCAATCTCCATCCAACCAGGTTCACAGCTTTACACCTGTGTGAAAAAGAACATCGCAGTCATTGTATATAGATCTACTGTGCGAAAAGAAAAAAAAAAATAAAGTGGAGGAGTTTCTTGAAAAGTTGGCCTCACACTATTTTACGCTTCCATGGTCGGTTCACTAAACACAGCGACAAGTCAACCATGGTTTAACCGAGAAGTATACGGCGATTATACAGATTATTGTGTCAATGCCTTTCTCTCATCGTATGGCTGTGACTTTTTGTTACACCAATGGTTCACACTTACGCCTATAGATATTTTGAATACAGTGGAGTATCTAGGGGGGGGGGGGGGCAAGGGGGGCACGTGCCCCGGGCGCCACTCCTTGGGGGCGCAAAAAAAAAACGCAAAAAAAAACGAAGAAGAAGAAAAAAAGGAAAAAGAAGAAAAAAAAAAAAAGAAAAGAAGAAGAAGAAGGGAAAAAAACAAAAACAAAACTCGCCCGGAAGGGGGGAGGGAGAATGGTGGGGGGGGGGGGGGCAGAAAACCAAATCAAAAAAGATACTAAAACTAAACATGATGATGACGCGGACAAAATGACACTGTTTATTGTGTTCACACAAAAATTCCATGTTCTGTGAGCTGAAATACAAAAATTTTCGGCTCGCTCGCTGCGCTCGCTCGCCAAAATTTATATAAAAAAAGAAGGTAAGAACAAAACGTGATGATGACAAAATGACAGTGTCTATTGTGTTCACACATGTAATTTTATATTTAGCAGGCAAAATGTTTCACGGAGCAGCGGCTGCAATTTCTTTCGTTCTGAAGCGATCGCCAATTGGATCAAAAGAAGGCGCCAACGGTTTCGAACATACGGGGGGGGGGGGCGCAAAAAAAACCCCGAATCAAACAAGATAATAACAAAACGTAATGATGACGCGGAAATATATAAATTTCGGCTCACTCGCTCGTACTAATTTAGATTATTTTTTCAAGTCCTCGGTTTGTTGGTATAAATCGTTATCTATAAGGCCGTCACAATCATAATTATCTTGATTAGAATTGTAAGATTTTATAAGCAAAAAATGACAAGAGTTTCATGATTTGTAAGCTGAAATACAAAAATTTTCGGCTCGCTCGCTGCGCTCGCTCGCCAAAATTTGTATAAAAAAAGAGAAGAAGATAAGAACAAAACGTGACGATGACGCGGACAAAATGACAATGTCTATTGTGTTCACTCATGTCATTTTATATTTAGCAGGAAAAGTGTTACACGGAGCAGCGTCTGCAATTTCATTCGTTCTGAAGCGATCGCCTATTTTATCAAAAGAGGACGCCAACGGTTTCGAACATACGGGGGAGGGGGGCGCAAAAAAAAATCAAAAAAAAGTAAGAAAAAAAACGTAATGATGCAGAAATATACAAATTTCGGCTCACTCGCTCGTACTAATTTAGAGTATTTTTTCAAGTCCTCACTTTGTTGGTATATATATCTTGTTTAGAATTGTAAGATTTGGTAAGCAAAAAAATGACAAGAATTCCATGTTTTGTAAGCTGAAATACAAAAATTTTCGGCTGGCTCGCTGCGCTCGCTCGCCAAAATCTATCAAAATTCATTACATTTAAATTAACATTACATTTAAATTAACATTTAAATTAACATTTAAATAACATATGTTATGTCGAAAAATGAAATAAACTTTGAATTTGAAATTTGAATTTGAAATCACCCTCAAAAGATCCCTTTTAAGTACTTGAAAAAGCATCATGTGGACCTTGTTTAAAGTCCCTACCGGGATGGGGTTGGGGTTGAACACTTTTTCAGAAATTAGGGGCGCAATTTTCGTGCTTGCCCCGGGCGCCGTTTTCCCTAGATACGCCACTGATTGAATATCTATATAAGAATCTAAGTATATCTGAATACTTACAAAAAGAATAGAACTACGGATCCAAGGGCAAGAACCCACGTCGTGGACAGATATAGACCAAACACTGGAGTTCCATTACTGCTGCTTCATCTGTACATACAATTATGAACAGCCAAATCCGACACAACCAGATTTTGACAAAATCAGTGGCTGCTTATCCAATGACATTTCACGTAGGCCTACTTGTCAGGCTTAGGGAAACGCAGAAATGACTGGATACCCCTACACATCACAGAGCAATATCTGTCCCGTCCTATGATGGTGCACTGAAGTACTATCGCAAGTACCTACATTTTCATACGAAGTTATGCACCTCGCTAACCCGTGGACTTTGATCTTCGATGCTTTACACCGGACGTGAAATGATAAGTGATCACAAATCATCTATCAGAATTCACACTTTTAACGTCCTGAAATGCTAAACTGCGCGAAATTCTTTGCCCTTGGCTGGTGTGTGGCCGTGTGGCCGTTGGGTATGATATGGAAACCTGGGCAAGAAAGACTGCTCTATTGTATCAGGGAGGTGAGTCTCCCCCCTGATTGTATTGTATGTGCTTTGCAAACGAACCAAATTGTAGCATTTACAGAGTGCTGACGTTGGTTGCAAAGCAATTCCTATTATCTATACAATCTATACCGATTATCGAGTGGAGAATCATGAATACCGGTAAATATTAATGACACTGATTACACAGTCACATCCTGTTGCAATACCGATGTTGATTAAGATGTTAATAGGTATGTTAATGATGTACTACCATAATCATGAAAGCTTTAATCCTTATGAAATTTAATGAACGCCCCTAATCTGAGACAAAATGATAAGAAAGTTTCCCATGTATACATGCGATTTGAATGAATGCAACAATATTTGTAAAAGAACACATCAGTGAAGTTTGAGGACAATCGCACATTCCTTTCAAAAATTATGATTTTCAAAAGTTTTTGTGCCGCCATTGTTGGATGAGAAGACTACAACAGTTTGTGATGTCACCGCAGAAAAACGAAATTAGAAAATATCAAGAGAGCTCAACATATCGTCATTTTCAGGCATAGTGAAGAAACAACTGACTTACCCAATTTAGTAAGCAAGAGAAGTCCTTTTCATCAAAAAAATAACAGTTTTGTTTTGCTCTTTCATGCATGACGGTCTTTACTGACAGATCGATGCCATATTACATCGGCTTGCGGTTTTCTTCCTTTGGAGTATACCACTTACAAATGCTAAAATCATTTCCGCATTGTCTCCTGTCAAAACTTGAGTTCTTCTTTTCATTTCAGGACCAATGATGATTACGCAAATGTTCATAGATGTTTAGTTATTATTCTAAAAAACTCATAAATAACCTCATGTTTATCTATTTATTTATTTATTTATTCATTCATTCATTCATTCATTCATTCATTCATTCATTCATTCATTCATTCATTTAGTCAGTCAGTCATTTAGTATTCTTTACCTAGGGTAGCCCCATCAGTGGTTTATACAATGTTACTCTTGGGGGCCCTGCAACAAAATAACAGAGAAACAATTAATTTAGTATACACGAAGTAATAAATCCAGGACATCCAGTTGTACGTCCATATACAAATCATGGCAATATTAATCTTTGATCATAATGATAAACAAATACATCGCATTGTAATTAAATGAAATTTACACGATAATGGGATATTAAGTTGACCCAATTCTACTCTAAGCGAGATTTACGAATCTCATATCCAACATATCCAAAATGAATATACGTCAGGTACTCATTCACTCTCTTACCGTACGGTAACCATTTGATGGGATTGGGTAACGCTGTGTTTTTGTAACTACGTCCCTCATCCAATAAATTGCCTTTACTTGCGTATAGCATGCTCCTGACGCTTGGTATTAGGGTATGTACACTTGGGCCTGGAACTATACCGAGAAAACCCAGGTTAAGATAGATGAGTACGAGAGTCGAATATAAGGCATGTGTTGTGAATTGGTTATTATTCCAACTACTCGGACTGTCAACCAACAGAATGTCGAAAATTAGTATTAGACTTTGTACTGTTAGTCTGAGAATCGGAAGACGTAAATAGCGCAATGAATGGTGTTTATAAGGGTCTTTATAATCTGTGTGCTCCAATATACCTACAAGAACGGATTTGACTCATTTCGTTTCATTAATTTTCTTTTTTTAAAGAGGAACCTTAATAAATCATTCATTTTCGAAAGCCGGATGTTTTCATACAGGTGGACTTGCAGCTTGACGAATAATAACCAAATTAAGCTCATACACGCCTGTTTTTAATAACTGATTGATACATGTACCACCATTCCGAAGATTTCTTGATAATTGGTTCCCTTGTTTACAGTATATTAGTCCTAGTTCCCGCCTTTTGGTTGTATAATATCAACGCTGACCAGGGGCGGATCCAGGAATTCCGTAAAGAGGGGGCGTGTTTACAAAATTAAAGGGGGGGGGGGGGGGCGCACGCACCCCTCCCCCCATTTTTTTCTTTTTATTTCTTTTGTTTCAACAAAAAATAAAGGGGGGCGTGCGCCGGTTGCGGTCCTCCCTGGATCCGCCCCTGCTGACTTTTGCTATGTATTTACCTTCCTGGGGGATTTTAAGTTTAGCAAATTTGATCGGAAGAACTGAAATTTTATGACTTTTTCCGTGAGGTGACGAGAAGCATTTTCTCTTGCTGATTTGTGCGTTGATTAACCATCAGGAGGTTACGGCATCAAGGCAACATGCGTAGTTTGCACAAATATTCTGGGCTGTTTTGATAGTCTGTCACCATGTCTGGAATCTTATCTCTCCTGGCTTTTTATGTATGATCCTCAAGAAATTGAACTATATCCATTGTCTGAACCCAAACTTCCGAACTAACTTTATGGTATTGGTAATCATTGTATGACCAAGGAACAAAGCTCATCGAGCAATACAGATAAGATTAACCTGGTCTAATAAAAATATTGATACTTACTCATTGTTCATCACTCGCAGTCATGTCTTTATGACAGACCCCAATACATTATAGCCGATATACTGTGCAATCAAGTATATAGTTGGTATTTGTAGATTATGTTGAGAAGCGTCACGTGATGATGGATGGCACGATGTTTCTACACGACCACTAAATTTGTGGAAAGGTGATGTAAATGTGCATGATTCTTTTTCCCCGAGCCTTTAGTGGTATTGGTGTGTCTTTCGTCAACATCAGAAAGGAAAGAAAAATTGTTCGAACAAAATAATGATTATAATGTTAAATGATTTACAGTGAAATCTGGGGCCATTGTCGGAATCGAAGTAACAACAACAATAACAAAACCGAGCTTTTGTCGAAATTTCACGAAGCGTTCAATTTCTTTGGGCTTTCATGAAAGTGGTTAATCGGACGTTGACGTCAAAAGAGAATTCTTTGCTCCAGTGGCCTTCAAAGGTTAGACACTTTTCGCCTTGGTCCCGAATCAGTCGATTCGAACATACAGTGAACAAGTTGTGGTTTTCAACAGCACTCTCTCGACAGCAGGACAGTCATATCGCAGTAAGTTTGACGAGTCTGATGTGCTTCCGATCTGCGAGAAATACCGCCATTCATTTTCAGCAAGTTATACAAACTCAAAAAGTCACCAACACTGACTGATGACGCTATAGATGATAATGTATATCGTGTTGTGTCAGTCATGTCGGTAGTAATCTGAACAGGTAGGTTCGATCATTCATTACTAGTGCCCTTTTTAGTGGCCTGGAACTGGCTGCGGGTTTTTACCTTCTGGACGCTGCCATCCGAAGACATGGCTTGCTATGGGCGAGGAATATCTGCAGTAGCGATGGTCACCGCTATGATAATTGCTACTGCTGGAGGTCTGCCGACTGATAAAGGTCAAGGTGCTGGTCGAAATTCGGCCATGGACATGGCGCTAAAATACATGGCTGAAGTGCCTCTTATTGATGGGTAAGTAATCTGGGATATAAAGCATCGTCTATTTTGTTCATACCGTAGCACACAACCTACATAATTTACATGTACAACATGCATCACTTCAATTCGAGCGTACAAGGTTTAGGTAAATTCCGGAGACGTAATGGGGAACTCATGATCCGGTTGACTTGAGTGGGTACAAAAGTCGTGAAAACAAATCAATGGTATATAGTTAGAGTATTATCAGACAAGGAATAAGAATGTCTTGTTGAATTTTCACTCCTCATACTCGGTTCAGCATGACATCAATGATATCGATCGTAGTTATGATAATCATGCAAATTATTAAACTGACTGACATAACTGATTTGACTGTAACATGTAAGTTTATTATGGATTCCATGGTAGGCCTACTATCATCTCCATGTGTACAAAGAAAAGATTTTCAACTTGTTAAATCCCTCCGAGGTATTATGATTCTTTATATCGTCATTGACCCATATATAAGAGCTAAAATATAGCACACACTCACGATTCCCGTATGCGATGAGTTACTTGGCCATAGAATTATGTCACAAGGGTATATACACGCAGAGCATAATAAAGTTAAGGAATTGTATTAGTGGTATACGTCTTCTAGAAAGGAATGCTAGTTTCCTTGCAGTTTTCGTCCTTTTGTCACTGATGCATACCCTTTTCCTACATTTACATCGAAATGCGTACGGATGATACCGGCATTCAGCATAAACCCATTCGAGATTATTATCACTCTCTCACATGCTTAAATGTTTAATGCAATTGTCTGTTCTCTTGATGTTGTGCTTTATTTGGCAGACCGACATAAGTAAAAAAAAAAAAAAAAAAAAAAATTAAATAGTTTTCATATTCATTACTGTTATTTTCATTACTGCGAAAACTATCCCTAATAGATTCATTTTTTATCATTATCTTTACTGTCATTATTGTATTTTAAAACTCATTATGTAGCGCTTGTTGGATTTGATGGTTCGATTTGAAAATTATTTGCAACGTTTTATCCATACTATATCGCTTTTCAGTCACAACGACTGGCCGTTTCAGATCGTCCGTAGAATCGGGAACCGACTCCAAGACCTGGACTTAGACCAGGACTTGACGGCAGTGTGGGGGAAAAGCGCCACGGACATACCCCGACTGCGACAAGGCAGGCTCGGGGGACAGGTAAAAGCGTTTAGAAGTCCCAAACTAGTCCGAAACTATCGTCCTCGCCACTGTTTCCTTCGTTATGGGGTGTATTTTCGACCCTGCTTGCAAACTACCAATCCCTTTGCCTATTGCCCATTATTTCCCACATGAGAGTATTGTGCTGGTCTCAGACAGATATGGGCTGGTAATCCCCATTATTGCTAGTTTTCATCAATATCTTTTAGTGTGAGTAAAACCTTATTCATTTTTGCAAGACTCCGTCGATGAACGGATGAAAACAGCATGTACTCCATGCAATCCAGACTATATATCCGATCTATATAGAGTCTCCTCTATTGAATAAAAGAGACGGGAATTCACAGTGAACATCCCTAGCTATGACCTCCATAAGTGTTCTATTACTTACGTCAGCAGTGTTACCATTATTATTAATGTTTATATTGTATCATCATGCAAAAGAAGATTGTTATGGCAACAGGCAAGAAGCCTGTAACCATTTCATAGCTGAATAGTTGACTGAATTAAAAAGAATATATGACAAAACAACCTGAAACTATTCATCCTTGACCTCCAGTTTGTCCTCCAGACTGCATTATAGTTCTCGTCTGTATAAAGCTTAAAAGGCGATGATTATTGGTAGTTTCAGGGCCTAATAAGATAGATTAAAAGACTGATGCATAGGCAGACTGTATTTGCTTTCATGGGAATAACGCATCATAAGCCACAAGTGCTCATAACAATGGAGATAATATTTCTAGTTTGTAAGACTCAATGATGACGATGATTGCTAATAGCTGTAATGAATCTAGTAAAGCGGTGATGACAGTAACCCAAATTTTGACTTGATTTGATTTATTGGTTCTTGCACGATCGTGGAACATGCACATAGTCATCTACGTGTGTACACACATTGCTGGTATACCATCATACATGTATATAAGTTTAAAAAGTAGTTTTGTCTCCACTGGCTTTAGAATGTGCAAAACAAAACGTAACAACAACATCGTATAGGCCTATCATTTCTTCTTCTTTTTTTGATTATCTTTTATTATACTCAATCATTTTCATACCGTTTGCTTCTGCTTTACATAATTGTCTAGTTTTGGGCAGCCTACACCCTATGCGCGTCCCAGTACAAGGACGCTGTTACTCACGTGTTGGACCAGATTGATGTCATAATCAGAATGTGCGAAATGTACCCGGATGTCTTTGAATTTGTTACGACAGCTGAAGGTAGGACTAATAATTTTCATTTTCATCACGTTTTTTTTCTTATATTTGATGTTTGCGCGTATTTGGAGATAAAATGGTAGGAAAGTGGATAGTATTGACTTACATCCCCTTTAATGTTTCATCTTCACACAATGAATATTAAACTCTTGTCGATACATTGCATGTCATGATAATGATTACTTTATTCGTCACATGTTACAATATTCAGAATTAAAAGCGAAGGTCCTTGAAAAAGAAACATTGCCCTCATCCAAAATGTTTTACAGTAGTAGAGCGGTTAAGCCCTCAAAATCATGAGAATTGTGCAAAATTTGACTAAAGCATGAAACTTTCACCAGTATTAGTACATACCATAAGATTCATCTTAAGATCGGGAGGTAAGCCTGATTTGACCTCTGATGACCTCCAGAGGTCAATGAACTTTAAATATCAGAATATTGATGTTTGGAGGCATTTGTGAATGATAGGCCTAGATCTTGGTTACGCTGCACTAAATATGCATTTGTACTACAAATCTTCCGTTTCCACAGGGCATTGACAGGTGTCTACCTTTGACCTCTGATGACCTTTAGAGGTCAATGACCTCAAAATACCATAATATTGATCTGTGATGTTATTAGTTAATGATAAACATGGTTAAGATGTGCAAAACAAGCATATCTGTTTTACAATGAAATTGTCTTCATATTCCAAAGAGCAAAGACGGGTTTCTGCCTCTGACCTCTGGTGACCTTTAGAGGTTTTTATGACCTCAAAATATCATAATATTGATCTGTGGTGTCATTAGTTAATGATAAACATGGTTAAGATGTAGAAAACAAGCATATCTGTTTTACAATGAAATTGTCTTCATATTCCAAAGAGCACAGACGTACAGGGCTCTACCTTTGACCTCTGGTGATCTTTAGAGGATGTACAAAACAACATATCAGTGTTTTACAATTGTAGCCCAGATGGCTACTAGCACATAAAATGTACAAAACAAACATATCTGTTTTACAATTGTAGCCTAGATGGCAACTAGCACATAAAATAAAGAATAGAATAGAATAGAATAGAATAGAGAGTAAAAGAAAACAGAACACTGCATTCGTTTTCCTAGTCACCCTGTGACGTCAATATGCTCAGTATTTTTACCTTCTTGGAGTTTATGAAATCGTTTATCTTCCTTCCAGCTATTTTTTGTCGAAACCCCCTCTCCCAAGAAAAGTCTGTGGTCACAGGAATTTATAAGTTAGACATTGGCTACTTTCCCCGCTAGTGGTCAGTTCCAATGGCTCTCCATCCCCAAAGTCCCGCACCAAATTACGGGGAATGACATGATGGCGTGTTTTTACCCTCTGATCCCCAAACATAAATGATCTTCTGAGCTGGAAGGTCGCCCTCCTGCCAGAATTCATCCCTCTAAAAGGCTTTTTACACTTGCAAATTTTTGCTTGGTCCCGTACTGACGGTGGGGCTAAGGGGAGGGGGAGGGGGTGGGTCTTAGTCCCACCAATAAGGAATTCATTTCTAGTGAACACCACACCCCAATATAAGATTGAGCTAATGAAATGCTTTTGGGAAAGGAAGTTTGTTAGCAAATTACTTATAAAAAAAACACAAACAAGCAAACATGTTTGAGCCGAGAAATCAGTTAGAGTGGCAAGCTGTAAATGTGATGACAAATCCAATATCTATGTATCTGTATAACATGGTCGCCGGCTTGGAGAAAGTCGTAAGGAGCTTTTGGGAACTTACACACTAATGACGTTGTCTTCATATATATATATATACTAGCAGCACCCGTGGAAATCCACGGGTGTGAGGGTTTTTTTGTTTCGTTTTTTTCCTCATAGATACGATTTTGCACATTTTTATGGATAAAATAAAAAGAATTTTTTTTTCATTCTTTCGTTACTTGTGCTCGATCTCTTCTATACCCATGACCACCACCCCCACCATATACACAAACACACATTTCCACACCCGCAGAACAACAACAACAACAACAACAAAAACAAAAGAAAAAAACAAAAAAAAACAAAACAAAACCCAAAAACAAACATTCAGGGAAAAATTACCAAAAACGCTTATGGGATTCTCCGGAAGTTCTGCCCACAGATTCTTCCGTCGGAATGGGGAGATACTATTGACACTATGACTTTGATATTAATTATACCCCCTGCCTCTTGCATCCATGCAGGCACCCGAGGGAATCCACGGCCGGTCTTAAGGCCTAGCATTTTGTCTTTTCATTCCTATTTCTTTTCCCACGTTATGAGAGAAAAATGTGATATTTTTGATCGTCTTCAATGCTCCCTCCTTTTTGTTTTTAATCACCAAAACTTGGTTTGATAGATCATAGAACCATCCGTTTATCTGCTTCAGACTATACATCATCATTATTATTATCATATTATTATTCTCATTAGGCCCCTATTATTATATTGCTATTATAATTATTGTTATTTGGGGAGGGGGATCATAGTCATTAGGTTTTATAAGTATTAGGCACCTGTGGGAATCCACGGGTCTCAGGGCTTTGTATTTTTCCTAATATTTCTTCAACCACGTTATGAGATAAGAAATACACAAAGAATATTTTCGTCTTCATTTTGCTCCCTCATTTCTGTTTTCATAATCAAAACTTGGTTTGATGGATCTAGAATCATCCGTTTATCTCATTGATACTGTTCATTGTTTTTATTATCATAATAGATAGCTTTATCATCATTATTATTATTGTTATTGTTATTGCTATTGTTATTTTGTGGGAGGGGAGATCATAGTCATTCGGTTTCATTATTTTATATTATTCATTGACATGGGGATGAATCAAGGGAATTAAGGAAAAAAGGTTATCGGTCAAGGATAGTGAATATCTTTTTTTCTGTCATGTCAAGGTTTCTCTACGACTGAAAGACGTTTCAAATAGCTTCATTATCATTGCTATTTCATTTTAAACATCAAAACAATCCAGTACCTGTTTGTGTCTCTCCCGCCCACTCTTAAGTTATGGATCATAGCACCCCTTCCCCATTCATTTGCATCGGCCTATTGTATTTTTATCATTATTTCAGTGTATTATTGTTATTGTTATTGTCATTATTATTATTACTAACATTATTATTATTATTTAGGGGAGAGGAGAGAGTAGAGTCATAATATAGGGATGATCAACCAAGGGAGGCGGAAATGTTAATTTGTTAAGAATTGTAAAAATCTGTTTCCCCCATTTTTTTTTCTCTTGATAAAAAGCATTTCTGAAGACAGTCCTGCGCAAACTGTCCAAAACTGGTTCCCTGCACTAACATACGTAATCTTGTGCTGAGTAGGACTACTTCATATATAGACCCCTAGTGTTTTTGTTACTATTGTGCTGAGAGAAATAAAATATTTTCGTCTTCGTTTGCTCTCTTCTTTTGTTTTTATCACCAAACCTTGGTTTGATGGATCATAGAACCACCCGTTTATCTGCTATCACATTTTTATTATCATTATTATCATAATCATTAATGTCCTTCGTCTTCTGCTTCAGGCTGTTTATTACTATTATTATTATTATTATCATCATCATTATTATTATCACTATATTATCATTATAATCATCATTGTCATATTTGGGGAGGGGGAGATCATAGTCATTAGGTTTAATAAGTAGGCAACCGTGATAATCCATGGGTCTCAGGGCCTCGTATTTTTTTCTTTAATATTTCTTTTCCCACGTTATGGGAGAAAGAAGAATATTTTTGTCGTCATTTGCTCCCTCTTTTTTATTTTTATCACCAAAACTTGGTTTGATGCACCATAGAACCACACATTTGATGTCCACTTGTAAATTCAAAAATTGGCGGTCAGCACAGCGAGGGTTTCCCCCGCGTCCGCTCGTCTTATGAATATTCATGTTTACAGCAGCCATGCAGTGAACGAATGAACAGCGGCGCGTGTACTCTGATATGGACGGGTACGATCGGCAAGGACAAAATTTAAGTGGATATTTAGCCGTCCTAAAGAGTCTGGGTACAATTATACACGACTTGAGAGTAAACTAAATGACGAACCTGAGCTGCATAGTATCCTGCAGTTGTGCAAAATACAATAAAATAACAGCATTCGTTGTTTTCATTTTGGCACGCCAATGGCGAACGTCACTGTACGTAAATGCCCTTGTATGACCGCGCCGTGTATTATACCATAATGAGAATCCATATCACGGGCACGCAGATAGTGTTTCGTGTAACCATCGTCAATACATACACAGGCGCAGGCCACACACTGGCATACCGTACCCGAGAGTACATTGTGTGCGTGCGTGCGTGTCCGCCGGAATATGACAGAGATTTCGCTGCACGCCATCATCTTTTTGACTTAAGTATCCCCACTGTCTCTGCAAGCTAAAAGATGGACGATCGAGAAAGGCAGGAGTCCAGCGCAGGATCGGTGAATATTAAAACGCTCGGCTCTGACGTCACGCACAAAAATGCATTATGCATCTATCTAATTAATTTCTTTTTGTCGTCCTCGACGTCGACACGGAGGCGGAGCGCTCACGAAACCCGGTCCAAGGCACGTAGGAGACCCTCCCGCTGCCGACGGCACCGGTCTCGGGGGCCCGGAGCCGACGGCTCGGGAGGAGATAGACAAACCAGCATCGCCGGAATAAAACAGGAAATACATAAGGCCCCGACAACAACAACAACTTCGCCTTTTACTGTATAAGATGTACAATATATATATATATATATATATATATATATATATATATAAGAGAGAAATCGTTCAAGAGGAATGACTTTAATTTACGTTTGAAGACATTTCAAGAGATGTAGTCTGATTTGTTAAGGGGCAAATCATTCTACCGTTTGCAGTCTTGTAAACATAGGCCTACTTGTATCTTTAGCGAAAACTGTTCGAGTACGTGTACGGTGATAGACCCCTCTAATCAAATTATGTATGAACCGAATGGTTTCTTTTGAACATATTGTATTGTGTTGAAAAGTTCTTGGCAAATTCCAGGGAAAATGTGTACATGAAAATTCCGATGTTCAAAGCATGTGATGGGAAATGTAAACAGTATGTGCGAATGCTTCTATGTTTCCTGCTAAACTTAGTTGTGAATGGGGAAAAGAAAAGTCTCGCTCTACCATGTCTACACCACAACGCCTACGGATATCTAAGCTGGAGGTGGGTTGGAATGTCTTGTTTAGAGCACCAACCTTATGGCACGCTATCTTTTGAAGAGAAACAATACTTTGTTTCACATTGTTAGTGGGGAAAAGAAAAGAAAAAAAAGAGAAAAAAAAAAAGGAAAAGAGAAGTCTCGCTTCATGAGCGATGTTCAGATCCCGCTCTACACCGCGCCTACGGATGTCTAGGCTGGAGGTGGGTTGGAATGTCTTATGTAGAGCACCAACAGTAATTGCAGATTAATTGGCACGCTATCTTTTGAAGAGAAATTTGTTTCACACACGATGCATGATAGCAGAAAGACATTATCATCCGCTCGTGTGAAATCAAGCAGAAGTTTTTCAAAACATTTCAAGAGGCATCTTAAAGAGTTACAGTCTGTTAAACATGTCAATATAATGTGAAAAACAAATTGAAGGCCACCTGCAATAGGCCACCTGCAATACAGCCTTGCATTTTCCGACATCACAACAACTTCACGTGAAATAATCAACACGTTCCATATTATACTTGTGATGGAGAGGGAAAATAATAAACAACAACATTGCAAAATTGATGAAGACAACAGACGGGAACTGATTTCACGTTAAATACATAAACATGCACATAATGATTATGTATTTTGATTTCTCCATGCATTTTCCCATATCATTACACACAATCATTGCACGCGTATACTTGATATGGTGTTCAGCTCACTGTGTGCAGACTGAGCACGATCCGATAATTCAGAACCTTTGCCTGAGAAAGGATTGTAGCGTATCCCGCGAGTCAAAAAGAAGCTTTCTTATCATCTCGTGCATCCTGTACTCTATGCACAATGCACCCATCATAGAGACAAACTTGCCTTCACCCAAACTGTTCAGATATTGCCAATGGAAGACTCTGATGATCGCATACAGTGGTTGTGCACCTGGAAGAACGCTGGTCTGACCTCAGGATGTCCATTTTAGTCGTGGTGGAGATCTGTGTGCCGGCCGATCCGTGCAATGTAAGCTCAATCGCGTGCTTCACTGAAGACGCAGATGCTGCCCTGTCTTGAAAGAGATCGAGGGTATACATCTAGACCAATTTCAGCAGGAGGTTACACTGAATCATCACTTGCTGGCAGAGAGTTTTAACCGGATGATATTACCCGCTGCCATATTACCCTGATTCACACATTGGATGCAAAGCGGATGGCGGCCATATTGGAAACAAGCAATATTTGGGCATGGGGGCACAACTCTTGGCCAGGCCCAATAGTTAAGGAGTGTCGAGTATAAAGAAGACAATAAGAGCTGATAGTAGTTCCACTCCTCATATGGAAGTGAGATACCTAAAGATGTCATTCAAAATGCCCCAAGTCGCCTGACTTAATGACCTAAACTTAACTGGATGACAATAGCAAGACACAGGATTACTTCATGTGGAATGCATGTTAGGCCTCACAGTATGTCGTTTTCCAGATGGTCCATAACGTCACTGTATGCTCCAGGACCATGAGTCATTCATCGGAACCATACGGCCAACGAGCTCGAAACTAGGTAGCATTGCCCATGAGCTTGACACTAAGTTTAGGCAACCCCCCCCCCCCCATAAGAGCCCGACACATCGGGGGGTCCACAAGACCTATACACTGAATAGATTAAGTTCTCTGAAATACATATATTAATCTCGTACCGTGTGCCAAGTTTTCCTCGAGTGTCGAGCTCGCGGACCGCACAGCTTATGGGCCTATTATATTTGATGTCGAGCTCATGGACCTTGTTCATCTAGTGTTTAGGTCACAGGATGTATGACTCGTGAGCTGCGTAACTCATGGGCTGTACTACTCTTGAGTTGTTTGACTTATGACGTACACCTGATGAGGTGGGCCTGTTGTTTTCTGACCACTTAGCATCTTTCACCCTTTCATCCAGTTCAAGGGACTTTGCCATATGCCTGTTCACATACTATTAAGCATCAACCCAAAATATGGTACTCCTCTCCCCACTTTCAATGTTTAAGCGTACAAATTTTGTCCAGTTCAAATTTGATAATGTTGCTCATAATTTCATGCAAGCTAGGCTGCATAACCAACCCAAACATAGATATTATACAGTGTGTAAAAATTACTATCAGATTTTCGCATTGATAACACCCAATATGATTAAATTGTCTAAATGCTACTCCAGGGTCTTAAAATATAAAATTTTAGTTCTATGTTGAAGTAAACCCCATTCGATTTGGTTAAGCGGTCACAGAGAAATGTGGATTGATTTAAAGCATGTCATGAGTTTGATTCTTCCAAGTTTAGCACTTCGAGGATCTTGTGTGTGAATACAATAGACAGAACTTGGAGGGAAGAGATTCCTGACATCCTCTACAAAATTCCTAATTTCTCTTTGACCACTGAAGCAAATCGAACGGGGTTTCCTGTAAGATGTGGGCTATGAGTTACAGTTTCATACCCTGAATTTGTATTTAGATTGATTCGATATTTTTAAAGATATCATTGCGAAGGGTCCCGTTGTTTGTTTGTTTGTTTGTTTGTTTGTTTGTTTTGGGGGAGACATACGGTATTTGAGGTCACTGCCATCTTATAAGCTTCATTTCTGAAGTAATTGACCGCTCACAAGCGCGCCGGAACACTTCTGGTTTTTTTTTTTTTTTTTTTTTTTGGGGGGGGGGGCAAAATCTCAGCGAGGGCACATGTGACGATGTGAGATCCTCGGCGCGGGAGCGAAGCGAGTGAGGGGGGGGGGGTGGAAAGGGGGATACCCCGCCCCCCCCCCCCCTCCACTGTAGGGAGCTTTTGTAAAACAGGGTACAAAAGTCGCGTTTATAGACCATTTAAAAGCAAATTTCTAAGGAATTAAACATAGTGAGAAATAATCAGTGCGAAGGACTATGATTATTACATACAGGAGTACATAATAATGTGATTGTGTGAGATCCTCGGCGAGGGAGCGAAGCGACCGAGCGGGGGGGGGGGGGTGTGGGAGGGGGGATACCCCCTCCCACGGTAGGGACTTTTTGTAAAAACAGTCTAAAAGTCGCGTTTATAGAACATTAAAAAGCAAATTTCTAGGGAATTAACATATTGAACAAAATCAGTTGGAAGGACTATGATCTTAACATACGGGGGTATATTATGTGTTGGTGTGAGATCCTCGTCGAGGGAGCGAAGCGACCGAGCGGGGGGAGGGTGTGGGAGGGGGATACCCCCTCCCACGGTAGGGACTTTTTGTAAAAACAGAGTATAAAAGTCGCTTTTATAGAGCATTTCAAATTAAATTTCTGAGGAATTAAACATAGTAAAAGAAATCACTGCGAAGGACTATGATAATAACTTATGAAAACTTCATTTTACTATAAGTACGGGCAGAACGAGCGAGCCACTTTTACTTTGCAATTTATCTGAAATGTACTCATTAAAAGCTTACACGTGATCGCATCGTTCGAACAATAAAAAATATTCTTATACTGCTAGAAAGCAAAGAAGAAAATGAAATGTGTAAGGTTTACTAAACGTATGTTTCAGCGGGCACACTCGAGGATACGAGGCTACCATCTATACACTAAATTTACTCATAAGTTACTATTCAGTATTGTATAGATACAATAATGTATGTTGTTAGTGTATTATAATTTTCGCCAAACATCAATAATTGTAATCCTACACAAATTTTGATATTCTAAAATTCTGACCTCACATTGTCCTTAGATGTCAAAGTTGGACCAATGTTCTGTGGAATGAGAAGACACTTCCATTGTAGCATAAATGCTAATAGCATAAAGCGTGATTGCACACCAGGTATACAGTTAACCATTGAATATACGTCAAATATCAATATTCTGATATTTTGAGGTCATTGACCTGTCACAGTCCTCGGAGGTCAAAGGCAGAGACATGTAAATAATTTCCCTTGATCTGAGGAATAGGAAAGCGATTCAGTTGTAACACAAATGAATTTTTAAGACATCGTTATCATGTTTATCATCAACCAATTGCACCAAATATCAAAATTCTGATAATTTGAGGTCATTGACCTCTGGAGATCAACAGAGGTCAAAGGTAGAAACCTGTCAAGGATCGGTGGAACATTGAGGCAATTCCACTGTAAAAAACAAACAAACAAACAAACAAACATGGTTTTAGTACATCATTGCCGTGTTTATCATTAATCAATGACAAAATATCAATATTCTGATATTTTGAGGTCATTGACCTCTGGAGGTCATCAGAGGTCAAAGGTAGAAATCTGGCAGGGTTCTATGGAACATGAAGACAATTCCACTGTAATTAAAAATGAGTTTTTAGTACATCATTACCATTTCAACATTCATCAATGACGCAAAATATCTATTTCCATCAAATTTTGAGGTCATTGAACTTTGGAGGTCATCAGAGGTCAATTCAGACTTACCTCCCCATCTTAAAATGAATCTTATATAACATGTACTAACACTGGTGAAAGTTTCATGCTTTAGTCAAATTTTGCACAATTTTTCGGCTTATCTGCTCTACTACAGTAGGTAGTTGCCTTGTGTTTATCTCTGAATAGTATTCTAGGATATTACACGCAGTAAGCCAGTTCAAATCACTATACAATTCAAATATGTGCATGGAGATAAAGGTCATTACAGCTCCATTGAAATTGACTTGTATAACTGATGTATTTGTAGAACCGGATAAATTTTCATGAAAAATATGTTATTCCTGTATAAACTGTACGACTAGGTGCATATCGAAATATGCAGGTTAGTGTGTATTCTTTTCAACCAAATTTAGGAAAGACATTCATGGAACACTTAAATAAATACAGGGGTAGCCCCTATTACCATTTTCTGTATGGTTGCGTTTAAAACTGCTCTTGTAACATGTCTAATTGAAAAATCATAAATGAATAGACAAACGTCAACTTAAAAGATCTCTTGATGTTTCAAAAAGTTTGTGGTTCAGAGGTCATTATAGACCATTGCTAACAGTGAATTCGCTTATTCCAGGGTAAATGCGGGCACTGAGATCATCTTTTAAAAAGCAGTAAGTGAAACTTCTTTCATTTCCACTGGTGAATAATGCGAAAAGATGTTAATGAAACTCATTAGGCTAAGTCCTTTGCAGTTTGAATCCTTAAGCCTTGTGAAGGTAATCGATACCAAGATCCCCCCCATGTTTGAAATGAAATGAGGAGAGTTTTAAAGTTCTACTCCCGCTTTTGTAGGTATCGTGTCAGCGCATCGGCAGGGCAAGATTGCATCGCTCATCGGAGTAGAAGGCGGACACAACATCGACAGCAGCATGGCCACGTTGAGAATGTTGTACCGACTGGGTGTGCGTTACATGACGATCACACACAGCTGTAATACTCCATGGTAGGTAGGCCAGCAAGTATGGACTGGGTGATTCATTCAGCATCAAACACAAACACGACATCCATAGAACATTATACACGTGTAGTGCAATTGACAGAATAAGTCAAATGATCATGTGAAGATGGGCACCTAGATTTAAAAAAATAACGGGAGAATTAAAAACAGTGTGTAAATGAATACATAAATGAATAACTATACACAGATAGATGAATTCATAAATTTATGAGTTGCTGAATGATAGGCAAAGGACGTTTGTAGCACGAATACACCCACATCTATCATGAGACTCATTGCAACAATAAATTATAATGGTCATTAAATTCGGTTTTTTTTTTCTTACTCTAATGGGAAGGTGACTTAGTTGCATTGTATAGAGGAATTGAAAGAAATCTGATTTTGGAGATTAGCAATGTTGTGTGTAATCATACTGTCCCCTCTATAGTAAGAGGCACAACACTCTGTCCCTCGGAGAGGACATAAAATGGCGGTCCCGTGTGTGAGAGAGACACAAATCATGCACGTAAAAGATCCTTCTTCATTCATTCATCTCATAAGAGCAGGGTGCATAACCCGGTGAAGTGGTCCCACCTCACATCCAACTGGACCCCATGGAAGACCAGCTATTGCAGCTGAATATGGGCTATCCTTGTGCTAACATTGGGCTAACATTGTTGAATAATCATTACTCAATGGTAATGCCACAATACCACTTGCATTTATTTTACTGCAGTGGTAGCGATAAACGAATCTGTCAACTCAGAAAGCAGACATAATCACTTCTATTCCATGACTCATATCACAATTTCTTACACGTTGTACGTTTGCAAAAAGAATCCTTGTTTTCACATAACAGTTGTATGCTATCTCAAAATAACCGTCAGTTGTTCTTCTCTTCTAAAATGAAGAATGTTTCGTGAGCCTCAAAAAGGAATTAAAATCATGCCTCGACCCTTTGCTCACATCAGCAACAGACACACAAAAAAAATGTAACTGAATGATATATTGCCCTTCATCGATGTAAATTGACTGAACAAATTAAGTTGATTGAGACTGAATTGATTTAATTGGATATAAATGCGTCTTTATTTCCAGTGAGATTCAATATTAGTTTTAACCCGATGCTAAACTAAAACATATAGGGGCCTATACCCTTGATAGGTCTATAGATATCACATGGGACTATTTAGTGTGTGCATTATTATTATATCGCATGGTTTGAATGCTGAACAATATTATGACCCATTTTACAACACAGGGCTGATAACTGGGACAACGACCTTAAGAATGATCACGAATTCGGAGGGCTAACTGACTGGGGAAAGGTAAGAACCAAGAAGACCGTTATTGATAATTGCTATATTACAACAACAAGGATTTAAACTTTTCTCCGGTGTTGATGCGAAATGTATTTACCCTCCTTTACCCCAATATTCTGTTCTTTACTTTCAAAGCAAGCGATATACTCCGAAGATTTTAATCATCTCCTTTAAGCTGAATAAAAACAAAAGTTACTGCGGCCTACGTTTGTTGGAGTTGTTTCTGCGTTCATTTTAATGTACTTGATATTTTGTTCTTTTTGTCAGATTTCTTCCCGGCTTCTCGTTTTCCTCCTCTTTCCTTCTCATTTTCTTCATCCCTCCTCCTTTTCATAACTTCTCTTTTTTTTTTCAATCCTAGAAAGTGATCCTTGAGATGAATCGACTGGGCATGCTCGTTGACCTCGCTCACGTGTCAGAGGGCACGATGTCAGACGCCCTGGACGTTGCTAAAGCTCCGGTCATATTCAGTCACTCCTCTGCTTTTGCATTATGCAATAGCTATCGGAACGTTCCGGATCACATTCTCAGACGAGTTGTAAGTTGCAAAAGGCACAGTAGTTCTGTGTCCCATAAAACATGTTTCCCCTTCCTCTTTACAGCTCAAAAGCCACATAATATTCATGCGCCTTAATTTGGTTATGCTATGCTATCGTTCATTTGGTTGCATCATTATCAAACACTTCTAAACTTATTGTTTGATTCTTATAATGATTACCGATCCTTGAATTTCTAACAAATTCCAGGAGTTCATGAAAATGATACTTCCGTGCCTCAAAGTGGCATTTTGTGTGTGTGTGTGTGTGTGTGTGTGTGTCTGCGTGTGTGTTTAGTCCTCATTTTGTACATGCAATTATTTAATAAATTTCGCTTGTTCCATTGCCTTTGTCAATACATACAAGATTTGCACTGAAATTCATGAGAGATAACAATATTCAGTGTAAAAGATCAATTATTCTTCTGCAAATTTTGCCAAATACTTTCCTTTTTTCATGATTAGGCAGTGCCAATTAAGCTAACTGACCAGTCTAGTCTTACTTACTCAGATTCGAAGAAATCCATGTTAACATTTCAAACTCTGTCGTACCTATACAAATTTCATTTTGACAAGACTGCGGGGATGGACAGTCAAAAAACAAAACAACACACGGCAAAGGAGCAAGACTGTCAACGCAGCAGGCCCACCCATTTCACTTGTTGATGCTGCTCTACATTTTCAATTTTAACACGAATAATAATAATGATGATGATGATGATAATAATAATAATAATAATAATAACCTTGCATTTGTATGGCGCCTTTTCTATACAGGCTCGAAGCGCTTCAACAACTTAAAAAAATACAAGAAATCAACAATATGTACTCAGCAAAACAAAAGAGAAAAAGAACAAAACAAAACAAATAAACAATGACTTTAAACTTGTCAGATCATTAGCAGTGGAATTGATTAGTAAGAGCTACAAAAAGGGACACTGCATTTTAAATATTCACTCTCCTGTATGCGTTAACCTTCTTCTAAGCGTGCTCATAGGTTTTGTGCCCTGTCAGTTGAATGTGTGCGTTTCTTTCCAAACAAAATCCTCTGAATGCCCGACATAATATAGTTCTTTTGTTGTCCTGTTCTATATCACAGGCTGAAAATGGAGGTATCGTCATGGTAAATTTCTTCACAGAATACATCAACTGTCCACCCGAAAACAAGACCGAAGCCACATTGAGTCAAGTCGCAGGTTGGTGTATAAAGTCGATACAAAAACAATGACCACATAACTAAAGCCTATAACAAAAGGGAAATCGGGAAACCTATATGAGAGACATAAGGGTGATGATTTGCTAACTAATCAGTGACATGCAATAACGAAATCTCGATGGTGTTTACTGGCTGAGGTCCCTTTAATGTTGGGCACAATCTTAGTTGTTGGAGTTTGCCTCCACGGCCATTCTTACGACGAGTTGATATTGTTATAGCCTCAGTTTGCACTTGTAATTTGTTTTCCATGGTAGACGCTTGAGATGAGGAAATGACTCTCACATTTTTTTTTATCAACTAGAAAGACAACTTTAATTAGTAATACCTAGATATGCTAGCTCATAAGGAACTCATAGCGGAAATGAGCATTTTCAAAGTTGATGAGAGATCCACACCCATTCATCCATCCGAAGTCCCTTTAAAATGATTCAGCTAAACATTCACAGGCATGGGCATTTTAAAGGCATATACAATAGTACCTGTATGGAACGGTCCATGTGTTTGATACATGTTGAATATAAATCTGTGTATTCGCAGCTACACAAAATGAGAGTATAATTCAGTATCTCTCAAAGACCGTCTAATCGAAGAGCTGATTAAGCTCATTCTTCCCACCAAAAGGACCCTGTGGCACAAGATTCCCGACTCCCAATCGGAGGACCCGAGTTCGATTTCCTCCCAGTGCATACGTCCTTGGACAAGAATGGTGTTTTTACCCACCTTTATGTCCCTCTTGACCCAGGTGTATAATGGGTATACCTGGCAACGCTAGTGTAATAACAATGGGTGCGTCTATCAACTCTTTTTCTCGGCAAAAACAGGTTTTCCAAACGGCTTTCAAGGAATTTTTAGGAGTTGATAAACTCAAAGCTGTTTTGATTATGGGGTTCGGAAAGCCTTTTCGAAAGCCGCAAATTTGTGCTTTCAGAAACAGGTTTCCGAAGCAGGTTTCCAGAAACCTGTTTCTAGAAGCCCTTTGAAGCAAGATAAACGCAAAGCTGTTTTGAAACGGCTTTGTACTGCGGTTACAGTATATGACCCCCTTCTCCTCTAAGTCAAATTGCACATTGCAGCTGCGAAGTGACAAGGCCAGTTTTCGTGTTCGCGATGAGTTGATAAACGCAACTATTTTGGAAGCCGTTTCTAAAGGGCTTTGGAAACGGCTTTGGAAACGGCCTTTGAAAGCCGTTTCAAACAGGGGAAAGATGATAAACGCAGCCAATGACAGGGCCGTCTGGTAGAGCAGTGGCGATACTGAAGAGGCTACCCTGCATGGATAAAGAAGTCCTTATTATCAAAGAACTTTTCAAATGCTTTTTTCCCAGATCACATGGATCACATCAAAACAGTTTGTGGCTGGACTTGTGTTGGCATCGGCAGTGACTTTGACGGTGTGCCCCTGTACGTGACTCCGAGAATGAGACTATTACCTCAAAGTGGGGATACATCACACAAACACACACACACACACACACACACACACCCTCACACACACACATACTTTTTACAATGATATTCATTCATTATCATTCAAATAATACATAGACAATATAAAGTGGTACAGCTGTACAACAAAGTCACAAAATAATCACATAACTTGGACATAAGCAAGTGACAAAGTACTTATAATTTTATCCTACCTCTTTCTACTTATTCTTCCTGTGTACTACAGACACACACATACACACACACACACACACACACACTTAAAGTAGATTTTGAAAATGACCTCCACTGTCACTTAGAGGACTTATTGTCAGTGCACACTTTGAAGAAAGAATGATAAATTCAGTGCGATCGGAGACAAGCAGATGTCTTTCCTCGATGGAGGGCGATGGTCTCTGTCACGAACACGCATACTGAATTCGAATTTCCGTAATTATAAAGGCAATTATGGACCAATTTTACTGAAAATCATATAGTCTGAAGAGAAAGAGTACAATTTGACAAGCGCAGCAGCGAAGATTTGATCAAATCAGATTAAAATCAGAAATGTTATAAAAATTGTGAAGTGATTTAAAAAAAAAATCTTGAGCAGTCAATATCAATATGCAAATGAGTGAGTTGATGATGTCATCGCATCAAGACTTGGAATTTGTACCCCCAAAAATCTTGTAATATTATGAAATGTGTTTGTTCAAACACAATTATGTCCCAGTCTCAAATCTTATAATAATCATATCTGACTTATCATTAATTCTTCTGAAGTTATGCAGGCATGGATGATATGTTATACACTTTTATAACACATAAAATGTATTCATCGGCTTTCTGTACACGGTTAACAGAAAATTGTGAGGAGATGACATAACCAGCTCACTTATTTGCATATTTATATATCAGCTGCTCGAGAATTGACGAAACTTCACAAACCTCCGTCTCCAGTATCATGCTGCCTAACTACAGTTCATATATCCAAATTCAGACTGGACAGATGAGAAAAACATCATTATCATATCCAGCATTTCAAAAATGCATTAAGAGAAACATGGAAGATTATGTACTGACAGATCTTTATGAAATTCAAATTGAATGTGACTGTGACTGTTTTCTTTCACTTGTCGTTAAATCCCCTTTCTTCATAGATTCAAGATTCAACTTTATTTTCACTTCCATCAAATAAACAAAGAAATTATATACATTGCATATTATGTACAGGATATTTGTAATACTTGCAGAACGTAATTTGACAATGTACATGTGAAAATGAGAAGTAGATGCAATTACATCTTTGTTAATATATACATAAAGCGTATAATGCAAGTCAACTAAGGATGAGGATGGAAGTGGAGGGTCCCACTAAGAAGCAGAGCTTGTACGATATGGAACCCTCAGAAAATACACAAAACAGCAATATAAAACAAAATAAAACGAACCGATGTCAACTGACATCAAGACGATTGGGAAGGGAAAAAGAAAGAAAAGGAAAAAAAGAGAAAAAAGAGAAAAAAGGGAAAAAAGGGGGAAAACTACAGCACGTGCCATCGTGGACGCAAGCAGTCTAGATTCCATAATGTGAAATAAGTGATGAAATACAAGCAGGATTGAATATAATGCAAAACATTTTTTATACGTAATTATGTAGGTAAGAATGCAGGAGAAAAAAAGAATAGACACATCGTTATATTTAGAACACAGACAGGAACATAATTAGAAGGAGGACTTATGTAAAAAAGAATGATGACTTGACTGAGATGATAAAGGGAAACTAACTCGGTTGGGTGTTGTAAGATTTCAATAGAAATAATTTTAATTTATTCTTGAAAGAGTTCAGAGATTGAGCTGTTGTAATATTGTTGTGAAGTGAATTCCAATACTTTGGCCCGTCGTAGATGAATGTATTTTGAGCCAACAAAGTTCTCAGAAATGGCAAATGGAAGTCATTTGATCGCCGTGTTGGATAATTGTGAATGGATTGATTTCTTTGAAACATTGTTTCAAATATGTTTGGAAGATTATTTTTGTTATAATTATACATAAATTGTCCTAGATTAAACAAATACAAATCATTAATTTTCAATATTTTATGCTCATAAAATAGTGGGTCAGTATGGGACAAAAATGCAGTATGACATATGACACGGAGTGATTTCTTTTGCAATAAAAGTAATTTATCTAAAAATGTTTTATATGTATTTCCCCACGCGAGAATACCGTAATTTAAATATGGCAGTATTAAGGATGAATATATCAACAAGCAGGGACGACAAAGGAAAACAAAACTTAAGCTTATTAATTATACCAATATTACGTGAAATGATTTTACATATACTGTCAATATGAAATTTCCATGAAAGCTTATTGTCAACTGTTATTCCAAGAAATTTTACATGGGAAACTTTTTCGAGTGGAGTACCATCTAAAACAATATCAACAGGCAATACCTCAGTATAGAATTACTAAAGAGCATATATTTTGTTTTTTGAAGATTAAGAGATAGCTTATTTGCTTTTATCCACTGGGCAACATTTTCTAGTTCTGAATTTATTGCATTAACAAGGGTAAGAAGATTATTGTGTAAAAAAAAAATAGATTTGAGTCATCTGCAAAGATAATAAAAGAAAGAACATCTGATGATCTACAAAAATCATTTATGTAAACATTAAACAACAGTGGACCTAATAAACTTCCCTGTGGCACCCCACATTTAACATTTAATATTTGTGAATTACAACCATTTAGAGAGACATATTAGTATATGCGTATTCATTTTCTCATCTCTACATTGATTGTACGTGACGTTGATGTGTCTGTGGCTATACACACCCTTGCAATAATGTCTCTTTTCATATTGTGTGGAGAATAAGTTAAGTCATGCAACCAAAGAGATTGTAATTTGATGCAACGAAGTGATAGTGATGGATAAGTAGAAAGAAAAAAAGTCTTCCAAGGAGGAGCAAAATTTAAAGAACGGAAGAACGGAGAACTAGCTTGATTTCTGCAAAGATTTAGCTTTAATTGGAAAGACTGACTGACTGACTATTGTGAATATTATTGTGTCTTAACAATGATTGACAAATCCCTGTATCATTACTCCCTCGGGGAAGTCGTTCTGCATGCGACAACCGCCATCTTTACACGTTTTTCTTTAAACGGAGTATACAAGTAAGTATGTAATCGATAGGCATTTATATTCTTTGTTATCCTTGAAATATTTGCATCACACGTCTAAACATGAGAAATATTGGCTAAAGATTCTGTTCGTTAGTTTTGGTTTTGTGGGAGATGCACTACTAGTATATAGATAGCAGGTTGTCAGATGGTAGCGTGATATTCAATTTCAAAACTGCAGCATCGTTGTTGTATTTATGATAGACGCGACGCCTTCAGCTACATGAAAGTAACCAAGTCGTAAGGTCTTCCATGGGCTCCTTTCACAGAAGTATTAATTCAGCTTTATCACATGAAAAATCCTAATTTCCCTTACCCAACCTCATCTTTTGTGTGTTTTGGTTGTCATGTTCGGACAGCACACCACGCGGTCTGGAAGACGTGTCCAAATTTCCAAATCTGATCGCAGAGTTGATCGAGAGAGGCTGGACGGAAACCGAGGTGAAAGCCGCCATGGGAAACAACCTTCTACGAGTGCTTCGGAAAGCAGAGGAGGTTAGCTGCTATATAGGCCTTTACAGCATATGACAGCAATAACACTTGTATTTGGGCTCTAAAAATCCTCTGTATGGATAATAATATCAGATATTGGTATTGTGTTAGAAAGTAAGTTTACACTTGAAAAGAAATTTGATAAAAGACAATTAAATTTCTTGTCCAATGTAGGTAGTCGAATATCTAATGCACTTATTGTGTCGCCGTCGTCGTCGCTGTTGTTGTTACTACTATTCTTGTTATTTGCGTTTGACCAGACTAAAATTGTTGAATGATGACAAACTCTTAAATGTCCGTAGGAAATGCTTAAGCTTCCAGCCTGATGTTGGTGTGACAATTTTCTTTTGTTGGCATTGTTTTTCGGTTCAAATCCTTATAACAAAAAATAACAAATGACTTCAAATCATCCCACTGGGGGCGAAAAACATGTAGTCTAGAAGAATGACTGTTCATGTTGTTATGTCTAATGCTTTCGTTGACGAATATTGATTAGACTCGGATAAAGATGTTTTCTGGTTGGGCATTCAGAAAAAGGAGGGCTATTAAGATTTTCCTTGACTACCAATATCTTTTGTCAATTTTGAGTAAGACCGTGCGTCCGCGCACGTGAATGTCTTGCTGTAGCGAAGTCTCCTCAATTTCATCGGTTTGTTTCTATACATTTCATCTAATTGAACCATGGGTCAGAGGATGATATAGCACAAGTTAATGACTTCTATCAAACCAAAGCTGTTTCAACCTCCACAAACATGTTTCGGGGTTGTGTGATATTCCTTTCCTTCTTTTTTTTTTTTCCAAATAGTACTGTAATTGGAATGTTGTTTGTGTCTTCTTTATTGCGAATTTAAGGTTCGAGATGAACTACTGTCTTCCCAACGCCCGGATGAGTCCAGGACGCCATTCAACAGCGGAGGAGAGAAGACGAACAAATGCCGGACCGTGTACTATCAAGGGACAAATGGCCATAGAGGACGCCGTTCACAAGTTGAAGAAACATCCTTGCATTCGAGCCGTGACTATTGCTTATAAAGCACGATTTGTTTCAAATGAAATTATTCTGCTAAAATGTATAATGACAATAACTATAAACACTAGCAACAGTGAAAAACTCCACTAAAATGGGATAAAAAATATTTGAACACTAATAAAGAGTGAATCTCTAATTTCCAAAAGTCTTTACAACAGTATATGGTGACCACCACAATAATATGCAAATTCGATGAGAGGACTCACGCTGTCTCATTGCTCATAGTAATTATGCCTTTTCTCATTGTCCTGAACTTTTATGTAATATTTACGTTTCTTTAATTTGACAGGAAATATCCTTTCTACTGCCTGAAAGCGTTTGTTCTTTCTTTTTATTACTGAAATGATAAGTTTTTAATGATGTTTTCATAAGTGCAAATATATTATTCACGGAAAATATATTTTCAACTATTTAACGTTTTGTTTGTATCTTAAAGGTTGTAAATAGTGTCATTAATACTGTCTCATGTATGATTCATAACATGCGCATGGATGAGAGTGAACGGTATCATTAATGTTACTCATGAAACTCACTGTGATGTTTATGAGATTTTCTTCATGTCATTCAGGCTAAACTTGAACATAATGGGAGCTCCATTTGAATTTTGTATTAATAGTTTGAATTTAGTTTGCACGCATTAATTGTATATCGGGCCATGCAAATCATAAGTGATAGCTTTCTGGATGCCAAATCTGAATCGACCTTCGTTGTGAAGACAGTGCATAATATCTTGATAGTTAGCAAAGTGAATCCATTGACGCATAGTCCCTCAATATCATTATAGCAACACGGATGGCAGATTTGTTTAATATTCCTTATTTTGGTAAATGATTTATGTAACGTCTGACGAAGGAGAACATGAATATTGTTTCCTCAGACAACTGAGAAAAATGTAGACTATTTCAAAAAATATGTTTATGTCATATTAGACAATGCATCAACCTTTCGAGCTTACAAACAGTGTCACACTTGGTATTCCACTGCACATCATGAACCTGTAAGACGTTTTTCTTTATCAAACAAGCGAATAAACTTATTCTATCTCATTATTTTTTTTCTCAAAGTAAGAGTACAATTTGTATAAGCAGTAAGTCAAAGTGTGTGATAATGATTACAGATTGTACATAAACACAAAAATAAGATATTTACAAAATAATGTGTCAATAAACCGATGAACTGGTCAAACAACGTACAAACATTATCGTTCTATAATTGGAGCAGAGATTACAAGGTTTAGGAGGAGCAGAAATGAAGAAAGATGGAGAGAGATAGAGAGAAGGGCGGTATTGGATATGCATGGAGAAGAGAGGAGCAAAGAGAAGAGAGAAATTGACTGAAACTGAATGAAAACAGTAGAACCGAAATAGTATGTGTCGCAGGGCCGGCGGAACCGGGGCCGATTGGGTTCGCCCCCCCCCCCCACACACACACACACCTTTTTTTTTTTTTTTTTTTTCCCACAATACATAGGAATATATAGGCTGTGACCACTTTGGGCCCCTCCACTTTTTTTTTAAATCCCTGAAGTGACACCCGAAGATTGCAACAGAGCGACTTTTTTTATTGGTCAGCCGATGAAACCTTGACCTGTTTTGTTTGTTTGTTTTTTTTTTTGCTTTGCTGATATAACCCGGAAGTGGCAGTAGAAATATTTGCCCCCACCCCACTTTTGAAAACGTGGCGCCGGCCGTGTGTCGTATAACAATACTCGCATATAAATATTGTTGAAAACTTCTCCATCAATCCACATTACTGGGTAGAATTTAAAGTGTTTCTTTTTACTTCAAATATCAGAACAAGAAAAATCACACAATTTTCTTGCTGCCGACAATGTTTTGAAATTTACTAACAAATTTTTAGTTAGAGGTGCTTGAATATTCAATGTTTTGTTGTTGTTGATATTGATTCTTGTGTTGCTCAGTAAATTTCTCCGCACAATATTAATGTTGCGTGGATGATGGCTAGCGCAAGTGATAAAATTCGGAATAAAAAAAAAAAACAGTACAAAATTTTATGTATATAGAGACAATGGGAATAAAAAAGACATGAACTAAAAAAAAAAAAAAAAAATAACCTCCACATGCACCCTGAGCAGTTTTCTTTTCAAAGAAAACGTCGCATATGAGACAAATTCAAATAATGTTTATTGCGTGAGACATTAATAAGTAGGCCCTGTCATGATGAAAGAAAATAATATTGAAGGAAATTACGGAAACAAGATCGAATCTCTCTCGTCATTTGACTAATAAAATATGTAGTGGGATGACGCAGTGTAGTGTTTCGAAACTATACAAAATTATTATGATTATAGGTATACAGATGAACAAAATGAGACTACGCAGAACACCGTCATTAGACACTCTTGTGCATTTCTAAAGATGTAAATGATCTGTGACAGGGCCTGTTCAATATTCCACTCATGCAGGGACAGCGGAATTAACCATGTATAGGGTTGGGGTGCTGAAGCCCCCCATGTGTTTGGCTCTGAAAGACAAATCGGACAAAAAAAAATCGGGAAGAACAGCCACAATACCCATGACTAGAAGGTTCCATCCTTAGATAAGTTCAAGGGGGGGGGGGGTGGAATACCACTGTCCTCTGAGCCTCTGCCTCTCACCCGAAAACGTTCCGTGGTCCCTGCCATGCATAACAGAATAATAATCAAATGAAAATAATTTCTCAAGGCCATTTTACGACAGGGATATGAATTCTATATATAGTCTGTATTTATAGCTCCTTTATGTCAATGCCAAAAAAAAAAGAAAAGAAAAGTGCGTGATCCTTTCTTATCAGTGTAACTTTCCCGGCAGGAGCGTGATGATATAACTTGCTCATCTTCATGAATGTCCCATAGTTTAGAGCACTAAACATGATTGAATGCTGAAAAGACCTCAGCACTCAGCACAAAAAGAAAGTGAGCGCTTTTTCATTTTCAGATTTTTCATATCTGACTGTAAACCAATATAACTAGATATTAAAGTATAGCAAATTTCATACTCCTTTACAGTCTGTTTCGGTATGGGGTAACATTATCTTTAACGACTTAACTTTACATGAATGAATATGCCTTTGTAGCCTACATTTGTTTTTCTCTGTCAAGGTGCACAGGCAAAATGTGCTATGATTAATGGACAATCATCTGCCAGTGCTGTGTTAATACCCCCTCACATAATGAAAGGGATGGAAATAAAATGACCAAGGTTACACAATGTCGATGTCTTTGAATGACAGTTGATAGCACTGTAGAGTCTTCGCACTCCCCTTCTCTCCCTTTCTGTTTATCTTTTCCAAATGTCATTTACGGTAATATATTAACATAGAGTAACATTTTGGTAAACCTGAATGTAAGGTGGGTTGAGGGAGACTTCAAGGAGGGAGAGCAAATCCCTGCTGGAATAGGCCTAGTGGGATGGTATAATACACCTGTTTAATGGTATACCAATCTCCGAAAGAGAGATATGAATGGCGTAGCGCGCGAAATAAGTAATTCGGAGCAGTGACTGAAGTTACCGCCAATAAATGATGTTTGCATGCGGATTGCAGGGATTGCCCCTGTTTTACTACTTCGCATCAGCGCAATTCGAAAGGTGTATGTTGTCTATAAGCCTATCCGTGTAAAAGTTCTGGGTATTGTAGTACCTACATGTAATTCTTCATAAACACATGACGTGTTGAAAATTAAACCTTCTTCATATAATTCACGAAAGCTCCAATGTCTGCTTCAGTCCTGAAACTTGGGGGCGAAGGTCACGCCGAAAGCTAGTTCACTGCTCAACACATAGGCTCAGACCTCTCCAACCACAGACTTTGCAAAACATAGAATCGTCTTCAATAATTAAGAGCAGTTGAAAACAGCCATGCAGGAAGTATGGTAATTTGCATGTGTCAGTGCTGCGTGAATGGCTTTTGTTAATGTTGCTGAAAAGAATGCACATTCACCTTCAAATACCAATAGCCAATGCACCTGGTTTAGAACAACACATACAGTTGTCATGAAGCCCTATCTTATAGGTTTTGAATACGTCAGTTGCAAATCCATCTCAAGAAAAGGTCTGCAATGACCTTTGTCTTCACATGCTCAGCTTGGAACTGTGAACTGGCTTATTGCAGGTGTTTTCTGAAACAATCTAAACAATCGAAGGAATATATGTTTGCACTAGCCTGAATCTGAACGAAAGCGTGTCCACGAGCCAGCCTCCAAATGAAGTGTTCTAGGCCTACTTTGTAGAAAAATTCACCTTAATCAACCAGGGCTAATTTCTATCACGCTGTTCGTCCAGGGAGAAAACCAGTTAAATTTATATTCTATCCGAGCGAGCGATAACAAAACATTGAACTATAGGCCTTATATTGCTAGCTGTCTATAGGATAGAGGATTAAAGACGCTTATGATCAAATTCAAATGAATATTTCCAATAACACAATCCATGTTGTCGATACAAATTCAAAGAAAACAAAGTAAACGAACAATATTTATTACAACAAAAAGTGCATAATATTATGATATAAATATTCAAAATAATTGCGTTAATGGAAAAGAGGGCCCCATTGCACGTAAAAGACAAGCTTGTAGGAATGTGGAATGGGCCTTGCACTCAATACATCGAAATTACAATAGAATGAATGTAAAGGTATACTAAGGCCTACTCCTTGTGCTGAAATATCATTTCTAAAGTGTTGTCTAGACACACTCACAAGTCACGGCCATTTCAAATTACCCAATTTCAGCAAACCTTTGAAAAGGCTAATTTTAAAAGACCTCCACGGAACTTTTAAATCCCGAAATTCCAAACAGCATTTTTTTTTCAAAACTCTGATAGGCCTATAGGCTCCCTAACACATGACTGTTCATAAAATGGGAACTCGACCTCCATGTTTATCAAGTACACAGGCGTCGACCAGTTTTCAAAATCATAAGAGGGGGCAAAACTCAAGATCTATATGCGGGGGAGCGAAGCGACTTAAAAGGGGGGTTTGGGGATGGGGTATCCCTCCTCTAATAAGACTAACAAATAAAGGGAAATTTTGTATTTTCAGAACTGAAATTCAGCAATTTGGTGTACATTTTTGGTGAAATATTTGGAATTTTTTTCTATCAAAAATGCATGGAGGAGGTGTGGGACAGGGCCGGCGGAACGGGGGGAGGGGCAAAGTATAATAGGCCCCTAGTTATTCTATTTTTGCTTGTTAGCAAAAAAAAACAAAAAAACAAAAAACAAACACACACACACACACACACACACACACAAAAAACCAAACAAACAAACGAGCAAGAGGATCCCGGTTCCTTATAGCGGCGGGGGGGGGGGGGGGAGGGGAGGGTGACATATTTGAACAATATTCAATGAATGAAGCAAGAAAATTTTGATATGTTTGCCTCCCCACATGGGGGTGGGGTCAACTGGCCCTTGCCCTTGCGGCCACCCCCCCCCCCGGCAATCGCCACTCTACAGTCGACGCCCGCGCGCCCTGAATATTAAAGGACAAGTTCACCTTCATAAACATAAGGATTGAGAGAATGCAGCAACATCAGTAGAACACATCAGTGAAAGTTTGAGGAAAATTGGACAATCGATGCAAAAGTTATGAATTTTTAAAATTTTTGTGTTGGAACCGCTGGATGAGGAGACTACTAAGGCTCGTGATGTCATATGAGTACAACAGTATAAAGAAAATGTAAAGAAAATTCAACATATTTTCACTTTTTTCGCATAATAAAAGGGCACTTGACTTGCCTCTTTCTAAAGGCAATGGGAATAATATTACCCATAACATTATGTCAGTAACAAGTCAAGGGAATGTGTACTTTTTTTCAAAAGATGAAATTTTGTGAAATTCTCTTTATATTTTCCTTATATTGTTGTACGCATGTGACATCATACACTGCAGTAAAGTCTTGTCATCCAGTGGTGACTGTACAAAAACTTCAAAAATTCATAACTTTTGAACGGATTGTCCGATTTTCCTCAAACTTTCAATGATGTGTTCTACTAATATTGCTACATTCTCTCAATCCTTATGTTAATGAAGGTGAACTTGTCCTTTAATAATGGCGGACACGTGGCTTGATTAATCCCTCGACAAAATATACCATCTGGTATATAATGTAGGACCTAGATACATAAATGAAATATAATACATTGTACTGGTAATTTGTAATTATATACATAAAACAAACATTGCTTATGCAATAGCTAAGAAAAGTTAAATTCATAAAAGGTAAAGAAGAGAAATAGAGCGGTGTCATGGGCAACAATAACATGTTTGTTGCCGCATAATATAAGCACAAAATGCGTTGTTTATGATTATAATAATGATAATAATAATACAGGGTACTTATAATGCGCCAATTCCACATAACTAACGTGCTCAAGGCGCAGTAGAAGAAGTGAGTTATGAAATAGAAAAATCCTTACACAAATTCATGCACATGAAAATGAATGACACAGTAATGATGATGGAAAAAAATCAAATTCTACTGGAAAACGGTTACAAACAAATAAAATTGTGATCTTTGATACCAAACGTGGCATTGGGGATCACACTTCTCATTTTCTTTTCAATTTTCTGTGCTGTTTTGTCATCAATATTTGTTTTTCGTGTGACAAAATTAGCGATGAACTGGAACTCACAGTTTTTGGTTGCACGCAACAGCTAGCGATGCTGCGATGTCGCGTAGTCAAGTATTAGCATTAGCAAGTCTATTTGAAGATACCATAGGATTCTACGATTTCGAACCACCATGTTCAGAGGATAGATTCAGGCGCGCCAAAATGGTTCATGAGACTCGGGCTCTCCATGGTGTAGATCGTGCATGCATTTACACAGGCCCGTATGCACAGCGTGAGCGTCCGGGGGATATACGAGTACACACATTCACTGTATGTTAGTATACAACGTATAAAGTAGGGAAGGTCATTTTTACTCGTTCTGAAGTTGTGAACTGTGAACTGTGAGCAAAATTATCAAGACTTTATTGGCAAAGACGCGTAATTTCTTGCTTTCCTAACTGCTACAGAGTTCTCCTCATAATGGCGAACATAGCAGTTGATAAAGATGCGTTTTATCGGCGTATGAAGAGGATTTATGATGAATGGGAGGTAAGCGACAAATCATGTTGTTTCCTTAGCAGAATGAGACGGAGCAAGTTTACCTACCTAACGTTTGTTATTCAAGAAGTCCTCATGACATAGTCATGTCATGACATGCATGTACAGCATGTTTTCTCATTGATTTGCTATTTTGTGACTACCAGTTTTATGCTTCTGTCTAAGCAAGTTCGGTTTCTTAGATTAGGCTTTGTATGAGACCAGTGTAATACTAACTGTTAACGTGTTAGGTGGCTCCACTACCGAAAACATGAGTCCATTTTGGGGGCTAGACAAGAGCTATCGAGCTGCTGATACTAATTAACAAACCTGCGGCATGCTGCACTGACTACACACCACTACCATGCATTTGCAGTAAAACTTTACACTGAATATTTCAGTTTACATTAACATGATTAAAGGCCCTGTGATGTAGATAATCTACATGAATTCACTGAATTTTTCTGGCTAACTGAATAGAATATTCTATTAATAGTAACGTTAGACTTCTATCAAAATTCTATGGTATAGACCCCCTATGTCAGAAATCATTTGTCACATGCACCCTACTCGTCCTGTATGACACATCCTGTCATCAAGTCACCAAGTTCTGCAAGAATCTTCAAGGTATAGGAAGCAGACTTAATAGAGTATCTACTGACAAGAAGGCAAATAAGACAATAGGGTCTATAAATTTATGTAGACTCTACAATGTAGGAACTATTGTAAGCTTCAAATTCGAGTTGCAACAAGTTTGCAGCAATGTGTCAATGTATTGTGTGTAGCCAGGAGAACTTTTTTCTTGTCATGTGAGGCAGGTTTGTGGAATGAAATCTGAAGTACAAAGCAAAGATTAAATGACTGTGACTTGTTAGTGAAATTACAAGACTATGATACAAAAATGTTACATTAATAATGTGAATATGAGGCCATTAGCATCATATTTTTTTTTTTTTTTTGGAGGGGGGGGGGCCTTTTAATTACCAGTAGGTTAACCTGGTTAAAGGAGGAAAAGGGAATTGAATGTGGGTTTCCTATAGAGTCTGGCCTCTTATAATTCCACTTTGTTAGCAAAAAGTTGACACTGGCTAACTTGCAATGTATGCCACTTGTATACAAAGCCGTGAGTTTATGCCATGCCACCCAAATGGACAAATACAAAACAAAGAAGGAAAGGAAAAGAATGTTGAGCTTCCAAGACTTCTTATCTGTCCATGAAGTGGGCTCACATTTTATTGTAGTTCTAACTAGAGTAATACATGTATCTCAATGAATCCATGATTCTTAATATCCTGCAGATATTACAGTAAATATAGTATACTATCTTACATTTATTGTATAATGTATTACAATTGTATATCATATTGTATGATATGGTATCTGATATGATATGATATATTATATATTGATTAGATTATATTATAATTATTACGATACATTACATTATAAATATATTATATTATATTATGTTATAACATATTATGTCAAAATGCTTTTTGTTGTTATTTTCTTAAAAAGATATGGTGTATAGTGAATTCTTGTGACGTATGGATTTTCTGCTTTGCAGTCTCCGGCAGAGAACAGCAAGCTGAAGTCAACTGATGCCATAGTGACAGCTGTGGGAGTTGACGAGGATGTTGTGTATGCCAAGTCTACTGCTCTCCAGGTAGGTTTTCATTTTTCACTATATTTAAAGACTATAAAGTGGAATTTACACCAAGCATACATTGTACATGTATACTGGTATGTGGAATCATCGAATGCAGATAAAGATAAAAAGATAAACACATTTGTTTATATATACAGTTCTAAATTCTTTGATATAATGCTTTTTGTAATGTTTATGACTGAGATTTTATTTATGTGCTTGATATTTCCTTTGACACTCTCCCCCTCCCCCCCCCCCAAAAAAAAAAAATGACCAAAAAAAAAAATGACTAAAAAAAATCGGATAACAAGAGTCAAGGAAATGCTTTTTTAATTTTTGATTATGATGTCTGTATTCTATTGCTCAAACAGACGTGGCTGTTTGGCTACGAGCTCACAGACACCGTCATGGTACTGTGCCAAGAACACATCTACTTCCTGGCCAGCAAGAAGAAGGTGGAGTTCCTGCGCCAGGTCTCGTCCAATCAGGAGAAGGAGAACCAGAACGGCGTGCCTGCCATCACGCTTTTCGTCCGGGAGAAGGGTGACTCCAACAAAGCCAACTTTGACAAGCTGGTGGCGGCCATCAAGGGCAGTAGAGAGGTCAGGCAGAGGTCATGCTGGGCTATGTATAAACATAGCTAGACTGGGATTTTAAAAGAAAGTAAATTAAGCAAAAGAAAGATAGTTACCATGGTAAAGATAGTTCATTCATTTACATTTAGATGTCGTGATGGCGATCTTGGAGGAAGTCAGGTTTTTTCAACTTCGTTTAGAATTTTTTGGAGTAAGGATGTTGGCTAGAAATACTGGATTAATCATAATGCTCTACCTCTAGACATGTGGGCTTACTGTAGTTCTGTACAGAGTCTTCAGGAATATTAGCATCTCGTAAGGAATGGATGGACATCGAGGAGGACAGATTTAATATAAAAATTTGTGAGTAAGACTAGCAGAAGCAATGCATCAATTGAAAGTACAGATGGAAAAATGAAATTATAAGTGGAAAACATCGTTGTTGAACAATACAGAGTTTACCCATTTGAAAGGCAAGTAAAGACTGATGGTACACCAAAGTTAAGTAGCATATGCAGATGTTTGGATTTGTGTATTTAGCAGCCTCTATTTTTATGTGGTCTCTTCACAGGGCAGCACTATTGGTACATTCCAGAAGGACAAATTTCCCGGTGACTTCATGGAGGCATGGAGGTCAGCTCTCTCTTCTGGAGGACTGAAACCGGTGAGGATTCTGGTCACAACATTGTGTCTTCGAGCAAACTGCAAAGACTGGGATTGAGCAGATTTCATTGTGAATTTATCAGTCCAGTGTTTTGTTTTTTATTTTGTTTTCTTTTGTTCTATTTGGTTGTTTGTTGGTTCTTTTGGTGTTGGTGGTGGTGGTGGTGGTTTGTGAAAGATGCTGTTGTTGGTATTTACCAAAGCATTTGTATCATTTGTATCATTTGAACAATTGTTTTTTGTTTGTGGAGAGAGGTGTCTTCTGTAATGACAAAGTAAAATGTTCCTGCTCTTCATTTCATTTAGTGTCCTTTTTAGCTCACCTGAGCCAAAGGCTCAAGTGAGCTATTGCGTCGCCCTTCGTCTGGCGTGCGTAAACGTTTTACATTTTCATCTTCTTCTTGAGAACCCCATGACCGATTTTCACCAAACTTGGCAGGTAGCATCCCTAGGGGGATAGGATCTCAATTTGTTCAAATGGGCACCATGGCCCACCTGGGGGGCCCCAGGGGGGCCCAAACCCCCTAAAATTAAGGAATCTTTAAAAATCTTCTTCTCTAGAACCAGAAGTGATAGGGCTTAGTTAATACTATGAGTTAGTACATTGATGACTGTAGTTTCAAGTTTGTTCATGGGGGAATCGGGGGCGCTCCCCTTGGGACCCATGGGAGGGGGCTTGGGAGGGGTCCTAATGGGGCCTAAATTGTACATTTTCATCTTCACTTTGAGATCCCCATGTCTGATTTTCACCAAACTTGGTAGGTAGCATCCCTAGGGGGATAGGATCTCAATTTGTTCAAATGGGCACCATGGCCCACCTGGGGGCCCCCAGGGGGCCCAAACCCCCTAAAATTAAGGAATCTTTAAAAATCTTCTCTAGAACCAGAAGTGACAGGGCTTAGATAATATTATGAGTTAGTACATTGATGACTGTAGTTTCAAGTTTGTTCATGGAATTGGCGGAATCAGGGGTGCCCCCCCCCCCCTTTGGGACCCAGGAGAGGGGATGGGGATGGGTCCTAATGGGACCTGAATTGTACATGTTCATCTTCTTTTTGAAAACCTCATGATGAATTTTGACCAAACTTAGCAGGTAGCATCCCTAGGGGGATAGAATCTCAATTCCTTCAAATGGGCACCATGTCCCTCTTGGGGGCCCCTAGCCCCCCCCCCCCCCCCCCCATTAAGGAATATTTAAAATCTTCTACTCTAGAACCAGAAATGGTATTAAAAGCAAAGTTAATACCATGAGTTTGTACATTGATGACTTTAGTTCCAGCTGCCTGCCCCCCCCCCCCTCCACCCTGGAGTTGAGGAGGGGGATCCATATATGCAGACCTCAGTTTCCAATGTTCTCAGGTATGAGTGTGCAAGAATGCATGGAAGGTGAAATTGCGATACTCGGGTGAGCGCGTGACCCCCGGATCTCCTGTTTAATGATTGTATCTTCTAGCAGTGTTTTTGTTTATTTCTTGTTAATTAGTGTATTTTTCATTTTGAACTCTACACTTCATACAGAAATGATGAAAATGCATTTCATAGTAAAATCTGGAGAAATATACCAGTACATGATTTTATACTGTTACAAAAAAGGGCACTGATGTAATAAAAATTCTGATAAAACGAGTGATTTCCCTGGTCCCAAGAAGTTAATGCTCAGAGATTCCACAATACATACAGTGGACTCCCCTTGTATAATGTTCCAGCTTGAATTTTAACTTTGTTGTAAATGGAATGTTGTTATAACCGTGTTCGTTATAACGGGAGTGCACTTTAACAGTAATTGTTTGATAAAAAGTGTTCATCTAATAGAAAGCGAACAATTTCCCTGCATACTGGAATAAAATACAAAAGCAAAAACAAAAACAAAAAAAAAAGCAGCTGGACATTGAGTAGAGTTAACTATTCTTCCTCTCACTGACATGTGATGATGTCATAAAAGCACTGAGAAATCGTTTCACCTCGTGTGCTTGTTAAATCAGGTTGACATCAGCTCAGACTTTGCCAAGATGATGGCTGTGAAGGAGGAGAAGGAGATCAACATGATCAAGAAGGCATGTCAGGTGACCTGCGACGTCTTCACCAAGAAGCTGAAGGAGGACATCATGGAGATTGTCGACGCTGACAAGGCGAGTCGCGGGAAAGAGAGTGGGGCTGGGGATGGGGGAGGGGTGGACTTAATTCAGTTCAGTTTTATTTTCACTTCTGATCCAAGTTCCTCAAAATTTAGTGGATGCCCTGATTTGATTAAATATCAGTCCATTTTTTCCTTGGCTGGATGGTTTTCCACGACATTAGCTCTTGCCATCATTGAGAACAGATTATCCCATGATTTCCAATCTCCCTTTCAGTGTAAGTTTGAATCAATTGTCAAACAGTACTGTTAAAGACCTAATAAAATGGTTTAGGCATTTTTTTTCTCAATGATGTAATAATATTAAATGTTAAATTCTAAGTAATTCTATGGTTGTGCGGGGTTTTTTACTGTTCTGAATTTTGTTCTATATTTGTTAACATAATGGATGCAATTTCCTCGGTTTTGGAAAACTTGCTATACTTTCACCGCATGCGGCGCACTATCACTTCTAAATTGTGATGACGTCTAAGAACGGAGTCGTTCACGACCAGTCTCTAGCCGTAGCCAGCGAGCTGGCAAGGCTATGCTAGCGCAGCGCAGCGACAGCCGGCGCGCGGCCGGCCGGCGGCTGCACTGGCTAGCGCTGGCGGGGGAGCGAGCTAGCGAGCGCATAGCAGGTGCTGCGCTGCACTATTGTCATTGGCTAAGCCTTTAGACAAAAGAATATTTAATGAACTGTATCGGATTTAATACTGCCAATAATACAGATTACAACTGTGGTACGCTTGGATATCCATTATTTTCGGCAAACTCGTGAAATAGGCCCCACCACTGCTTGTCTGTACTAATAGTAATACTACGGCGACTCGCCTGTTTCAGCCCCACCGTGTGGCGTTCATCTCGGTAGGTAAGCACGGCGGTGGGGCTGCCTTCCACAGTGAATACTCGTGAATGCGGCGAAAATGACTTCATAATATGGCCCTCGGCTCGACTAATTTAACGGCCAATTTAACCATAAATACAACCCTACCTAACCCTAAACCCTAGGAGGACCTACCCTTGCTTGCTATAAACGTGCACGCGTGACTGCGGTGGGGCCTATTTCACGATAGCCCCACCACCACTGCGTGTCTGTACTAATACTACGGCGACTCGCCTGCTTTATAGGCCTAGACCTACTCGTGAATCCAGCCCCACCGTGGCATTCATCGGTCACGGCGTTTGGGCTTCCTTCCACAGTATGATTTTTAGCATAAAACAAAAACTACTCGACCAAAATTGACGATCATTCTTGGTATCGTTTTTCTTAGAAAATGACGCATCTAAATTACTGATCATATTGCAGAAACTGACTATGGGAAACTGGTTAACGTGTTGGGCTTTTTTTTTTTTTTTTTTTTTTTTTTTTTTTTTTTTTTTTTTTAGCCACGACCCACCCTGTAACAACATATCCCCCTAACCGTTAATCGTTAGAGTGTAGCCTCTGTACTACTACCAAAGATTCTGCTATTACTACTTACTAGTCTACTACACCTAGTGCCGTAGTGGTAATAGTACACTACTAGTAGTAGTACTAGTAGACAGGTACTACTACTAGTAGACTATTATAACTACTAGTAGACTGCTACTAGATCTACTACTAGACTACTACTGGTACCCAGTGGTAGTTTAACTTGTAAGCGCCGGCCGACGGGCCAGGCCACGGCCGGGACGCTCCCGCTTGCTTGCTGCGGCCGGAGTAGCCGCTCACTTTGTGAGCGAGCTGGGCCTGTTCTTCTAATCTACTTACTAGACAGTTACAACTTACATAGCCCGACCAGACGCTGTTAATACGCTACGCGAATACAGCGTCTGACCAACGAGCGGGCACCTACAAAGTGGGGAACCACAACACAACTACAAAACTTATGAAAATTTATACGTTCTTTATAAACAATGTACACGTTACCAAACGTTACTCACCTTAAGTGCATGCTTGTATTACAGAAGGTTCGTAAGTCCATTGAGAGCCCTCGTGATAAGTCCGTGGAACCAAAAAATGATACTTTCTGGCGGATTCCCTAACACCGTCAGGGTTCATCGTTGCAGAATTCAAAATGGCGCCTTGATCTCTGCGGAAATCTTTTGCGTGCGTGCGATGCGCTGCTTGAGTGTTGGTGTAGCAGCACGGTCGACAGCGCGACCTTTTGAAAGGGCATTCAGATCATGTGACCTCCCGGATATTGGAAATGGCCTGGCGTGAAAGACGATGTACCGTTCGTGAACCGTTCACACATGCTGCATATAACCATCATTTTAGGTAAGTTATCAAATCTAAATTTCAATATTCATAGCATAGATATATGAAGTCTCATTATCATTTTGTTCGTCAGATGAGTTTGAAGTGACAAAAAAATGATCTAAAGTATCAAAATTCAATCCGATCGCATGCTATCGTTGGACCCTCTTCGTGTTTGGAGCTTCGTTGGTACAGCCCTGTCGCGCTACGTATGTACAGCGGCGACTGGGCTGTGTATAGTTACAACTTACAATGTCAGTCATGTAGAATACAGTGTATCCTTTCTAACGTTAAACTATATGGGGGCATACCAGACATACCACTCTGTATTTCCCAGGCGATCGTTTCCGTGAGGTCTATTCTCGGGCTTGGTGCCATGTTCATACGCTCTTGCACTGGCAGCGGGGAGATGCAGCTGGTTCATATCGGTAAGGTGCAGCCCCACGATAACGTTCTGGTTCATCGGCTGCCTCTCCCTCCCCATCTTCCCCTTCAACTTCATGTGCCTCCTCTTCCTCTCCGCTATCGTCAGAGCTGCAGTCTCCATCATCATCATCAATGTCACTGTCGAAGTTTACCCATATAGGGGAAGACATTATGCTCGAGGTACCAGGTATCTGTGCAAGCTAACTTAGTGATAATGTACGTGGTAATGCGTACATGTCGACAGTCAGTGTGTCGACCGGGAGCGCACATCCCGCGGGGCCCGGGCCTGGCCGGGCTAGCTATCGTGTACGCGCGTGTACCAAGCTAGTAATCTGAGTGCTTGTGCTGAGCGGCGTCTGCTAACTGAGCACAACTCCGTGCTTATACGTCATCAATCGGTTCAGGGGTGTTGGTCACGTGACTATCTTTTTCGCAAAAGCTGCAACGGGGTCCTCCAAAAATGTGATATTTGGGGGAGTTTCTAGAAGCAATGAAAACCGGAACGACACTGACAACATATTAACATTGATAATCATGACATATATTTTACATTTCTTTTGCATATTAAAAAATTTTGCAAGCATTTTATTAGGTCTTTAAAGGGACTGTACAGTACTGGTTGAGGTAGGGATTCATGTTTTGAACATTCCTAAGTGAGATAATGAAAAGCCTCTTATAAAATATGAAAGAGCATGTAATTCTAAGAAGGATTCAACGTTTATTTGATGAAAATTGGTTTTCAAATGGCTGAGATATCAAAAAAAGTGCTAATAATAAAAGGCGACATGCCACAACTGTATTAGGATCTCTTTGTTTCACCTTGTTTTTGGATATCAGCCATTTCAAAACCGATTTTCATCGAATAAACTTTTGATACCCCTTAGAACTGCAGTCCCCCTTACATCTCATAGAGTGGTTTCTGAATATCTCGCAAAATGTTAAAAGCTAAATCTACACCTCGACCAGAACTGTACACACCCTTTAAGTGGTAGCCACCAGCATTTAGGTATGTTTGCAAGTGAAGGTGATTCATTGTGTTCTCTCTGAAAGTTGGGCTTAAAGGACAATCCACCTTCATATACATGTGGATTGAGAGAATGAAGCAATATGTACATATGCAGTGTATGATGTCACATGCATAGAACAATATAACAAAAATATAAAGAGAATTCCACAAAATTTTATTTTGTGAAAAAAAGTGCACATTTCCTCAACAAGTCATTGACGTATATTAAGGGTGATATTATTCCCTCTGCCTTTTGAAAAAGGTAAGTCGAGTATTCTTTCATTATGCGAGAAAAGTGAAAATATGTTGAATTTTCTTCATATTTTCTTTATATCCTTTTACATGTGACGTCACAGGCTTTACTAGTCTTCTTGTCCAGCAGCGACTGAGCAGAAACTTCAAAAATTTGTAACTTTTGAATGGATTTTACAATTTTCCTCAAACACTGGTGTGTTCTACTAATATTGCTGCATTCACTCAATCCATATGTCTAAGTAGTTGAACTTGTCCTTTAATGGCTGTCCTGTCATTTATTTGTCTCCCGTGCAATGAGCAGAAGGTGCGACACAACAAACTGGCAGAGAGCCTGGAGCAGGCCCTGGAAGAGAAGAAGTACCTGGGTGGGGTGGACCCCTCTCAGGTGGAGATGTGCTACCCTCCCATCATTCAGAGTGGGGGCAACTACAACCTTAAGTTCAGCGTAGTCAGGTGAGTGCATCAATTCTTAGTAGCAGTTAATCTCCTGGTCTGCCAAGGTTGCGAAACAGTCAACTTGGTGACGGTGACCCATAGGTCTCACCACCCAAGTATATCAGCTGGTATCTTGTATGTTTTCTCCACTTTTTATCAGGATTTCTCCCTACTCGTTAAGAGAGAAGTAAAGTGGGTTCTTTTATGTGCATAGGGTGTAGCTCTCCTGCACCTGGGAATGACAGGGTTAAATCTCCTTCAAAAGACTTCTCAGTGAGGATAAAATACCATGCCAAAGGGCACTACTGGCAGGTTTGGACCTAACGTCGTGCATGCATGAAAACCTGTGTTCATATCTGCATCGTCTTAACCACTCAGCCACTACAGCCCCCCATAAAATAGACAGAATTCAGATGATACCATGACTGGGACTGGCTTGTCACCACAGTCAGGGACCATACTGCTGAAGGGTTACTTCATTCCAGTTCCATCTGGGAATTCAATAGATTCCTGACATCATCAGGCTGCAGAAAAAAAAAGCAAATATACAAGGCCAGCGATGACAGACAAGCTTATGCTACCCGTGAGAAATGGTCTTTATAGACAAGAGAAAAAGCATTGCAGTTGCTATGCACCAACAGTTCACTACCTTTTCTTCCTGATTTTTTTTTTTTTTTTACATTGTTATACAAGCTCTTTGCTGCATGCTTTCTTTTTGCTAGACGAAAAAGTTTATGAACAATATATTGTAGTTTGGCCCATTATTATTGTTATTATTGTTTTGTTTTATTTGACTCGTGTCTTTTTTTCAAATGTGAATGCATAAACGTTTCAAAGTAGCCTATGTGTTTTGCTTCAAGTATTCCTTACGCATTAGACATTCCTAGCAGTGGCTCTATTGCTATGTCTCATCTTTTCATGTTATTGTTATCCTTTCAGTGATGAACACAAGATGCACTTTGGGGCCATCACTTGCTGCATGGGTGTGAGGTACAAGTCGTACTGCTCCAACATCGTGCGCACAATCCTGGTGGACCCCACCGAGCAGCAGCAGCAGGTGTACCAGCTTCTCCTTGAAGTGGAGGAGGCAATCTTGCAGGGACTGAAGCCAGGTATGATACAGGGGGCTATGGGATGGGAATGAATGTAAGGCAGGGCTTGTGCTAGCTTGGTTCTTTGGTCTGGGATAACTGTGTAATTGTCATCAGCAACCTGCGTGCACATAATTCTTGATTAGATTTTGAGCGGGGTAGCCTTGAGAGGGTTCACTAGAGGCTCGAGAGGCTCTCTGAAAGGAGGCAATCTTGCAGGGGCTGAAGCCAGGTACAGGGGTTACCGGTGGGGGGGTCTCTGGGACAGGAATGATTGGAAGCCGGGGCTTGTGCTAGCTAGGTTTTGTGGTCTGGGGTAACTGTGTAATTGCTGTCAGCAACCTGTGTGCACACAATTGTTGATGAGATTTTTAAGGGCGTAACCTTGAGAGGGTTCACTCTTGGAAGTTTTGGGTTAAATGGTAGAAGCACTCGTTTGCCAACCATCATAGGGTATTGCACACTGACTACAAAAGGAAAGAATTCATTGTACCATGATGGACAACTTGTTGGTAATGTATTGTACTCTGGACATCCAAGACTGATTTGAGACATTATGACCTCTGAATTCCTGGATGATGATGTTTAGGAGATGCAAATGAATTGAAAGATTTGAAAAGGAAACTCATTCCCCCTTGCTATACAGTATAAGACAGCAGTGGCTGTAAAATTTTGATTGTCATAATCCAGCACATCTATCGCCACCTACATATGGTGTGTCAAGGAGCTTTGGAGGTTGCTCTGAAGAGTGCTAATACTTTTAAGTATTTTTGCTTTTTTCCTGTTCTCCGCTCCTGTAGGTGCCAAAGCCTGTGACGTGTTCCAGGCAGCAGTCAATCTGGTCAAGCAGAAGAAACCAGAACTCGTTGGAAACCTCACCAAGAATGTTGGGTGAGTTCTTCAAGCTCTTACAAAATTTAGCTCTATGGCTTTGTTGATTTTCCACTAAAGTTTCTTCATCTTATTATATGATAAAAGTTTTTCTTCACATCAAGCCTCTTGCCACATTGTTATTGGCCTGAGATTACTTAAAGTGTTCCTGTATGCCTCATATATTTAATTCATTTATGGTTATTTCATTATTTTTGTAATTCATTTAAATTTCTTTTTATGTTGATGGCACTTGTTTCTTTCTTGTTTATCTATTTAGCAGTTTCTTTTGTTTGTTAGTGAAGTAGTTATTTGGATTATCAGATATTTACCTTTTTATTTTAGTATGTACAGTATTCATCGCATAATCGGGCATCTGATAATCGGGAACCTCGCTTAAATGACATATGCTTCCCAGAAACATTTCCAATGCATGTTATTTTCACTGGATAATCGGGCGGGGACCTCTGATAAACGGGACAATTTTGCGTCAAGCAATCTTTGATTTTGTTGATATTTTACACAAAAAATCTACCAAAATACCACAACAATATTTCAAAGATTGCCTATCAGTTGTCGTTTTCATCGAACTTACAAAGCAAGCTTCGGACTGGTGTGTTTTGACCTCCGTCCATCCAGTACACGTACATACATTGTACATAGCCATGAAAGCGCCGTGTATACGTATCCATGCCATTGCGAAACATGCTTTCGCGAACATTCTTCTCCCCTACATAAGCAAAACCATGTGCTCGCTTGCAATTCCTACTCAGAGAGTTGACAGAAGAAGAACCCGGTTGCGATTACTCTACAGTACATCATTGCGAGAATGCAGTGAGAGCTAGAGGGTCGCGCCGAGGGGTAGCGCAGTTGTGTGTGTGTGTCTGTGTGTGTGTGTGCACTACATGTACATGTCATATGCCGTTAGTGTATGGTAAGTGCTCATCGCGAAATCGGGCACCCCGCGTAAAGGGGCCGTGTTTGCTACTCCCAACCTGTCCCGATTATGCGATGAATACTGTATTAGGAATTCTTTGCCTCACTACATAAGAAGATTTAATCGCTGTCTCAGAAATTTGCTGAGTATCTATGCTACATGAATTTTGTTTTCAACCCAGGTTCCTGACTGGGATTGAATTCAGGGAAGGAACCATGGTGCTGAATGCCAAGACAGAAGAGACGATTAAGAAGGGTATGGTCTTCAGCATCAACATCGGCTTCTCCAACCTGGACAACAGCAGTGGGAAGGACTCAGCCAGCAAGAAGTATGCCCTCTTTATTGGAGATACCGTGCTCGTCAATGAGGTAAGTCAAGTTTGCCTACTGTAAAGCAAGATATTTTTGCAGCATGAAATTTTCGCAAATTGGAGCCGACAGTCGTTTTTGCGCCATAGAATTTTTGCAAATCGCCGCTGGCGTTCAGTGCATATAGTGTAGACAAGAACTTTTGTGTGTGCATTTTAATTTCACAAATCTTGGCTCTTGCAAATTATGCAAAATTAAAATACACACTAACATTTCTAGTTTTACAGTATATAATCTCCCCATCCAGGCTGTGAGCCAAAATGAAAGTTTGGGGTCGTGTCTGGTGTAGTCATTACATCATTATTGTGCATTTTTGTGTATCGTTGTCTACACATATTTTGTGTAATTTCTTCTGCTACTGTGGCTGAAGGTTAGGATACATCTGTCATACATCTGACTTTCTGTAGCTGTGATTACCAGTATCTCTGTTTCCTTACAATACAAATCAATTAAGTCTATTTAAAATGTATTTTCATTTCGAGGTAAAGTTTGTCATTTCTGTACCTTACAACGTTTATCTCCTTCTGTAGTTATGAACTCTACGTTGTAAAATGTGAAATATCAGTTATTGTATTATTTACTGAAAGCACAAAAATGAAGTCCTTCCTGATATAAGGAAGCAAATCAAGTAAAAAAGATAGATCTGTCTGAACTGTATCCCACAGCTGGATGAAGCATATGAGTTTGGTATGTAGCCACTGAAGATTGATTTCAAAATCACTTTGTTATGACCCATCTATTTGGTATCCATATTCATTATCACATTACCCAAAGTTTTGCAAAGATGTTTAAAAAAGTAAAGTTATATCTGAAAAATTGTAGTCGTTGAAATAATTGTAATAATGTTCATTTTTCATGCTGTTTTACTATATTTTACACCAGGAGGGGGCAGCAAAGTTATTAACTCCAGTCAAAAAGAAAGTCAAGAACATTGGTATATTCCTGAAGGTAAGCATGGCCAAAGATAACTGTCCTTTAACATTTTGAAGCAAATATATTCAGATATCTTAATTGCATGTAAGAATAAATCATCAATTGAACTGTAAGCACTCTGGTAGTGAGTCTCTGTGTTGTTATGCTACCTGGTCTACTTTTTATTGCCTTCAACAAACACTACTGTTGTGAGCTTGACTTGGAATGTAGTACACCGAAACTATATCCATGTCTGTGATCGTACTATTTAAAAAAAAATTTAAAAAAATCAGTTACAAGTGTGAAGACATGAGATCCATACTGAAAATTTCATATAAACTCAAAAAAGTATTGTTCAGAATTATATAAGAAGTCAGTAAGTGCATTTACAGATGATTGATCTAAGTTTGATGATTTGTTGCCGTACTCTATGTGGTGATAATGTCTGCAGAGAAAACTTGTTTTTTTTTTCTAACTAAAGATAAAGTTTTACAGAAAGCAGTTACTTCCTTTCCACCTCAACCATTAACCATCTTAATTATGTCTACCACCTGTTCCTGTATGTATCCATGACAACCACCACCACAGGGTGAAGATGAGCAGGAGGAGGAGAATGACCAGAACAAGAAGGAGCAGGAGGAGTTGTTGGGTAAAGGGATGCGGAGGGCAGTGCTGGAGAGCAAGCTCAGGGTGAGTGATGGAGGCCCAGTGGGAGCTACCGTAGAGCACAGTGCTTGAAGCTTTGTACTCGTATGAAAGATGAAGTCTGTTATTGTATATATCCTTAGACAAAGTGTTTTACATAATGTTCCTCATCAACCCCCCCCCCCTTCTTGAAGAGCAAAAAAAAAACCATATTATCATACATACAACAACAACAAAAAAAAAAAGACAAAGCAAGTTGTACCTGGCAGTGGTTGGGGTAAGATATAGTGCCTGGGCCCTCTGGAAGAGAAATGCTGATACTGTTATGCCATACATTTAGCGAGTCTAAATCTTCACGAAGAGGGACCTCGCGAGTGGTCGAGTTCATGATCATGGAGTTTAGTGCTGAATGGAGAAATGTATACATGCACGTCACATTCCTATCAGGATCAGATTCAATATTTCCGCGTGTCTTTAAATTGGCGAATAGCACCTGACTTGTGAAATTCACGAAAATAGAAACGTCGCAAAATATTTGGCGTATACAGTATTAAAGACCCTAAAGCGGTCAAAAAGCCATGTTGTTACACGTAATCCATACTTACAATTATTACACTATAGAGGAGTGTGCAAGCCCTCTACCATGATATGAGGCATAGAGAAATGTGATATTTTTTCCAAACAAGATTGCTCTTTGTGTTTTGTACATAGGTATATAGCCTATATAGCCTATATAGGTATAGGCTATACTATAGGTCAGTAGCTTCCCAGTGTGAAAATGGCCACAGAGTACCTTTGCTTGACTCAATATCTTATTGTATGTGTCTCAAAGTAGTTTTAGTTTATATAGATGAATCTTTATGATGTAATGGTACCGTCACATGAACTAAAACAGGTCATGGTATCATGTGTGTACTATGTGAGCTGGTGTGATGCCATCCATATTATAGTAATTTGCATAGATATGTGACATTGCTGAATTTTTCAGGGATCTGCTGTTTCATTACAATGATAGTTATAACTGCATGCTCTTTGAGGCATGCTCTCCTTTGAAGATTATCTTGTATAATGTGTGTGTTTCCAATACAGAATGAAACGTCGTCAGAAGAGAAGCGCAAACAGCGCCAGCACGAGTTGGCTGCGCAGATGAACAAAGAGGCGCGGCTGAGATTAGCAAAAGCAAAGGACACAAAGAGTGAAATTAAGTGAGTAAGAGTCAAGATGCATGTGAACAAATAATGAACCTTGCAGAATCATGGTTCCCCGTTACCCCTTCCCCACTCTAGATCCCTTTTGTGCTTTTGCATCATGCAGGCATGAAAACCGGATGTTTTGTACTGATAGTACACAGCGTTGATTGCCTTTAAACCGTAGTGTGAATGATAAAGCGATTCAGGAATTCATGGATGCTGGAAATTTATGAAATGTAATTATTTAACATTGACAGTAATTTATGCACATTTGTCAACTTTTGTTTCCACAGTCCTGTGTGAGCAATTGTGTTAACCATCAAGACATATAAGTTGTAGAAAGGGAAGATATGCGGGGGGTGGGGGGCACTTTTGGATAATAGAAAAAGTTATTGTGTTTGGCATAACAATAACTGTTCATCATTGCATGAAATATGTACTCATTAATTGGATGAATACTGGAAGAAATTACTAATTTGTCGATTTGATATTGATAACAAGGCTAAGAAAATCAGTCAACTTCCCTTAGCACATCTTTAGTGACCGCCAGTGAAAGTAATATCATGATTATATTTTTTGCGAATAAGATGGTCAGGGGATTAAAACATCTTTCACTGACAAAGATGCCTATGACAAAGTGGTTACGTAGGTTTGACTTTATTTGTGTACACTTGTAGGGTCCAAAAATCCAGTGTTGCCTACAAGAACCCCGCCCAGATGCCCAGAGAACCAGACATCCGACGCCTCAGGATATTCGTGGACAAGAAGTATGAGTCAGTCATCCTACCGGTGTTTGGTGTGGCCACGCCCTTTCACATGTCAGCGATCAAGGTACGGTCATGGCAAGGACTTAATCTGACAAACTGGCCTCAAGAGTTATAATATGCCATATCTCTTCTGACATAATGTCATCATGTGCAGAGCAAGTCAAATGATTTATAGGTAAGAGCTAATTTTTGGTAGGGCTATGTCTTGTGAAGCAGTTTGACAGAATTCAGTTGCCATGCACAAGTGGTACAGTTTCTGTAACAGCTGCTTGGCAAGATGGCAATCACCTGCAAGTATTGCAATTATTGGTACCATGCACCTGCAAATATATCTTCCATTCAATGAAAAATTCTCTATGAAATTAGGTCTGGACAAGTATTTTTCATGATAAGATGAATGGAAACTGACGTCCAAAGAATACTTATTTTTTGGTAGAGAATGACATTCATGCCTCTTTTTTTCTTTTTTTTAATCCCTCCTCTTGTTTTTGTCTCTGTCTATTGTCATCGCATCTGTATTGGTGTTTATGATTGCCCAGCTGGCTAGTCACTGTTTGAATTTGAGAGTAACTTGTTCCTTTGTATCCTTTTTGCACAGAACATAAGTCAGAGTGTGGAAGGGAACTACACATACCTCCGTATCAACTTCCACCACCCTGGGAGTGCCATGGGTAGGAATGAGGGTAACGTCTTTGCCAACCCCGAGGCAACCTTCATCAAAGAGCTGTAAGTTGGGCTTGCATGTTGGTTTACCCGTGTGCTTTCAGGCATTTCTGGGTGACCAATGGGTTGTGCAATCATGCATTTTTCAGACAGGAAACCCAGAGCTGTGATTTTTCTTGACTTTATCTGTAGGAACAGTCCCAAATTTTTCTTGGAGGTGTGATACAACCTTTGATATGCATAGATGACTGATCAAAGCTGTATAGAGAATGATTCCTAGAATGAAAAGTGGAATGTGAGACATGTCATGTGTTTAATGAATATATTAGGTGTGTATCAAATGCTTTCACAGGCACATGACCAACAGGTTGCTTTAGGCACATCTCAACATTAGCCATAGCCTGGAGCCAGTAAAAATTGATGGTGGGCCACCAAACTTCCAAAAAGGGTTATCTTATGGTGGCCTGATCAGGCAGCTAAGATTCAAAATCAATTATGTTTCCTTTTATTTCAAGCCACCACATTTTTCTTTTTAGGGCCACCAAAATGTCAAATTTAAGGTTTTAGTAGCCCAAATGGGCCACAAGAGAAGAAAGTTCGTGTCAAGCCCTGCTTTAGGTATACATCGGTTACCAGGTCCTGTGACATAGTATCAGTCCAACTATCACTCCTGTTTGTACTATCTCAGTGCTAGAATTTTCTCGCATCAGTTGCTCTCATTTCAGTGTTTTCCTTAAAGAAAGTTTTTAAGCCAAGGCCAAAAAAAAAAAAAATTGTTGTATTGGCGTAACCTGCCCGACCCTAAAAAAAAACCCGACCCTGAACTTTTCCCCAAAAAAAGAAAAAAAAAAGGAAATACATCGTTTTTACCGAGAGAGGGTGCGATACGGGTTTGCGAATTATCAAAAACAACAACAGCTGGTGTCGGAAAATGGCCGCGCAGTACAGTGTGTCGGCGACCGGCAAGTCCGGTTTGAAGATTTTATTTAATATTATTCGGAGAATCGATTTGTCTGTGGCGCTGGGTGATTTAGCCCAGAAATTTGTTCGTTCGTATTCTGACCAGTATGTCATGACGGCTGTTAAAGTGGGGAAGGCGGAAACAGGTCCATTCAAAGATGTCCTGCTGTCCGACCAGAGTGCCATTCTGTTGGATATGGGGTTTCTATGATGATTTATTTTACTCTATATTTCTCCATGTGAATACAGTAAAATCTTGTCGTAACAAAAACTCTGAAATAACAAATGCCTGTCACAACATTGGGTGGAATTCTCGAAGGTGCTTTCATTTTAGACCATGGTTCAGCCATGGAGTGGTTTAAGTTGGAGGCGAGTTCATTGGACCACTTTGAAAATACACGCTTGATTTAGCGCATATTTCAAAAGTGGTCCAATGAACGCATCTGAAATTTAAACCACCCCATTTGTAAAACCAAAACCACCTTCGCGAATTTCACCCCCCTCCCCACCCCCCTATTTTGGGTGGACGCCTATACTTGTTCCCTATTTTCAAAAGACCCCCCCCCCCCCTCATCTAGGGAAAACATTCAGAAAATGACCCCCCCATCTACAGAAACTGACAAAATAACCCCCCCCCCCCCCCCCTTTTCATAAATTTCTAGGGAAAATCTTCTGGAGGTCAGTCCAATTTTTTTTTTTTTTTTTTTTTTTTTTTGGCGTGGGGGCTCTGACCCCCTATCTACGAAAGAGTTTTCAACAGACCCCCCCCCCCTCCCCCCATCTACGAAAGAATTTTCAATGGACACCCCTATCTACGGAAAAGACTAAAAAACACCCCCCCCCCCCTTCATAAATTTCTAGGGACAAATCTTCCGTAGATAGAGGTTGAAAACAGGAACACGCATGCGGTCTCCTATGGGTTCGAGTGGGGGGCCAGGGTGTTTTTCCATGTCCAAAATATGATTCTCTTATAATATTTATTGCTTTTAAACCGGTGATATAACAAACTTTGGATGCAACAGACCCTCTCTATTGAATGGGGTTTTGTTAAATATGAGTTTTACACGTAAGATACAGGTAGCCCAAAAAAAAAAAAAATTCGCCCGCCCAACCCTATTTGAAAATCTCATGTTACGCCAATACAACATTTTTTTTTTTGGCCTAAGGAGTGATGTTTCAGTAAATGATCCAATGTTAGACCTTGATAATGGACAGAATTGTGTAAGTACATCATGATGATATCTTCAGCATTGAAAGTATCCATAGAACAGCTAGAAATGCAGACATGCAAACATTTTTATTGCTGTCTCCCACCTACAGGACATATCGGAGCTCAAACACAAAGGCACCTGGTGAGTCCACAGTGCCGTCAGCAAACCTCAACACAGCATTCCGTCTCATCAAAGATGTCCAGAAGAAGTTCAAGACAAGGGAGGCAGAGGAGAGAGAAAAAGAGGTGAGAAAGCAGGTTCTTTCTCAAGGTGTGGGAGTTGATGCAGACTTTCATAATTTTTACTTCAGGTGTGGTCTAGTATTTTATGTGACAGTGGTAGGGTATGTGTGTACTCTTGTGTGTAATGATAATTGTAATAATGATTTAAGAAAAAAAAATAATAATGTGTACAACTTATGTGGCATAAATGCAGAGCAAAATGAAGACGAAAGCAGAGTTTAACATGGTTGTGTACCATCGAGTTTAGATATCAAAGATCAGTATCACTTGTGATCCTTCCAAGAGAACTAGTTTTATAGGACATATGTGACCCGCTACAACAAAATGGTCCTAAAGTCGGGTGAGGCCGATTGTTTGAAAATTGCATGACACAATTCCCTAATCTTTCTGCTTTAAATTGATGTATAACACATCTTATAAAGATAATCGGCTGTGGAGATATCGATGTTTAAAAGAGAGCATGTCGAGACGTCTGGGAAATCACTGTTTCGAGAAAAGCGCCCTAAAAGATATCCTTGCGACGCAATCACGATCAATGGGCACGAAAGTCAGTATTCACCTCCGGACAATAGAAGGTAAGCCCTAGCAACCCCCGAAATGCTCATTCAAACACAGCGTCGGCGGTCTCCTCACCGACCAATCAGTGACCAGGATGAAGCGGCTGGGCATAGCGCACCCTGCCAGCACGCACCCGTCGACTAGGCAGTGTGCGAGCTTCACGCTTCGGTTAGCGGCAAGCAGCAAACTGACCAATGAGATCACTCTGGTCGTAGTTAGGGGTGGAGCCTATCTGTGGCGCTCAATCCAAATGTTCGAACCCGTTTCTGCTTCGTTGAAACGCCAAAAAACATGGGCCAGAAAAACGCTATTTTTTGGTCTTTCCTTTCATCATTTTGCTTCAAAATTTCGACAGACAATAGAAGACATGTCAGACTCTAATAATATGTCAAATTCAGAAAATCGTAAGTTTTGACCAATTTTGATGCTCTAACTTCAAACACTATTTTCACGGCTTTGACCGTGCGCGACTTTAGGACCATTTTGTTGTAGCGGGTCACATATACTATATTTCTTGGGGGCTATGTCATTAACAATTAATAATTAAAGTAGATTTCTACTTACACCGCAATTCAGTTATGTTATGGTTTTTGTCAATAACAGACCATGTTGTTCCATTAAACCTATTATGACAATCCTCTTGATTTAGAATTTACCGTAACATTAATATGAAATAAAGCCTCGGCTGGTCCCACGACACGTAGAACAAATCATGCGCACTACAGATATGAGAAAATGGTCACTAAGTGAAATACGTACACAGCCATGTTCACTAATAATGTCAGAGTGTGTTGTGAATATAACACTTTGACAGAGGTGAGGTTAGTGACACAGGTTGGTGTGTCAATCAGTTGTACTAAACTGTGTGTAGACGTTGAAAAGTTGAGCTTTGCTTTGCAGGGAAGAATGTACATCTTTCATATTGCAATTCAAGTCACTTAATGCAAAAATGTCAGTGTCTGGTGGACATGAAAAATTCACAGTTTATCAAAACCTCCAGTTTTTAATCAAAAACTCCAGTTTATCAACAACAACAAAAAATGCAGAAGCTGTTCCAGTTTGCCTATAAATACAAAATGCAATAAAATATTTTTGATAAGGTAGACTCACCTGGATATATATCATTTCAATCTCATGGTGTTCCAATTCACTTCTTCTCGCATAATATAGATGATCAGATATATAACTGGCAACACCACCACCTGAATAGTTTCTGTCTAGACCTTGGATTCTCAGTTCTTCATCCAAAACAGTGTCCTCACAAAATGTTTCATTTTAAACATAACAAATCAGTGTAGACAGTTATTGTTGACAAAGATAGAGCATAACAAATCAAGCTCATTCACTTAACTTCTAATTTTTGAGGGGAAAAAAAATTCTTTTTGGAGAACTGGAATCCTTTCATCTAACAGAGACAAGTTTTTACTCAAAAGTACATGAACTGAGGTCATTTGCAGTGCTCTGTACAACATCAATGACTGACGGCAGGTTAACATAGTTGCTGTGTGTCTCAACTCTGCAAGTCTTACTCCAAGGTGTACATTTATGCTGTATGGTGCTGTTATCATGAGAGAAGCCGACATGTATCTTGGTGCATTCTTCTTGGCCTTTTACCAAGTATGGACATCTGTTGTGTTTGGTTTGTGTGCGGATTGAAGGCAGCGTTGGCACTGTGGAGGCATTCCATGTCTACATTAATGTGCACAATGATTTGACTTACCACAGTTAGAGCAAGTTGCGTGATGGAGGCTACTGCTAATATGAATCTTGACTTAAGTCCTGAAAGGGATACTTAAATCGATGAAGCAAACTATTCTTTTTCATTTCTTAATGAAATTTTATAGATCAAAATCACAGACTGACCAAAAACCGACTGACATGTGTGATAAAATTAATTCAGTTCAGAAGGGCAAAATTATAATTTGCCTCCCCCTTCTGGATGAAAATAACATAGAGCAATGTATAACGTCAGATATCGGCATGTTGGTTGTCGCGGAACACATAAAGCATATATTCAGATTTTTAAAACAATTGTCGGGGGAGCAAATGTTCTCTGTTCAGAGCAATTCTCTGTTCAGAGCAATTGGCAGTGGACCAATTGTCAGCCGAGCATTTATTGGCGGAGTAAAAGTTGGCGTAGCAAATGTCTTGGAACATTTATCACGTAGTATTTGCCACGATTTTGGGAGTGTTTGTGGATGGAGCATGATTATGTTAAAGGAGCGTATGTCATAGACCCGGTGTGAGGTAGGCTTCAGCATTTGCCAGTTCTCTTCAATGTCTGTACCTGCTACAGGAGAATGAATTTTAATGTTTGTCATTGTTTCCCCTCCCCACCCCCCTCCTTGTGTATTTGTAATCAACTCGAGAGATTCATTTGATGTCAACATTACTGAATGTACTTGGACAAGACTCTTTGACCTGGGATATCAAATGCAAGATGCCAAGTCATTAAGCTTACTTCCTGAAATTGGAAGTTTAACTTGAGAAAATTGACTGGCCATTAATCAGTTTAGTTGTGATATTGTTGAGTGTATCACATCTGATGTAAAATAATGTCTAATTACATCTTTCCATGGGTGTGAGTTTTCCACGCTGGAATCAAATATCAATAATATTGTTGATCCTTGAAAGCATCTATTTTTCCTATTCCTTTAATCCCTTCACCAGGGTATTGTGAAACAAGACAAACTGGTCATCAACCCCAACAGGGGAAACCCCAAGCTGAAGGATCTGTACATCAGACCAAACATTGTACAAAAGAGGATGCAGGGCTCCCTCGAGGCACATGTCAATGGTGAGTCTAGTTTTGCTATCTTTCATGTGAACAATCCAGGGTAGTTTCATGAAAGGGTTAAACCCATCAAGTCACGTTGCAGAAACCAGGAATAGCAGCTGGGGTGTAATCACGTTACAAAGATGGTTGACGCGCACTTGTCTAGCACTTTCACAAGCAGTCAGTATCATTTCACTATCAGTGTAGTTCAACATTTCCTTTTTGATAAGTACCTGAGATGACCCATATTTTTTTATTAATACCTCCCAAATTTGATGGGATGTGATGAGATGAACTTTGAGAGTTAAGCCATTGATGAGAGAGAAAGGTTTGCGGTAACACCATGTGTACGTAGTCCTTATCTGGATTGTTGCCTGGCAGAAGAAGAGCCTAGTAAGAGGAGAATTGAAGAGGGAGGCGACATATGGGGGTTGTAGTGGGGGACAGTAGTGGGCTGGAAGATGAAGTTGCACTAGTGGAGATGGTAGAAAAGGGAACAGAGAGAGTGGTGAGGAAGAATAGAGTGAGAATCAAGTGAAATGTTCGGTCATCGTTGGGAGGAGAAAGATGAAATGGAAGGGAAGGGGAAGAGGGAGGAGTTGAAGATCGGAAATCATGGAGATAGGAGAGAGAAGTGAAGATTCAGAAACCAAAGAGAAGAACGATGCCGGCGAACAATGTGGACCATGAAATGCAAAATCAAACGGAGAAAGGATGAATGATCCCTATAAGGACTACATGCATATGGTGTTGTAGCAAACCTTTCTCTCTCATTTATTTCACCATGCAAACCTTCAAGCAACACAGAATCCATTGATGCTTAAGAATTATCAATCATAGTCTCTTGTTAACCCTAATCAGGCTGGGCTTTGGCTATGCTATATCGGGGGGGGGGGGGGGGGGGGGGGGGGGCGGATTCCTCCCCCCCCCCCCCCTTCAGATCTCGCCTATGGAACGCGCGATTGCGCCGAAAATCGGCACACGCGACGCCCGTGACGTATTCTATCAAAATGTATGGTTGCTTTCTCCGAAAAATTTTTCTTATATTTTATATTAATTAATTATTGTAATTTATGCATAAAATCAGTTTTGGGCTCTAAATCACTTATTAATGCTCCAATTAAGCCAATTTCTTTTTTAAAATGTTTCTTTTATCATTCTTCTGAGACATAGGATAAAAAAAATCTGTATCGAAATTAATTTCTTATGTATTTTATTGTTTTTTAATTTCTTATGTATTTCTTTGTTTCTTGACCTTTTGTTTTGTTTGTTTTTTGGCCAAATTTGTCACAGACATTTTTCGAAGCATTACTATGCTAAAATAAATTAATTTTGGCCATTCTAAGTGAAGATATGAATTTTTATGTGAATTAATTGAAAAAACACAATTTGCATTGGATTTGTACACAAAATCACGTTTTGGAGCAATTTTGGGGTGACAAATTTTTTCAAACGGACATTGCGTCAAAACGGTACGCGCGGGCGCATGGGTCTCAAAAGTTGCGCGATACTTGAAAGAAAAAAGTCATGAAACATCGCGGCGGGAGCTTATCGCGTTGAAACGTCGAGGGGGGGGGGCGGATTCCGCCCCCCCCCCCCCCCCCCCCCAGCCTGATTAGGGTTAAGAGTTTGTTGACCAATGCTTTCCAAATTCTGATCAAATTATCAAGTAGGCGTACTTTGATAATAGATCAAGGAAAGTGTTGATTGGTGCACTAGGTGCTTACTCTCAACCTTTATTTTTTAATTGACTCTGTCTCTCCTCTCTGGTTTATTCTTTCCCAGGTTTCCGCTACACCTCAATGCGAGGAGACAAGGTTGACATCCTGTATAACAACATCAAACATGCCATCTTCCAGCCATGTGATGGAGAGATGATCATTGTCTTGCATTTCCACCTCAAGGTCAGTGTCAAAACCTTTGTGTGAGATTCCTTCTCTTGGTGGATGCTGTTTGCCTTCAGTGATCACACAGTGGATGACATTTTGTCTCTGTAACTTGGCAGGATTTGCAGGATTCATGAAAATCGTCCATATCATACAGCCGTTGGCTGAAGTATGAAGGCTGTGTTTGACATTGTGTGGTTACAGCTTCATTCACAGCAGAAGTGTTATCAGCAGATACTTCTCTTTTTCAGTGATATTCATACTTACACATCCATGTACTTTCATGTGTTATAGCCTGATTGTTCGAGTGTCTTTTTAAGAAGAAAGTGAGAAATGTATAAAGATGTCAAATAAGGCAAAATACTGAAAATGTCTGTTTGAACCCATATGTAAAGCCCAGGATCTGTTTGCCTGTAAGATTGAAAAGAGCTTAGTGCAGTAGACACATCTTGTAGGTAAACATACATGTGTTGTGCATAAATGTGTATGTATATGTCATCTGATTCATCATCTTTTTGATACATCTGACATTTCTGTGCCAATGTGGTATACCACACAGAATGCCATCCTGTTTGCCAACAAGCGCCATATGGATGTGCAGTTCTACACTGAAGTGGGAGAGATCACTACAGACTTGCTGAAGCACCACAACATCCATGACAGAGACGACATCGCCAGTGAACAGGTACGTTCGTTTTTTCCCCCTCTTTGCCTTTTTCCAGTTTTCAAAGTGGTAATGATTGTTTGTAGACATACCATAATTTCTTCTGAGAATACTGGCGAAGACACCAAATACAAGTGTCCATTACAAAATATTGAACAGGTAGGAATCTTAGGGGTATAATTTAGCTTTCATGTGTTTGTTTAGTGTTGCACAAGAATGGTAGGATGGTTGTAATGTTAAAAAAGAATACATATAAGAGATCAGTCTCAAGGCTATATTCCTTGGTGCTACAAATGCACATACAGTCACTTGTTCAGCAGTTTGTCTGCTACAAAAGCTGGGGATACTATTAACTTCTTGACATTCCCCCCAACAGGCAGAGCGGGAGCTGAGGCACAAGCTCAAGTCGGCGTTCAAGAACTTCATCGAGAAGGTAGAGATGCAGACGAAAAGTGAAATCGAGTTTGAGGTTCCCTTCCGGGACCTGGGCTTCCCCGGTGTGCCCCACCGCAGCACAGTCAACCTACAGCCTACCAGCAGCTGCCTCATCAACGTTGTGGAATGGGTTAGTTACGAGTCTAGGTGACTTTCACCTGCTTGATGACATAGCTGTAAATTACTAAAGGGCCTACATGAGGAGGGTGGCACAGAGAACAAGGTTTTGGATTCTTATTGTCGCTGGGGTGAGAAAGCCTTGTATCTCAAATTTTGGTGGAAATAATTTTTTTTTTTTTGTCAATAGTCAGATAATCAGATATCTTGTCAATAGTCAGATAATCAGATAGGGATGTCCTGTCAAAATCCTATCTGTCTTAACCCCCCCCCCCAAAAAAAAAAAGAAAAAAAAACTTTCACCTGCTTGATGACATAGCTGTAAATTACTAAAGGGCCTACATGAGGAGGGTGGCACAGAGAACAAGGTTTTGGATTCTTATTGTCGCTGGGGTGAGAAAGCCTTGTATCTCAAATTTTGGTGGAAATAATTTTTTTTTTTTTGTCAATAGTCAGATAATCAGATAGGGATGTCCTGTCAAAATCCTATCTGTCTTAACCCCCCCCCCCCCAAAAAAAAAAAAAAAAAAAAAAAAAATGAAGTCACCACGTCAGATCAAAGGCAACAAAATACAAGATCATAGTTTCATATACTACATGGGTGTGGAGACCCCTTGGACAAGATTTATTACCCATTTTGTCCATCTTGACTAGATGAATAAGTGGGAACTGACATAGTGTTGGTTCATAATTTTAATGTTTGAGCCCTGCGGGCGGACAGCACTGATGCTGAAGAGGCCAGCATAGGTAAATAAGAATGTATTAATATCGGTATCCAGTCTCTTACTTCTTGTGATAGATTTCATGTTCTTGTAAGTCATGTTATCAAGTTCTGTGAATTTGAACCTATGTGTGAAATGAGGGTCTGTCTGATTAGATTTAAGCATCAGAACACCAATATGTGATCCTGAGAACAGCTTGTGCTACAAGTCCCTTCATGTGGCCAGTCATAAGATATGTTGTAACAAAGATGTCACTGCCACTCTGTTTTGCCTCCTCCCATTTTTTTTTTTTTCATCTCCAGCCCACTTTCTGCATTTCCCTCGATGAGGTGGAGCTGGTACACTTTGAGCGTGTCCAGTTCCACATCAAGAACTTTGACATGGTCTTCATCTTCAAGGACTACAATCGCAAGGTGTCCATGGTCAATGCCATCCCCATGAACCTGCTTGACCAGGTCAAGGATTGGCTGAAGTAAGTTTTACTGCCATATACATATTCCTTTTTTATCCTTCTCTCTTGTCCTTTGTCTATTTTTACACTCTTGAAAATGAGTGTTTTTCAGGAATAAGTATATGAAATGATCACCAGTCAATGTGTTCTCAAGGATGCTGAAAGTATGAAATTCCTTGTAATATGTAAATTTATATCAAAAAAAAAAATTGTTTGGTCTTTCACGACAAAACAAAACAAAACAAAACAAAACAAAAATGAATAATGAAATAAAGAGACCTGCAAAAATGTCACATGGTGGCAACTTCCTTAGTGCCTGAAACCCTTTGTTGTCAGCTGTTGTGTGATATTGCTGATAATCAAGTTTCCGTTACTGACATGTTATTCTTATGTCTCTGTGGGGAATTTACTGAAAGGGATCTAGCAAGGGTATCAAACCTGCCATCATTAGCTTGTAGGGGTCATGGTGGTAGGATTTATGTTTGTCATTTCTCGCTAATGTGTCTGCCAGTATGTTTGTTTGAAATTTAGGCAAGATTTTCTGAGTGTTTGTTGCCTCACTGCACTATATGTATTTTATTTCTGCCACCTTCATGTACTTGTATTCTTGTCTTGCCCCATCCTCTTTTCAGTTCATGTGACATCAAGTACACCGAGGGAGTCCAGTCCCTGAACTGGTCCAAGATTATGAAGCACATTTTGGATGACCCAGATGCATTCTTTGAGGGTGGAGGCTGGACCTTCTTGGAACCTGAAAGCGATGTGAGTGTTTGATACAGAAAGATGCATGAATTACTTGCAGTCTATATCTTGATGTGAGAATGCTTCTTGATGAATTAATTCCCAGGTGTCAGAGAATAAGTTATATATAGTAGAAGTAATGCCAGTACCACATATTTTATCAAGGATTTTTACAAACTTGGCAAGGCGAAATCAGAAATGTATTAATTCCCAGGTGTCATAGAATCAGTGACAAATAATAGTATACCAGTACCACATATTTATTTGAGGTTTTTCACAAATTTGAAAAGGCAAAATCAGAGTGTCAGGTCCATGGCCTTTCAAGTCTATGTTTTATTTTGTCGCAAGTTTACATACATCACAACAAGCAGTGTCAGAGATGGTTGTGGCAACTTTCATGATGCAAGGAAGGCACAGAAATAGCAGTGGTGGTGACATTGTTATCAAAATGCATGGAATGAAGTGAGTAGAGGGACAATTGGATGGTAGTCTCCACAGTGTTAAGTCAACTCAGTCTTGTCTATCATTAGATTTCTCAAGGCTTGGCACTACCTCATTTCAGTGAGATACATGTGCAATATTTCTTTTTAGGATAAGCCCCATTATATTCCACATACTAAGAATCTTGCTACAGGATTGGTCAAGAGCGGATCACGTGATAAGGTGTAGTTTTGCCCATCACATTGCCAGAGAAGAAAAGTACACTGTATGATGATAGTCATTTTCTTCCGCTGATCTCTTAGTCCACACAGTCCTAACGCGTGATATAACTTACAATTTTGAGTACGTGCAAAATAAAAGTGTGTTGCACTGTGGTCTATCATTTGACCTGGGTAAAGTGATAGACCACAGTGCAATGCACTTTTTATTTCGGTGCCATAGTGCCACGCGCAGGGCGCGGAGCAAATTCTTTGTTTTGTCATCTACGCGCATACGTCTAAAGTAAACTACGTAGCCTAAGCCCCGAGGATACCTAAAGACAGCTAAAACGGTTTCAGATGTGGAATAAAATGGGAATATCTAGGACCCTAGATGTGGAATATAAAGCAAATAATCAACTTTTAGTTTCAGGCAATGAGACAAACTATCACTTCCTCGGCGATCTGAATGTGTACGCTATCTTTCCTCAGCTGCACTTCGGAAAGATAGCTACATCCAGAATGCCTCGGAAGTGATAGTTTGTCCATCACCTTCACCAACGTTGATTATTTGCTTACTAAAGTCAGGGCTTGTGTCAATCAAGGTAGGGCTGGGTTGTGACCACACCCATGTCTGCATCTCTTCCAGAATGAAAGGGACGAGGACGACGAAGATGAGGAAGGAGACGACGCCTATGAGCCATCCGGGTCAGAGTTCAACGAGAGCGAGTCTGAGAGTGAATACAGCGAAGAGTCAGAGTCAGAGAGTGACTACTCTGGTAAGAAACATGTAGCATGCAAAATATATGAAAATGTTTGTGTGTTTGTATTTGTACAGTGTTTTTCAACCCCTTATGCCCTCCAAAATGATTTCATGCATGACTGATCCTGCTCCTATCTACAGTCACATTAAAGAGATATCTTGCTCCTATCTACAGTCAGGTTAAAGAGATATCTTGCTCCTATCTACAGTCAGGTTAAAGAGATATCTTGCAAGGTGTCTTGAGAGAACAGAACACGTTCTAATTCCATGTCTTCTACATCTGGTACCGCTCTCAGATAGAGAGGATGGAATCACCGTATTCATGGCCTGCCTTTAGACTTTAATCATTCATTTTTGGATTAGCCTCCCATTTTGCATTTCTTTCATTCCAGTGCACAGCAGGTGCACCTGTACATATGTATATCATGTATCCATTGTGATAATTGCCATTCCTTTATATCACTGTTCATGGTTGTGGGTTTGGATTTAAGCAAGATGTCAAGGTTATCAAGATGTGTATAGCGCTCCAAGCACCAAGTCAGAATGCATAGTATTGCCCCATGCAATCTCTGTTTCAGATTGTCGTACAAGTAATATCTGGAATCGAAACTTGCTGCTGTCTCACATTGTCAGAGATAGCGAATTGTGATGAATGTATTTCAGGTAGTTCCAACAAAGCCTTCCAATTTTACTGCGTGAAACACCAGTATCTGACTAAGACTTTGCCGATTGGTTGCTTGTACCAGCAGAGGAGGAGCTCGGCAGCAGCGAGGAGAGCGGCAAGGACTGGGACGAACTGGAAGAGGAAGCTGCTGCAGGTGAGTGACCTTTAAAGGTCCAGTTTACCTTTGGGAGCAGTGATTTTAAAGATGTTCAAGATATCACATTTGATGCATATGTATAGGTCTCCTGTATCACAAAACGACCTACCATATAAAATTTTTGCAATAAAGCCTACAATATAAGGAGATATCAGTATTTTTCTCAATAAACCGTAACTGTAGACGGTTTAATCTGGAAGTATTCTTATTATAACTATTGTTTAGATTTTGTGTATTTAACAATACTTAGCATCGATTATACGGATTCAGTTTTTTACAGTGGTTGTTTCTATCCCTACCTCGCATTTCAGAACTAGTTTAAAGCACTAATGCTGGGTTTTTGTTTCATCTGCAAATGGTAAACTATGCCTTTAACCTTATATGGGTCAAAGGTCAAGGTTCAGTCTGTTGTTGTGACTAGGGTATTCATCCACCATCAGGTAAACAGACATGTGGCACTTTGCCTGCAAGAACAGACTAATGTATTGACATTTTGAAAGTCTATGCATACCTCCATAACGAAAAGTTGTTTCTGACAATAAAGACATCTTGTCCAAAGCATGCCTGATAAAGCTACTACATGCAAGATGGATTCCAGGTTTCATATATATACATATTTGAGAGGAACACATGAATAAACAAGCTTACAACAAAATCCCCAGACAAAAACATGCATGAATTTGAACTGAAGAAAGTGAGACACTGCTTGACATAGCAAAAACTCCTACATGCAAAGTGGACCCTAAGTACAGGTAAATGTAACTTTTTCATGGAAATAATCCATAGATTTGAATAAATCAGTAAAGTGGCATATTATATGTTGAGAGGTATCTTAGGATAACAGGGTTCCCCGCCCATCAGGGAAATCAGGGAATGTTATCTTACACAGGGAAAAGTCAGGGAATTTGATAAAAATGCCTCAAGTCAGGGAAAAGTCAGTGAATTTTGATCGGCCCCAAAAATCGAAAGTAGTCAGTAAGACTATTGTTATATTTTGTTGCATATCAAAACAACATCCATTGGACAAAACTAGATGAAAGTTGGATGTGAAATTGTAAATGAGTTGAAATAGTTACCATGGCACTTTGGTACTTCATCAGGGAAAAATCAGATATTTTGTTCTCTTGAAATGCTGGGAACCCTGGGTAAAAACAAACAAACAAACTACTTTGACTTTGAATAATCTCTAGACTGGCCTATTTATCATGCCTTTTTGTGTCCCTACATTTTGCAGCGGATCGGCGCAAGGATATGAACCTGGAAGAGGACGAATCCCTGAAGAAGAAAAGTAGCAAGCGTGCCCCACCCCCCAAGAGGAAACGCTCCGGTGGCAGTTCCACTCCAGCCAAGAAGTCACGGCGTCGCTGATCCTCTCACTCGCCCCCCCCCCCCCCCCCCAAAAAAAAAAGGGTGCCATCTGGCCATTTGCCTCTGGCAGTAGTTGTATTATAGGACTGGTCATAAGGATAGACGACAGCAGAGATGGGGAACAAAAAACAACGCATGAACCTGCAGAACCATGTGAAGAAAGCATTTGTGTGTAATTTGTCCTGATGTGTTGTGTTGTGTATCATGAAAACGGATTCATCAGAATGCCATTTAACCTGGACCTCCTGTGGTGGATTACCACGCAGAGACGCTTAGTTGTGTCGAGAAAGAATTCTCTGCCCATCCACGTTTGCTGTGTGGAGTTTTGCTCCACTTCCAAGGGTCATGCTCGGTACGTACTCATGCCCAATGCATGTAATGCAGCACAGGGTTTGTACGAGGAGTCTACACTTCTTTCTCCCATTTCATCTTGTGTGCGACATGAATTCTGAGGTTTGTAGTATTCAGCGTGATGGGGTCAGTCATTCACAGATATTCCAGCATTTGTCAGTAATTTTGATACAAGGAAAAATATTTGTGATTACAACCTTGAAGAATAGCATTGGCTGTAATGATAGGGTGGAAAAAGTCAAAGTACTTTGCAAGCAACATCTATTATTATTTCTCACATGAGAAGTGCAGTACCAGACAGATTTTCTGCCAGAACCTCTGTTATCGCCTTGGTTTGTATGTTAGTTTAGTCATTCTGTATGTTTCCCAGAGGGATATTCCAGAATTCTGTGTATTAAAGGGACCAGACCACTCCCCCGAAGGCTTGAAATCCTTTGGAATATTAACTTTGTCCAGTCATAATAATGATAATTAAAAAAAAACTGGCAACTGTCTTCCCTATACCTCCCCCCACCCTCCCTGTCTTATAAATTAAGTATTCAAATCAAAAATAGTTTCGTAACTGGACACGAAATGACGCTAGAGATAACATGAAAAAGCAGTCAGTAGGGGTGTGGTATCAGTGACAGGAAGAATGGAAAATGTGCCTGATATTCTGATGCTCACATTTGTTGCACAGTGGTTGATTTTATTTTGAGAGCATTATACATACTAGAATGCAGTTTATTTGCGATGCATCTAGTGGTTTGCATCTGTGTGTCAGTGGGCAGCCAAGTTGAGAAAGCTCTGCACATGCAGCAGTGTTGGTGTCGAGGAACAATGGGATCAAAAGCCATCATGGTACGATTGCTGAAGTTTCCCCAGTAGTTGTCAGCATCAAAGTGTATGTCCAGTATCACCACTATATTGCATTGTGAATATTAGCACACACTCACACCATGTTTTCATGTTGCTCTGTGAGATGAAAAACTCACCATGCCTTAATGCACAACTTGCAAGATATATTCACAGATGTAACAAGGAAGACTTGTTGTGTCTGAATTTGTTTGTATTTTCTGTCTGTCTGTGGGTTTGTACAAATCTGTATATTTTGTGCGTGGCAAGTATTTCTCTCTTGGACCCCTGATGTAATTGTTTCGTATGATTCAGATCCTTCCCATCCCCATCCCCAGTCACCACCGAAGTCCCAGACACTGTACATTCCTTTGTATTGAAACAACCACACACCATAAATGGCCTCCCAAGCGATACAGACGCTCCATCTCTGTGTGTTAAGGGTCTAGTTACCTTGTTTCTGCCTAATTAGTCTAGATTCTGGACTCTTTTTATGATATCTTTATCCTTGCTGCACTGAGCTGCTAAACCTAACTGTACGCATCAAGGTGAGTGATGGCACTATCCCTATAACCTGTCGACAGGGAGAGAGAGAGAGAGATAAAAAAAAAGTGTCCCAGAACGATTGCTCTTAGATAACTTTCCCTCAGAGTGAAAGTGCATGATGTTTTGACCGCGGTCATCAGCGGAGAGCAATTAAGTTTCGACTCCTTTTCTCTATAGGCTGACAGGTTTTTGGGATCGCGCCATCACTTGACTTGGTGCGCACAGTGAGGTTTAGCAGCTACTTTGGTGAATGAAAATATCACAAAAAGAATTGAGAATAAAGACTACTGCCTAATAATCATTAATCTATTAAGTAACCCTCTCAGGATCTGTATGTTATTGAATTAAATCGACATTGTATGCAGCAGTGTTGCTGATTGTGTTGACATGGGTTAATGCAGAGGCATTTTCTTGTTTTTCCCTGTTGGCGGATTCAACAAAGTTATGGGTAGGGGAAACTTTGAAAGTGGGTCCGTAAACCAGTAGCATTTGGTAGAATTTGTTCATTGTGTGTACATTTTCAATTGTCTTCAATATGCAGCAGAAAAAGGAAGGGAATAACATGACCCAAGATATGTGATCTGCATCTACATTTGTCAAACTGAAACTTATAGTGATAAACATGTCATCATTTGTTTTTCTAGCTCAGTGTTACTGGTAAGAGGATGTATTTTCACAACGTCCAGTGTACAGATTGGGACACTATAAATACGTATGCGTTTTTGCTTCTGTGTCAAAGGTGAATATTTATGAAGATTGTGCAGATGGATGGATTGTTTGTACATAGACTCAATTTGTAAGAAATTTTGTAACAAAGGACACAGCAAAATCACCATTGTCCTTAATTTGTATGTTGTTGTGTTCATAACAAGTTTATCTTCAAATGTACCTGTATTGTACACTTCGACAAGAGAAAAAAAAAAAACTCATATATTTGCTTCAAATGAAGTAATTACTTGCTAATTCATTGTCCATGAAATTGTCTGTGTCAAAATAAATGCAAGATTTTGAGAAAGTCTGTGTAGCTGCCTGATATTGTATGAACAGACAAACAAGTACAATGCACTGAACACCGATACTGTACAAGATTTCATTATTGCGAGATTTTGCTGTTACATTTTTTTTTTTTTTTTTTACATGCATGTCTATGGCACAACTCAGTTGGTAGAGGTTGCTTACAATTTACTTCACACATATTTATACAGTACTTGTAAGTCAACTGATACACATGTTGACTACAATAATTTTTCAACACTTTCAGTTGGAACTAAGATGAATATTAAGGAAACCAAACTCAAACAGAAATGTGGATGGAGTGAAAGCTTTAATATTTAAAGAACACATCAGTGAAAGTTTGAGGAAAATTGGACAATGGATTCAAAAGTTATAAATTCTCATATTTTTGATACCATCATCACTGGATAAGGAGAATACTGCAGTTCATGATATCATTATGGACAATATAAAGAAAATATGATTCGGCACGCCGTACACCGGGGTACCGTTGTAACCCAGGGTACCGCGTTGTATAGCGCCATCTCATGCCCATTATTTATAATGCGTATCCGAATTCAGATACGCCGATTCTGAATTCGGATACGGCAAAGTCGTCGCAATGAACTAGCACCATAGGTGTTTTTCGAAGTACACTTGCATGCATTAATTGATGCATAATCACAAATAAGAAAACATTTTTGTGCATAATAATACTAAAAAATATTTTGACACATTTTTTGGTAAGCCAGGGTACAGCGCTGAAAAAAAAAAAAATTAATTCAACAAAATGGCGAATTTTCATTTGGTACCCCAGGGTACCAAATATTGCATCATATAAAGAGTAGTCCACACATTTTCACTTATCTGGTATAGAAGGGGGGAATAATATTACTTGTAACATATACATGTATCAGTAACAAGTCATTGGAATTTGTACTTTCCAGAAAAAATGAAATTTTGTGGAATTCTTATGCTTGTTTTTTTATATTGTCCATAATGATGTCATGAATTGTAGTAGTCTCCTTATACAGCAAAGATGGAGTTTTGAATCGATTGTCAGATTTTCCTTAAACTTTCACAGTGTTGTTTTACTAATATTGCTACATTCACTCAATCCACATATTTTGATTTTGATTTCCTTTGAAGTACATGCCACACATTTTGAGTTGGATTGCAGTTGGCCATGGAGGGAATGATAGGAGAGTGGGGAGAAAGACATCAAAACTGGATGCATTGTATTGAATGAAAATGAGATATACCGAGTACATTTTGACAACGCCAGTCTCAATTCCCAATATATTTAAGTGTTCAGTATTTTGAAGTTATTCAGCCATAGAAAAAATCTGAAATATACTCATGAAGACAGAAAAGATGGCCATGCTCAACTTTCATAGGAATTTAGTTTTTTTTAATATAAAACTTAATTCACAATACAGTGTATTGGTTAACAGTACATGTATCCTTTGGTCTCTCTCCACAAAATTTAGAAATGGGATTGTACAATCAACTTCACACATACACTTGTACATTGACACAAGTACGTATTGTTTATTCTGGCTAAATGTCAAAACCTGTTCCTTCCACAATCTTCCAAGAACCTTCAATGTCACTGAACGAGATTCGTTTTGCGGTCGACAAAGAACAGACAGGTTGATAATCGGTCCGCGCAAAAGCAGTCAAGCAGTACATGCATTCCTTTTCAGTGGTCAATTGCATGTATCCTCAAACAATGCAAAATATCAATGAGATATGAATTGAGCATGAGTGCATTATACACTATAAGGGCACCTGAATGGGGTGAACCCGGTCCTGACTGCTCCGTACATCTTTGTACAAGTTTCCAAACAAAACGAGTACGCTACGTACCTTGTTGCAAAAGGTAAATTATGCAAAAATACACACAATTCCGAGAGAGAAAATGACGTTATGAGTAAAATTTGCAAGCCTCCTGCATGGCACATGGTGCAGGCAACACTTGCCTATGCACACACAGTACAGCACTTACTTGATACACTTGCAAACATCCAATGGCTGATGAAAACAGCCAAACAGCAATTAGCGGATGAGATTCTGATGGAGAGGAAAATTATCATACAATGTGTATATTTGTTATAATAAGGGTTTTGGATGTCATTATTTCCTGGAATGTACAAGGAAGTACAATGTAGGCCCTATTGTGCTTGTTAGTCTGCCCTAGCTTGAATATCTTCTGGTATCCCATTCAATGCCATTCAATATATCAAGTACTGCATTGCAATTTGTTTTCACAGTGTGGACCCAAGATATGTCCAAATGTTGTTAAAGCATGGGAAACAAAGTTTCCCATTACATGAATGCTATTCTTGAAATCAAGACTTCACAAAATTATCACCACAAATAGTATGAATGCAACTGATATTGTCTAAAAGGTGGAAAATTGTTAGGTATTCTCTTGATATGAGATAAGTACTATACTTTCTCATTCCTGTGCTTTAATTGGGTCTGGATAGTGACTTCAACCACTTGGAATATTCCCAGTTTGGGAGATATGAAGGCAAGCGTGTGAAGTATATGCCGTATACAACTGTACAACATCTATAGGTCACATGCATTCAACATATGAAGTTACCCTAAAAAAGACGGCACACCAACTACATGTATCTCAAAGTGCAGTCATGAGGATGGGTGAAAGACTTGGAACAAGTATCTCTGTGATTTACCACAACTAGAGGCTGCCCAACACATAAGAGCTCAAACAAAGACTGTTGTTGATACTCACACATTGTATTGGTGATAAAGAGTTTATTGTTTGGAATCCAGGTGCCTACAGTCAACAAACTCCTAAAGTTTGGTTAACAGCTTTTTGGCATTGCCATCAATGACAGTTTATTATATACAGTTGTACATACATACACATAATGCAGGTGTACTGTACGAGCTGAAATTTTCGCGTACAGATATTTTCGCGAATTGCTACTAGGAGGACATTTTCACGTGTTGTTAATTTCGCGGTTGCGAGGTCTACTGTACTTATCTATTCGCACGTTGTTATTTTCGCGTGTTGTTATTTTCGCGGTTCAAAGGCGATTCGCGAAATTCGCAAAAATAAAACCACCGCGAAAATTTCAGCTCGTACAGTATATAGATCCCACACAAATATTTTTATGACATGAAACTTAGTACTAATGATTCATGCAGCATAAACATATCTGGGGTAACTGATGGATTGCTAAAACATTTTTATCAACATGAAAAAGATTAAAATGAAGCAGATTAAAAATTTCATACACATACACACACATACACACACGCACACACAAACACAAATTCCTTAGCATCATTTTGACTCATTTCATTATCTTTTCATGAAGTTTGAGAGAAGACAAATGACTTCGTATGATAGATGTGCATGGGTTATAAAGAAATACATGGATAAGAAGAAACTGGGGGAAAAGTGTGATCTCCCCTTTTGGAAATGCATGACAAAGCCAATTCGGGAGTCGACCTGCTAACATCTATTAATTTCAAGTTTGGGATTGTCTGTGGTGCCTGTGTCAAATACCACCAGCATTAGCACAGAACTTGATATCCCCCACTGATTGCAATGTAAATACTGACAATATTTGGATAGTGATCCACTCTGCAGGCAGGAGGTGAATTATGGTGTAATTCTTTTTCTTCTATTGTATACAGGTTACTGTACTGATCACAATAAGAAAAAAAAAAGCAAATGAGACAACAGACCATCAGATACTCTCCCACTGATGCAAACACAAAACCCCTGTCATGAGAGAAATACGTGTCCATGTAGCAAGTTTACACCAAACACAGATGTATACATTAACATTGTTCAGATGAGGTAAGATGCAAAATTTCAAATCCTTAAAACAATCCATTAGCTCAGTTATTGTTGTTCATAGAAATAATAGGGCTCAAAGACAGTCTGGTCACAAGTATCCATCATGAATATTGTGCGTATTAAGGATTGCATCTAATGCCTGTGCGTGCATACACACACACATGAATATACTCACGCACATGAATATACTCACGCACAACCTTAATGCATCGGACACTGATTCTCATTGATTGTCGCTTGTTTTCCGCAGCTTTTCACATACACATTGCACACACTGCTGCTATTGCTCTCACAATGCCTGTACGCATTTTGCATTATCATCACCTCTTGTGGACAGTGTTTGCATGCACTGGAAGAGTACCAGTTTGCTCATACAATTTGTTGCAACTTGACAAGATATGCTGTATGGAGTTCAGTCGATTCCCCCCAAAATTTGTCCTCGGTGTAAGCTGGGCATATTATCTTGCAGCATCTTTAAGTGCAACAATGCAATTGTCCCACACATAGGCCATTGCGATGCAATATATAAATCACCCATTGCCTACTCATCACAATCACTGCCACGTAGTTGCAGGATTTTTTCGGCCAATGGCACAAAAAACATCATGCTAGGGGATGTGTCAATTTGCAGGCAAAGCAAAGGACAGCGCGGGTGTAATCAACAAAGGACATTAACGTGAATGCAGTGGGCGGAGTCAGTGTCATAACACATTCTTGTTGAGGGCCTCCTTCAGAATCTTGTCAGTGAGCTCCCACATGGCCACCCCAAGCTCCTCACTCTTGGCCTCCTCTGACGGCATGCAGGCACAGCAGTGGTTGAAGTACATCCCGCCCACTCCCTCCAGCTCCCGTGCTGTGGCGCAGAAGATACTGGTGGCTGCCCCTTGTTGCTATGGAAACAGAAAGAGAGAGAGAGAGAGATTTCACACCATTCTTCCTTCTGGCTGTTATCTTTAACTAAGAGCTCAATCAGAGTAACAGGTTTGGCTGTTATCTCCTAATATTGTGCATACATTTCCACCAAAGTTTGTTCTAGACTACCAAATAGATTAAAGGAACTTTGGCTGACATAAATACAAAAATTCTCCACAAAGGCAATTCTAAAGTGGACTTGTAATACCTGCTTTTCATCATGTTACACCTAGAAGTTCAACAGACAGATTGTCTTGTCATATTCCTCCTTGCACTAAGCTTGCCTCATATTAACAAACTATTTTATTTTTACTGTTTGAAATCAAACAAAAAAGAAAGAATGATTCCCAAATGTACTGCATGCTAACTAGTACAATGTACATGTGGTGTCACGCAAAAAAAACCCCAAAAAACACGTAAATTGGTAATTCAGATATACAGTTAAAATTAGTAAGGAAGTTGTGATATCTTCATGATATATGCATAATATCTGCTGCAGTACAAGGTATACTGCACATCTTCATGTATCTAAAAATGCTCAAGGGTATTCACTAAAATCTTTCACGTTATTTAAAAAAAACACATAAGAACTCTCATACAGACAGATATAATTTGCTGCACACTCACAGCGGACTTTGTGAAGGGCCGAACCAGATGCCAGAGGAGGCGGTAAAACCACCAGTTCTTGCCAAGTCCCGTGTAGATCATGTTGCCTGGGTGGAGTGCGTTGCAGGTGACATTGTGTGGTGACAGTCGCCGGTTGAGCTCGTTGCTATGGAGGATATTGGCCAGCTTGGATCGGCCATAGGCCAGGATTGGCCAGAACTTCTCCTTGGGTACGGCCACCTCGTTCATGTCCAGCTTGCTGGAGTAGAAGTCGATGAACCTGGGGAGAGAGGAATGTAGCAAAAATAAAGAGGTTATTTTCACAAACATCTTCCCTGGTAATGCACCTGCATTTTTAATATAAATGTAAATGTGGAAGAGTTCAGCATGGAAATTTTACTACATTTTATGCTCTGTGATACTTCCACAAAAGCAAAAACATGGAAACATTTGACTTTATTTGTTTTGTTAACATGAATTAATAGTGTCTATAGTCAACAAATTTAAAGCATAACAATGGCTGGACGAGCATATTTTTTGCACAAACTATTGTCTTGCTCTGTAAGAATATCACAGAGCATCTTTAAAAAAAAAAAAAAAAAAAATACACGATCTATTCCCCCATTCTGAGTAATACCGAGGAGCATGGAAGAAAGCTAGCTTGGTTACATACCTGTGAGATTCTGAGGAGACAATCACTATCCTGGCTGGGGCAGACTTCTTCAGGACTTCGGTCAGGAGGTTGACCAGGTAAAAGTGCCCGACGTGGTTGACCTGGAATGTCATCTCGATGCCATCTTCTGTCTGTTGCCATGGGAGACCAAATACTGCTGCATTGCAGATCAGCATGTGCAGAGGCCTGGCATGACAATAATAATAACAACAACAACAACAATTACATTCAAAATGAAACAGGTAGAAAATTGAATTCATAAAATAAAACTATTCAACATTCTGAACATGGACCCTAAATGCATAGGTAGCATTCCACCAAGTGTTTTGTGTTTTAGATGCCAATTTCAATTTTTTTAAAAAATTGATGGAATAAACGAGAAAAAGAAAAGGTGAAAGATAAAAGAAAACCCAAACCCTACCAGTCTCTGAGGATATAGTTCTGGGCAAACTGCTTGATGCTGCGCAAGGAGGCCAGGTCTAGGTGCATGACAACCACTTGGGCCTGGTCCAGCTCCTTCCTGATCCTACCCGCAGCATCATTACCACTCTTCAGGTTGCGGCAGGCCAGGACCACATGAACTCCATGAAGAGCAAGGGACCTAGCCGCCTCGAAGCCTAACAAATGTGACAGGGAGAAAGTTGACGAGTCAAAACATGCTTAAACCATTGTTGTGTTTCATTCATTGATAGGCACACATGTTGCCTTGCTTTCTTTGCTAACTGGCCTGGATGTCTTGAAACTTACTGTCGATTAAAATAAGGATTATGCAATTTATGTATTACACTGGCAAATATGAAAGACTGTGGCATTGTTTCAAATGAGTAGGTTGTCTAACTTTGTATGAAGGTCATATTTTAGGTGGAGAAACCAAATGTCAGTGATATAGCTTGGCAAGTAACACTAAGTACACTGTCACATTGAGGATAACAAATCACTACACAACTGTCTTCAGAGCAAAAGCTGAAAGCACTGGCATTTAGCAACGTCAATGCAACCCTATTTTTTCTTACTTTGTTCCTTCAACTAAATGCTTGACTATAGTGGATATGATATTTCAGTCTTCAGTCTGAGAATGAAGGCAGAATTACTCATGTTTTCATGAGCCAAAGTTTTAACACTTAGTACAAATCTTATTGAACCCAAGTTCAGATGAATTATCAACTTACAGTAGACTGACACAAGTATAAGCTACCCTTTCAAAATGGCTTTACATGTGATGTCTCATTTCTGCATGTGTCAGATCCACGAGGCGCTACTGTCATTGGGTGTCTGAGCATAATATCATAATACATCAAGCAAAGACAAGAGACCTGTGGAGAAGAAAGCAACGTACACAATGAGATGACAAACTCCACATTCAAATGCTGGTCACTCTGACTGAAAAAAAAGAAAAGACTCACCAATGCCAGAGTTTGCTCCCGTCACAATGGCATACTGCCCGCTGAGGTCTCGTCCCTGCAGGACATGGAGGGCCGTGCTGTAGGCGTCAAACCGCTGGGCAAGCTTGCTGGGGTCGGCGCTCTCCTCCATGGCAAATGCCAGGCGGGGATCTGTGTACGTTGTTCTCTTCTTGAGATGGCTTTGGTGACAACAAAACAAAGAAAGAAACTGAATATTTACTTCGATGAAAACTGAAGATATTTTTCAATTTCCTATATCATGAAACAACAAAATTTGTTAGTACGGTACAAAAAATAAGATTAATATCTAGAATACATTGATTTTACTTTTCAAGCTGGTGTTTCTCTATAACATCCCTCTCTCACTTTCTTTCTTTCTCTCTCTCTCTCCTCCTCCTCCTCCTTCTCTTGTCATCAAGTACCAGTAAGTATAATGCTGATTTTAATGTTCTTGATTGATCAATAATGCTCATTTGTTTTGGGGTTCTTTTCCCCTCGATGTCACATTTTGTTCCATGGTTTCATACATTTTTATTGAAGATGATAATAAACTGCAGAATGAACTACACAACTGAATGTCAGTTTCAAGGAAAATTCTGCCTAGACCATACTGTGAACATCTACACTAAATGCAAACTGCACATGATCCAAATCACTAAACAATGTCTGAAACAATGCTACCAAGCAATGCATGACAAAGAGAGGGATTTGCATCTGACAGTAGAAAATTTGACATCAAATGAAGCAAAATGTAAACAGATTCACTTGCATTTTTCAACTTACTCAACAAAGAATTGCCTTCCTTTTTCATCCACTGCTTTTGTCCATCCAAAGGGAAGTTCTGTGAGGGCAAATCAATTCCAACTGACATATACCACCTAGCCTTGCTTGAAGGCAGTGGTAATAACATTTCTAACAAACTGTTTTTGTTTACAGAACAATTGACTATATGAGCAGATGAGGTCATAATTTGAATCACACTTGCCACCCGAGTATTCACTCAACAGGCTGTTTTTTATATATATATTTTTTTCAATACATTTCCACTAAAGTCAAACTTCTAACTTTAGATAATTTACAGATTAAGAAATAAACCAGACAGATTTATATCATGATGCCATTTAGCACAATTCTGAAAGTCATTTTGTTTCATGGTTTCTGGGTTATTTTCATATCACATGAAGAAATTATAAGATAACCAACAGATAGACAGACAGATGGTTGAAAAAAAAATCAGCTGGTAGACCAGAATTCTACAAAGTTTAAAATCAAAAGAATAACACCTTTATCCACACCTTATGTCCCCCTTTTACCAATCTACTGAAATGGATACTGCTAGCAATACGTAGGGCAAGAAAGTAAAAACATTACAATGACTATATCAATATTCATGGGAACAATGTGAGAACCATATCCAGAAGCAAAATTAACCGTTGTTGTGGATCAGGTTGTAGAATCGTACCTCCAGTTATCCTCTTCCTCTTCCCCGTGCGAGGGTGAACCCACGTTGTGCTTTGGTCTTGATGGCTGGAAAAGAGAGAGAAAACTGAGCTACTGAAATAGCATACAATGTACAGTGAATAGAAATGTCATCTGGGCCCGTTTCATAAAACTTGTCATCAGTGACAAGTTGTCACAGACGTGACAAGCTACTGAAATCCTTGCATCTGAATGGCTTAGAGCAAATTTGTCATAGAAATGTGGCAGTTGTCACTGATAACAAGTTTTATGAAACAGGCCCCTGGTTGCCTTCATGCCTTATGAGCAACCAGGCCAACAACAATGACCACAAATGTCTGCTTTTGTCATCAAAGTTGGGAGCCAAATCACAGGGTAAGGCTGAGTTTTAAACGAAAGTCTTTCAACATTATTGCATATGAGCAATCACAGGTATATACCAAATATGTTCCTAGTGCTGTCATCTTTCCAGATTTCATGACAGTCATCTGCGCATTATGTTTATGGACTAACATATACACATTGTTCATTTGTTGTTGTTGTTATTGTTGGGGGTTTGGAAGGGGGCAGGAAGTGTGAGGCAAGGGTACTGCATTAGCTGTTATTTTCACAAGGGTTTCATTTTTGCGAATTTTGCGAATCACAGTTGGAACGCAAAATTAACAACACATGAAAATGTTGCCAGACGCTTTTACGTTTACGTTGGTGTCACTTCACAAAACAAGATCTCGCACAAATGTCTATGACCTCCTCATTCACGAAAATAACTGCTTGTCATCCACTCAAACGACTATAAGAAGAACCAAACATTATGCCAAAGAAACAAACATAATATCTACTGTGCATGTATGATGGTTACAATTATTCCATCATCGTCTTGCAATAAGCACAGACTCTGTCCAGAGTTGAATAGGACACTGCTGTGGATTATTGGTAAATCATGGATGGTAAATAATTAGCAAACACACAACTGTATTGTTGGAAGCTGGACTCGCATATATGATGACGTCTGTCTGACACACTGCCACTGGTCTCGAGTTTAAATGGGATTCATTGAGCAAATAAACAGCCCCAGTCTGCAGATTCAATTATTGTATTAAAATCCAGTATTACATACTGTCACCAGTGCTGGACAATATGAAAAACAACAACTAGGCTATAAACATATACATGAAAAGTGTCACCACCGACAAAGTGAAAAAGTACCGGTACAATAATTGCATGGGTGGTTAAAGTAACATTAAAATAAATGTGTAAATATGATCATATGAACAATGAAGCAGTTTATAATTACAATAATGTCCTGATGACTACAATGTGTAACTTTACATGTTGGGCATCAGGTAACTTGTATCAAAATAATTGTATTACTTTGAACATTCTAAGAGATATGCTCACAATCAAGACCCGAGCGGTACTCCACATTTCACACCAGCGCCAGCGGGAACTCAGCCAACCGCAGCCGGCTAGCTGCGGGGCGGGCGGGGCTGCGATTCGTCTAGTATGGTATGCGCTATAATGCAACCACGACTGTAGGCGATACAAATGTCTTCTTAAGGCACATTCCAGATGCCAACTGAAACATAAAATGAGTAGTGTAATTTACTTACTTGGCATAATAAACTCTCCCATCATTAGTGCTTCTCTCTTCCCATCCAGCAGGTAACTCTTCGTCGCTGTCTGTATCGAGGAGGGTGCTCGGTGGGGCTGCCATTTTACACTGCGGATGCCTCGCCTAGTCCCAGTTACATAATATTCACGTCGGGTACAAGGAAAGGCACTTCAGCACTAAGCACCGATATCTACCTCCCTGCCCAATCCTCGCCTCAGATCGGATGATAGGGTCGTTCTATAGTGGATACCAAAGAGGTGGAAGATCGAAGAGGACCTTGTTTAATGACGGTCATGATCATGGTTTGCAACATGTGAAAGTTGCGAACAGTTGCACATACAGTGGCTGGCACCAAAAAGGAAACAATTTGAATAAATAGAACTAATATTATGCTGTGATTTTTTTTTGTGTGTGTGTTTTGTTTTGTTTTGTTTGGGGGTGTTTTTTTTTTGTTTGTTTGTTTGTTTGTTGTATTTTATAGTGCGGCTGTCGCATAGTTACTGCAAATTTACATTATCGCAATTATCTTTAGGCTTATGGAATGTTAGAAAATACAAATTAAAGTTTGACTATATTTGGCACAAACAAATATGCGTGAAAAAAAGGCCTAAATTGAACCATGTGTTGTGCTGAAATTTTTAAATATGCTAACAATCTTCGAAGATCTTTATTCTAGATTCTGAATCCAAATAATACTGTATACATGCAGAGTGACTTTGATGGGAATGACTAGTGAGTCAAAGTCAAGGGGAAGATCGAGTGGAGTTTTCGTATATGAGCAAAGGCTGCGGCATACGTCAGTGATCATAGTGCTCTATGAAACCAGTGATGCAATTTGTTCAGAATTGTCTCCAGTATATACATCACAATGAATTAACTGACTCTGATTCTATGCCGGTATTTGCTGCTTTCTTGTTTCATTATGCAACAGGCTACAGCAGAGACTCCACAGCAGCAGCAGTAAAAACAACTAGGCTCTCTCTCGTATCATACACACTATAGAGCAGAGATGCAACGTTGTTCTTACTTCTTCGCACCATCAGATACCGAGTAGTCTACACTGAATGTGGAAACAGGCACATTCGGTCTCACGTTGAAATGCAGTTCAAACAGTTGGACCCGCAGTTGAAGAGGCAATAATATATTCATATCAAGTGACTTATCTTAAACAACATAATTATCATATTACATTATGGACATAACATGCATATTTTCCCATCTCTCCCTCTCCCTCTATCTCTGCGTCTCATTTACCTGTTCTCGCAATGTAATTATCACTCTGACACGAATTCTATACACGTTGCATCACCGGCATGTATTACTCCCTTATTCATATCCTTGCACTTGCACTTTCATTAGGGCCTACGTCTCAGACGGTACGCGGTATCGTCATTGCTATTGGTCGAAAGTTCACTGGGAAGCAGTGCGTCACTGAGTGCCCTGGCCTCGCGTTCTTTCATTGGCTGAGCGTATATGCAAATATGCGTGACCAAAAGTCTTTGATGACGTTTGAAGGTTACGCACGCGCACACTCTCTCTGTCTTGTTTTGGTAACAGATGTCGATAGGAAATATTGTCATAAGTCCTTTGACTGATTTAGCCTTTGACTGCCGCACTTCGGAGCATTGGAAAGCTTTCCATTCCTTTTGCATTCAAATTTGCGAAATAATCAGGTAAAACAGACTTTCACATGATTTCTCTTGTTTATAATACTTTTGTGGACATAAGTACTAGTATGTATTTGTTACAAGCTAAAGCTTTTACTAGTTACGACTATATGCAATATGTGGGTATGCATATCCTACAAACATGTATACAAGAAATTTCGGCTTTTCTGACAAGCGTTAATTTCCTGTACCAGCTTCACCGCTTTTTTATCATACGTGTCATAGGAGATCGTTCTTTCGCTATTGCAGCACCGATTTTAGGGCTTAGACAGGCACTGAGCAAATGTCAAAATTTAGCGGTCTAACTGTGTTATACTTATCTTTAATTTAGGTTTATGAAGTTTTGCAAATTGCTTAGAGAGACTTCTGAATGCCCCATATAAATGCAAATTATTATCATCATCTTTCTACTTATCAAAGTCTGGTTACTGCAGTTATGCTTGTCGTGCTGGTACAGGCATCTACCACAATAAACCTCGTTCATTATTATGTCAATTAAAATAAGATTATGAGAACTTCAATCTTATGGAAATGACGAACTTCAAGTCAAATTCTAACACCTATAGCTCTGTTCTTGTAAACCTTTCTAGTTACATAAACCTCGATGTTGGATATATCGCGCCTTTAGGTATGCGAAGGATGAGAATGAATTATGGCGTTTAAAGCTGTATAGCATACAAGTACCATGTTCCCCTAGATTATGAACAGAATGATGAATTGCAGCAAAATTGAATTGAACAAATATGCAATGCATTTTGCTTTGTGTTCGTTTATTTCTTTATCCATAAGATGCCATACTTTCTTGGTTATCTTGGTTCTTGGATGGCGAATGAGACGTCTTCCATCTTCACGTCTCTCCTAAGCCAAGATATCATCAAAGATGCCAGAACTAAAGCTCAGGTATATAATGATATGACACAGTCTAACATTGATTGGGTCTCTTCTTGTCCTTTCTTTTATATATACACGAAATAATGTTTGGGAAATATTCTGTTAATTTCAATCTGAAACATGCATTAGGCCTGATTCAAATATATACTCACTTGAAAATGAATCCTCTGTACTGTTTTGCAGCCAGATACCTTACCCTATATAGGTTGTTATTTTTCTCTTTCTAGCGAGTCTATTTGCACATCACTACTTGGTATTCAATAAATAGATAACAGTTTCCTTGTTTCCTTTGTATTGACGGACTATGATTCGAGGTACACACCGGGGAATGACGTATACTAGTACAGGGTGTGTGGTCGCTTTCACCATGCTATGCTGTCAGATTCTGAATGATTGCAAAAACTGATTCCTTTAAGTGCAGTACCACTCTCGATTCACGTTAAAATTATAAGATGGAGTAAATCTAAATAAAAAAAATATCATAATTGTATGAAAGCTGTGAAATGTTGAAGTTTCACTTGCTTTGAAAGACCTGAGATAATTGCTGCAACCACACATTATATAATCAGAGTGACGATGTCATCATATCACAGCTCTCAATTAGAACACAAATAAAATCATTTTATTTTTTGTCTATTGTTCATCAATTCAATCATTTCCATCTGGAAATAATCACTGGTAGTATCATAGCACAACAATAATTTGATGTATAATAAAAAAAATTATCTGACTCATTTGAAGGAAATTAGTGACTTTCTGTATTCAAGTCAATAGGATTTTGTCAAATTGTATGTGAGGTGATGTCATAGTCGCGACATCTATTTTGCACATACTAATAAGGTTGGGACTTAGTTTTACATGAAAGTCAGCTTGAACATTAAGGGCTAAGAATTGATACCATTATCTTCTAATTCCTTGGCACTGTTAGCTCGCCTTGTATCCAAGCCGTCTACTGCAATAGAATGAAATCAGGCAGTCATTGTCGTCTCTTCGTTTATTTCTTTCTTGATTTCATGCACTACAGAGATTATCTGGCTTTTTTCTGCACACACCCTTGACGGAGACCAACACCCGGCCACCATCGGACAAGTTCCCCTGTAGCTCGCTGCTTCTTAGAAGCCTTTGTGTGTTGGAGAAGAAGGAAGAGACTATCAAGGTCAGTTGATTGATGCAGTAATTGGTATTTTCATTGAAAGTGGGGAGAAGGAAACAGCTTGCCAGATTCAGTGAAACCAACGTCAGTTGACCATCATGTTATAATCCTGGCTCATGTCGTGGAGACATTCCTGTATCAATGACTGACTTATCTGATGAAAACAAAAACAACAATAATAGAAATGGTGTCTTCTTATCACCTGTGTAGTGCAGAATTTCATTACAACGTCAAAAATAAATACTATAAAAACAAGAATGGCAAAGTTCAGTTTCCTAAAGACAAATGTTTTCGAGAAAAAAAAGGCTAAAATGGCATGAATTCATATTTTGCGGACAATCCTTTTACAGACAGCATTACCAAATAGCCATATTCTAACAAGTAATACTCTGTGATATAATCATGCTCAACTAAATGTATTTCTCGGTCGTGAAGCTGGAACTTTAAGTCGGTTTATCGTGATGTTCTTTGACGTTATGAAAACTACTCCGTGCCTGAAGTTCATTGAAATATATATTTTTAAATGTGCAGCGTCTCCACCTGATGGCTGAAAGGTCAAGGGAGAAGAACCAGTTTTACCAATCCTATCTCAGGGTAGGTAGAAGAACCAGTTTTACCAATCCTATCTCAAGGTAGGTAGAAGAACCAGTTTTACCAATCCTATCTCAGGGTAGGTAGAAGAACCAGTTTTACCAATCCTATCTCAGGGTAGGTAGAAGAACCAGTTTTACCAATCCTATCTCAGGGTAGGGAGAAGAACCAGTTTTTCCAATCCTATCTCAGGGTAGGTAGAAGAACCAGTTTTACCAATCCTATCTCAGGGTAGGTAGAAGAACCAGTTTTACCAATCCTATCTCAGGGTAGGGAGAAGAACCAGTTTTACCAATCCTATCTCAGGGTAGGTAGAAGAACCAGTTTTACCAATCCTATCTCAGGGTAGGTAGAAGAACCAGTTTTACCAATCCTATCTCAGGGTAGGGAGAAGAACCAGTTTTACCAATCCTATCTCAGGGTAGGTAGAAGAACCAGTTTTACCAATCCTATCTCAGGGTAGGTAGAAGAACCAGTTTTACCAATCCTATCTCAGGGTAGGGAGAAGAACCAGTTTTACCAATCCTATCTCAGGGTAGGTAGAAGAACCAGTTTTACCAATCCTATCTCAGGGTAGGTAGAAGAACCAGTTTTACCAATCCTATCTCAGGGTAGGTAGAAGAACCAGTTTTACCAATCCTATCTCAGGGTAGGGAGAAGAACCAGTTTTACCAATCCTATCTCAGGGTAGGTAGAAGAACCAGTTTTACCAATCCTATCTCAGGGTAGGTAGAAGAACCAGTTTTACCAATCCTATCTCAGGGTAGGTAGAAGAACCAGTTTTACCAATCCTATCTCAGGGTAGGTAGAAGAACCAGTTTTACCAATCCTATCTCAGGGTAGGTAGAAGAACCAGTTTTACCAATCCTATCTCAGGGTAGGTAGAAGAACCAGTTTTACCAATCCTATCTCAGGGTAGGGAGAAGAACCAGTTTTACCAATCCTATCTCAGGGTAGGTAGAAGAACCAGTTTTACCAATCCTATCTCAGGGTAGGTAGAAGAACCAGTTTTACCAATCCTATCTCAGGGTAGGTAGAAGAACCAGTTTTACCAATCCTATCTCAGGGTAGGTAGAAGAACCAGTTTTACCAATCCTATCTCAGGGTAGGTAGAAGAACCAGTTTTACCAATCCTATCTCAGGGTAGGTAGAAGAACCAGTTTTACCAATCCTATCTCAGGGTAGGTAGAAGAACCAGTTTTACCAATCCTATCTCAGGGTAGGTAGAAGAACCAGTTTTACCAATCCTATCTCAGGGTAGGTAGAAGAACCAGTTTTACCAATCCTATCTCAGGGTAGGTAGAAGAACCAGTTTTACCAATCCTATCTAAGGGTAGGTAGAAGAACCAGTTTTACCAATCCTATCTCAGGGTAGGTAGAAGAACCAGTTTTACCAATCCTATCTCAGGGTAGGTAGAAGAACCAGTTTTACCAATCCTATCTCAGGGTAGGTAGAAGAACCAGTTTTACCAATCCTATCTCAGGGTAGGTAGAAGAACCATTTTTATCAATCCTATCTCAGGGTAGGTAGAAGAACCAGTTTTACCAATCCTATCTCAGGGTAGGTACAATTTGCAGTAAGGTATACTTCGATTGAAATGAGCATCATTTTTCTTTTCTTTTTCTTTTTCAAGTCAATGAATGAACACCAGAAATCGATACAGAATAATGCATTGAATATTTCTATTGCAAGTCCTATACGTCGAAGTAAATAGGCACCGATTAACCGTGTTTTAGTAGTAGCCATGATAATAATCATGGGTATGATACTCAGGCTGGATTTGAACCAATGATCTCCTGAGTGTGTACGCCCATGAATTTTTATCATGGCTACAGATTTTATCATTACTATTCAGACACTGTTAATCGGGGTTATCTACATCGAGGATGGGCAATTTGTCAATCAGTTGCAATGGAAAACAAGATTTCATTCATTTTGGTTGTTATTTCTATTCTGTGAAAGAACACAAACGACAAACGATGAATGCTTAAAGAAAAAAACTAACTTCTACATGAGGAAAAGGGAGTCAAGGAAACTATAATAGTTTCCTTGACTCCCTTTTCCTCATGTAAAATTGATTCATGATCATTCTCTATGACAGTATTGTGTTGACAACGACGTCTCTCTTTAGATCATAAATTTCAGCCACTATGTCCTATAGCTAATACGATATAGTTCCATTTAATCAATTTTCGTCACAGCGACAAGTCTACCCCATGTGTTTTCCAACAGACCCTCGTGTCCACTATGAGATTGGATGATATTGCCATCAAGCTGAATGGTGGCGTACTCAAGAGAATCCCTCGTGCGTGGATGTTGAGCCGCCGAGAACTCCGCGGATCGCACTCCCGGCTGGAGACTCTGAGCGCGACAGTGAGGGTAGGGAAATATCACATATCTCAATTTATTACTGTCTGCTTTGCTGTATCAAATAAGTTCGTGCTTTTTCGGGTTTTAAATCTCAAGCAAATAATTCATTTTCATGGCGGTCATTTTTTATTCAGTGAGCACATAAAACTTACTCAGGTTCAGCAGACAATGTTCACCATGAATTTACTGTACGTGACTCTGAAGAAACTGGTATTGGGGCAATGTTGTGATTACATGAATGCCGAAATACTTTCAAACACCTCTAACGACTGCATAGCAGTATTCATGGAAACTTATTTGTGGCGTTTTTTGTTTAAACAAAGTCAAAGACTCAAGAAATTATCGGAAATCCAGTTCCTTTCTTATCGTGTAAAGACAATGTGTTCTATAATGTTCTAGGCGCCTGCACAACAATTAATCCTAACCGAAATGTATGTGTCTGTCACAAGGACGTCGCAAAGACAATGGGCATCGAATCACAACGCTGCGGGGAGTCTCTGCTCTGTAAGATGGCAGAGAAGTGGTCTCTGAGTCAGAGGGAGATTCAAGATCTCGAGAACAAACTTAAGATCGAGAAAGAAAAAGTGTGTCAACTTTCCAGGGATGCGCTGCTGGTACGTAAGCATACATGTTTTATTTATCAAATGCAGGTTATTGAGCGTTGTTCGTATTGTGATTGGGAAAGATAGCAAGATCGGTTACAATACGATTTACTACCTGTTGCACTTTAAATTCTACGTTGTTCTTGTATTTAGAAGTTTAACAAGAAAGAGAATATATTATTATGCACAGATTAAACAAACGCATATCACACAGCTATCATGTCGTCGTATAGATAGGGGATAACTTATGATCTCTGGTGATTTTATGCGATTAAAAGAAGCATTTATAGAGTGTATTCTGGAATGATAATGCAGAGGATCCCTGCAGATACAACATGGATGGTATAATTTAATGCATAATGCTTGGTTTCCTCTTTATTTGACAGAAACGAGTCGCAAGCCTTGAGCAGGCCTTGCTCGCAGAAAGCGACAAGGCTAAGAGAGCTACTCAGTGTCTTCAGGTATGAATGGAGGAAGTTATCATTCTCATGCACACGAGTCATCTGAGCCTGCGGGGAAAAGAAAAACAAAACAAGAGTTTGCCTACCGATTTTCACATTAATTGATACCATGTAAAAAAACCACTTGTCGCATTCATAAGTTCAAATCATGTGACTATTTGTAAGGAAAAAAATCGGCATTTTTTTTTTTCGCTCTTCGATGGTAAGCTAGATATACACACGCCCTTTTATACAAAGAAATAGTTTTCGTTCGGAATATAGTAAGGTGTGCGTGTATGTGAAGATACCTTGAAATTCATTTCAAAGTCTGCATGTTGTTGCTTGGAATTACGTTACACTCACACTAAACACTGCACGACGACACTCATGTCTGCGTGCTTTTTTTTTTTTTTCTTCTTCTTCTTCTTTTTCTTCCATAGGTTCAAAAGTGCACACTTGCCGTCCAAACCTCGCCCATCCCTGGACTAGTAGTCTATTCTCGGGGAGCTCAGACTACTTTCACTGACTTGGTGCCCTTGGACAAGTAGGTAGCAGTGATTTTGTCGGTTATTCACGAGAGAAAGATGCAAGTTATTCTTTAATTCTGTCGGGGTTGTTAGGAAGGATTATCATTTGATGTTCCTCATGAGTACGAGCAATAGACATACTTCCAAGAGACTTTGAAATTGACTAAAGGAAGGAAAGCATATTTGACACAATCCGCAATATTCTGACGAAATTGATCGTACAATGTATTTAATAGTGCAAGTAATAATGAAAAAAAAAAAACACATGACCGTTTTCTGTACAATGTAGCATTGTCAAACAGAGAAATAGAACGACTGAAAATGATATCTTTCTCAGATCACATGGGGACGCTGGTACCAATACCCCACTGGGCGGTGACCCGTCAAATGTTACTATGGCCATCGAGGATGCGTGCGAGGGTGACGTCACTCTACTTTCGTCCAATGAAATGGCAGCTTCTTCGGCACATCTTGCCATCCACTCATCGGCTTGTAGTCCCGAGGAAGCATACTACGACGCCCTCTCTGCACTTCCTTGCCAGATTTCGTTTTCCTTCAGTAGTACAGAGTACGTTGTCGCGATCCATTGTTCCATCGATTATTCCTATGCTCGTGTTTAGGATTTTTCTTTTCTTTGATAGCATTAGAGTGTATGATGGCGTGTGACGTAAGGAGAAAGATACCATTGTCATTCTTGGTATCAGTAGCATGTAAATGTTAATCTATCGATTACTATATATAAAAAGAAACAAAGAAACAAAGAAACAAAACAAAACAAAAGAAGTAAGATGAGAACAAGGAAGTTCATTGTAATGCACAATAGCAATACTCATCTCTTCGGCATAGAAGTGATTCTACTTCAGTGATACTTTATAGGGTACCAGAGTTGACTGAAGGAACGGCCGTTAAGTGTAAAATCTAAACAGGCATCAGGCGGCAAGAGTTAGGAGTGGCAGAACATCTGAGGAGATATCAGGAAAAGAAAATTACAGAAGTTTAGACGACAGTGTTATAGGCACCTCCAAGCGAGTACATGAAAGAGACCATACTTCTGCGATACCAGGTTTTCAAGGAGTGTCATCACAATATTTGGATTGAAAAAAAAAAATCAATGCTCTTTGCAGCAGAGTAATATATATATATATATATATATATATATATATATATATATATATAATATATACACACTGTATATATATATTATATATTATATGTCAATCCTATGCATAACACGTTTCAGTGTACAAGTACAGTGGGATATTAGCTTGGGTTTTCTTTTAGGTTTATTTATTTAATTGTTTGTTTTGTTTTTTGTTGTCTTTCTATTTTCCCTCTAGTTCTTTTGTTTAAACCTCTTTTCGATTCTATGTATACTTCCACTCAGGAAAAAATCGGCAGCCAAGCCATCCAAGGCCTCCCTAGAGGCTGTCGACTCTCTCCAAGCTGTCATTTTTACTTTAAATAATGACAACCCCAGCTTTGACACGGCAAGCACAATCTGTCAGAGATTTATTCCAAAGAACCTATCTGCCAGAGGTCTCATGGTAAGGAGTACTTCCGATCTTCTTCCCTGGGGAGCGTCTGGGGACGAGGTTGAACTTGGTAGTGGTACTACCGGCACAGTCTACCTCTATGCTCATGCAGTTAGCCACCGCCCTGTCGCGCTCAAAGTCATGTCAGTTCCACCAAAAGATTGCTGTCAAGAGGACAGGCGACAAGTGATCAGCAAATTGAAGCAAGAAGTTCGGATTCTGACTGCCCTCGGCAACAAAGATTGGTTCCCCGAGTTCTACGGCTGCATCAAGGTCGGACCAGATACGGTTGGTATTGCCATGGAGTTCTGCGGGGATGAATCCAAGGGGAAGAGCTACTCCATCGCCGATTGTGTGGAAGGATATGGACCCCATCTCAGCAGGGATGACTGGATGGGAGTAATGCAGGATGTGGCTGACGGATTGATCGTGATGCACAGGAGGGGTTTCCTCTGCAACGATCTCAAAGAGGACAATGTGCTAGTGGTAGAGTCAGAAGGAGAATGGGGCGTGAAGATCGTTGATTTTGGTTGGTCCAGCAGTATCAACAAGCCTCTCAGACTCAGGTTCACAGCATCACAGAAGCAAGGTTACAAGGACGAGCAAATCTATAGTCAAATTGCCCCGGAATGTGCCCTAGACGGGAAACCATGCTCGGTTTCCAGTGACGTATACGCCCTGGGAAGATTGACTGCCTTCGTCGGGCAGCGAATGGGACTGAAGGACCTGGAAGACTTTGGAATGTACATTTACAAGTGCCCCAGGGAGAAGAGGCCATCACTGAAAGACTACATCGCCGAAGTCACTTGCCTCAGGAATGGCGGCAGCATGGGCAGTGAGAGCAGCGATGACAGTAACGAGGATTTGTGATGAGGAGAAAGAACTGGGAGGAGACGAGTCCACATAAACTTAAATAATATGTGTGTCATTTTGTCCTGCCATTAGTTTCATCTACTGCACAAATCGCTCCAAACAATAGTAACCTGGGGATAATACTGGACACCAATGCCAAATTAATTCATATTATCAGTCATTTGTATATGATCTTCAAATTTGTGGGATTCTTATCTAAAGACTCTGGGTTCAGACTTCATTGAAAACATTGAGAAAAATACTGCATTTTGTGAAATAAACTGTGGTTTGTGACTTTTATTGAAAGTACAGTGAGTCACTGATGATCCTTGCCATGACTTACAATGATTTCACTACAATGTGCTTCAATGTGATAGAGCTGTTATATCTTAACTGTTTAAGTGAGATATAGACTGAGCGCACTCTCATTGTGGGATTGTTTTCAGTCTCCAAGATAAGACCTAAGATAAATTGCATTGATTACATGTCGCTAAAAAAATTGTAAGCACTGTTGTCATGGTGGAAAGTGTTATATCACAACAGCATCAATAAGAACGCACACACACACACACACACACAGATACATATGCCCCTCATTCAAACCTCAGCAAACATGGGTGGAAAGTTTCATAGTACTGTGACTGATATTTCGTGATATGCTGCAGTAACTCAGAAGTATAGTAGACAGATTGGCAAATTGCTTTGCGTTTGTCAGGCACCCTTCATACATAGACAAATGCAAGTAGATAAATATATCAATAGAAGAAGAAGAAGAAAAAAAAAGAAAACGAGAAATCAAAAATATTGCTTAGATATTTCAACCACACACACCATCAACGATACATTCAGCATATACATAGGACAGACCCATTGACCAGAATTAAAATGAAACAAAATACCACTGAAAGTTGCAGGAAGATGATAATGATGTATTTGACATTGCTCATTGGCCGACAGGTGAAACAGCACAGACACATCCACTTTTTGGCACTCAACATGTTTTTTCTTAAAACAGCGCATAACCAAGGTCATTCATATCAATGTAAATGTCTCGGCAATGATGACACAGTATTTCAACTCCCTGGACTGGCCGGTACCACAAAAATATACAAAAGTATGATTTCAAAATGTCCACAATGGTAAACGGCACTTTCAAGCCACGGGTTCAACATTAGGTCTCACTTAAAAAGAAGCTGATACAAGTCCATGAAGAGTCAGCTTTTATTCTATTTGCTAAACAATCCTACCCCATATCAACATCCAATGCCTCATGCAATGATAACATGGTATGTTTACAAGCTAGCTTTCATTCTGTTTTCACAAAACAATAACCATATCCCTGTGAGATTCTAAAATTCCACATCTTACAGACTTTTCATTAATATTCATAACCCATTAGATTCCCATCAGCAATGGGTTGAACACTTGACTAATTTTCTCAAAATATTGATATAAATCTCAAATATTTCTCCATTAGGATTTATCTTAAAACTACCAGTATTATATTTAAAAAAATATGAAAAAAAATACTCTATAAACTTCACCAATAGTTCCAACTTTTTTAGTCTCATTTTTCTCCAAATTTTCACTGACCTATTCCCTGATTTTTCTGTTTTTGTACAAATCATAACATCAGGATGAAATGTCCCTTTAACTGCTTCTGAATGACAAAATCAAACCTTCTTCAAAGAAAATTTGGATCTGTGTGACCTTGATATTTTTATGTCTTAAATCCATCAACTCACATTGTATGACTATGATATTCATTTCATTACCTATGATACTGATCTCATCACAAGTTTGCGTATTATATGCATCTAAAAATTGGAGCAGGGTTTGTGACATGCTAACATGCGTAGTAAGCAAAGGGCAACCCTGAAGAATGGATGCTGGGCCGACACTTTGAGTCATGTTGGTCTCCTAACACCAATATTCTTTTACATCCTTTTGCTCCTGAAGGACTAACTGTGCCTGGCATCATCCAAAAGTGCGAGGAACTCTTTGCACCCTGCTTGTCAATGCTTGTCTCATTTCGGAAGTGAACAATCGCCGTTTGCCTAGCAGAAGGGTCCTCTATGAGCCAGCTTGCATCATGCAAGCCTTAGGGCCCTTCTGCTAGGGAGGGAAAGTGATATCCCATGTTCAGGTCCTTCAGATATTCAGTATAAAGTGCGTGGATTTTGATCCAGTTAGCAATGTACCTTACTCATCACTTTATGACTTGGAAACTGAACCAGATTTACATAAATGAAGGTAATGAATACATGAAAGAGTGAATAGTACACAAAGCTCCTGTAACTGCATCATCACCTGGGGCAAGCAGAATTATAAATGTCAGTGAAACTTTTAGGTGTTGAGCCTGAGTGGGTTACAGTACATATTACGTCCAAATACTTTACCAACATATTTTGTGTCTCTTTTAGACTGAATGTGTTAGATGCAAGTGTCAAGTGTCTTGTGCAGCAAATATGACCCAAAGAAAAAAAAAAAAGCAGAACAAAATGACACAGTGATCACACATACGTGAAACAATCACTTGTGCATTGATACTACACACATGAAAGCAGCCAAAGGGCCCAGAAACAATCTAGTAGAAGTTTAGAATGGTACATCACAGTGACAATAAAGGATACTCAGCAAGTGTATCTTAACAGTACATGTAACAATAGATTATATACACACAAACAGCCACACAATTTCACACAATGAAAGTCACAGGTGTAGTAACAGTTTTAATCTCCAAGAGGAGTTGCAGCATACGCATAAACACACATTCACACATATGCACACACACACACACAGCAACACACAGAGCAAAACACACTGAACACAAAAGCTTGTCTTCAACTACCTGAAATACAGTTATAATCTCGGTTTCATGTGCCTCTGATACAGTCTGAACACAAACACAGACATAAGATTTTGTCACCACAGGAAAAGGAAGAATCTCTTGATTATAAGGGGTTAAATCCATGTGGGTTGAAATTACAATAAACTTGAGATAATGGTACTGAATCCTCTATTCCATTCATTAAGAAATACAGATAGCCTGTAGATATGTGACAGCATGACACAAATTCATAACACTGTAAGTATATCATTGATGTTGCTGCAATGCTCATAATATTATTATCTACTGAATCCACCATAAAACATTCTTTGCATATTCCATTTATCCCGACAGTAAAGTATTTGCTCGCAAGCCCATGGACTGCAAAGTGGGACGTAGACAGTATTAAAGGCGCATAGTCCTGGTGGGTGTGGGGGTGCTGTTGATGATACTGCCGACCACCGTTAGCATTGATAAGAAGATTGCTGAAGTTGAGCTATCATCAAGAGTAAAGCGCGTAGGTGTTGATAGGTTACGTTGCCTTTGTTGTCTTCTGTGCGCATCATGCAGGCTGTACATTATATGCCAGGGTGCGTGCATGTGCTTCTTAGTATGACATCACAAAAGAAATTTGCTAAAGCTGTCATCCCCCCAGCTGAATCATGAGCCAAACTGCGATCGGACCACTGACTACAGTGGATCGGACTTTTTCGGACTCGGGGAAATGGGTCAAAGCATAAGCGCTAAAGAGGAGTCGATAGTGTAGGTCTGTAAAGGAAACTTGCGCCGTGCATCCACGTACACATTCAAATAAACCACTGGGACCATGTGCCTTTAAAGCACAAAGGACAGAGAACAAGACATGGTAGAGAGACAGAGAGAAACAAGAGTAAGCCAGAAAAAAACAAAACAACAACATTCAGATATGTACTTAGTTTAGTTTGAGAAGTATACACAAATGTACAGTTTGTGTAAAAAGCAAACACAACCATCTAAAAATTGTTAGCAATGAGTGCAGGCTCTTTGCTGCCACACACTGCTCTTGAATGATCGCATCCATGAAAAATCCCTCGCCCATTTCAAAACTCATGCAATAAAAAATATAATGAATTACAGAGGTATATGTATGCCAACACTCCAACTATTAAGTCAAAGCAGCGCACATTGAATCACTAATCTTTTTTACCGTTTGCTTAAAATATGGATAGCATGTTAAGTATAAAATAATCACCCCTGTATAAAGAATATCACAACATTCTGTACATTCTTCTGATGTTCTTTACCTGTGGTCAAGCCCTTATGATTATACCAACCATTTGGTATGAAATGGTTAAACTCTGTACAACAGCTGGGTACTTTAAGTCTTTACCCAAATAAGCTATTAATACAAGTACATGTACTCATTCACCTGTATGCCCAATGTTTGCATTCAGCCCTGCTTCTACTTTGTGCAGTTATCACATACTGGTCCTGCGCTATATGTGCGTTAGACAGCTAAAGGGACTTCAGACTTTCCTTAAGTGATAAGTGAAATCCACTACACGTGTCTGTTTTTATGTAAAATAGTCTAAACATGGAACAATGCTGCTTGCAGTTCTCCTAAGTTGACTGTGTGCTGACTGTGCATTTACATTGCTTTACCTTTAACAAAGGGGCAACAACTTCTTAGGATTAAAATGTACAAGTGGAACTATCCTCAATAAAAGCCAATGAATCCAAAATACACTACAGGACAGATGTTAAAAATGTGCATGACATAAATCTATATTCAAAGCAACACAAAAGAAAGCAAGTATGAGTTAGGGTAAACTATATCATTATAGGATGTGTCCAGCCTCATTACAGAGGGGTTCATTAATATTTCACATTTTGAACAAAAAAACAAACAAACACACACATGCACTCACAAAAAAAAAAATCAATAATCATACAGTGGTACTTGCATCATGACGCTCGTAGAAACAGCAGCCTATCATTGCATTCGTCTTCAACCAAATCCACAGAACTCGAGACGAAGACCTTGTAAGAGCATGAATACATGCGATGGCTGCAGAAAATTCTGAGAACCCTACGTTAAGCAGCAATGAATGATATTTCTGTCATGCTCATGCTTTCAAATTGCTCCTAAATGGAACATCAAGTTTTGAATAAAAATGCTCATACTCCAAATTGTCTAAGTCAACAGATTTCTACATGAATACTATCCCCCACAAAATATATGATTGTAAGTAATAATTTTCTCCCTGTCTTATGGGTCTGTGAGCAAAATTATTACCACTCTGTACAAGGTGTAAAAGGTATACCCTCCTACTTCAGTAGCTATGCATTTGCATTTTAGATTAGCATTGCCAAAATCCAGTTCACAAAGTAGTTTGCCACATATATTTGCCACAACCTATAGAGCATGATAATTGAATTGAGCTCACTTGATCACAAGGGCAAATTTTTATCATACATGATGAAAACCTTAATTTTGCTGTATAGATAAATAGTCCCTCAAAACCTATGTGTCACAGATCCACTGAGAATTTACTTGCAGGAAAATAAAAAGTTAACATAAAAAAAAAAAAAAACATGCCATACATGAGATATTGTCCAGTGATCATTAGCCAGGGCCTTGTTACACTAATCACAATTGAGCATGACTATATGTGCAGCTGCAAAAGAACAATGGCTACTCAAGAGTGACCAGTGTAAGCCAACACTATTACATGTGTTAATATCACTACAATCATTAGTTATGTTCAGATGGTGATCCTTGACCTCAAGGATACATAAGCTAGCTTCGAGGATAATCTCTATGGGATGCCAAGTGTCATACAGTCGACCTCATTATGAAATCAAGCATTTTGTCAAAATCAGTCATTTTGAAGGACAAAATGGCCATTTCGTCACAAAATCAGTCATTTCATCAATGAAATGACTGATTTTGTTACGAAATCACCCATATGGACACTTGGCGCCCCATAGAGCTTATCCCCGAAGTCAGTTTATACTCAGGGTTGAGGATCATAGTCTGAACGTACACAGCCACTGGAAGCATTGCTTTCAATTTTTTGAATGATTTTCTTTCTTTCTTTTTGAATGCCATAAAGCCCACAGGCATGGCACATTAAGTGACTCACAACAGCTGGAAGCATTCATCATAAAGATGTTTTCTGGGTGTATGGCACAAGCAGGTGGATTGAGAAGTATGGCACACTGAGGCAAAGAAACAGCAAAACAGGCAGAGTACTGAAAAAAAAAATGCACAAAACATGTATGAAGCTGGACTACCATCATCTTTGGTAACACGTACAGTGCATGGTATACTTCAAAACTGTCGGTATATGGCATACTTCACAAACTTTCAAACAGCACACTCACAACCTTATGTTGTCATATTGAATACACTGCTGTGTAACATCACAGGGCAACATTGCCACAGTCATAAAATATTTGTGAAGATCACATCGATTACCACTGACATAAAGAAAACATGGATGTTTGCTTGATATCTATGTTGATCAAAACACCAGACATGCTATGCAGTCATGGCCAACTAAATTAAAACACGGTGGATAAAAATGACTTATTTAAAAATGGCAAATGTTCAAATCTTTCACACGAGGCATTACCTATCAGTAGTCCTGAATGACTCTCTAAAACACAACTATTTCCTCTAAAGATTCCTTGCACTGCACAAAAGCCACAGCATGGTTTTAACACTGCTAGACCCATTATTTCGCTATACACACAGATAAGATTTTACTGATAGAAACTCATCACTACCAGTGAGATGAAACACTCAAAACTCGGCAAGGATGAATGAAGACCAAAAGCCTTCTTACCCCCCTCCCCCCCCCCCCCCAAAAAAAAAAGTGAGTAAGCTCGAGACAAAACAATAATAAAGGGAAAATAGAGGGAAACATTTTACGTAGAGTTCCCAAATATGTTGTTTGTTTGTTGTGTGACACGGATGAAAGTGGTGCGCCTGCTTAGCTCCTTCAGCTTGCTGGCTCCTACGTATGTACAGGCCGAGCGCAGCCCACCTAGTATATCCAGGATGGTGGCATTGACGTCTCCTTTGTAAGGTACCTCTACTGTCTTGCCTTCACTTGCTCTGCAAACAAAATGGAGATTCAGGACTTCTTACAAAATCACACTCTTCACCCTTGTGAGAATACAGCAACCATCCATGACATATATATTGTCAACGTACATATCTATCTCTTTTTCAACCTTCATGTTCCGTGGCACTTAACTTAACTTGATAAGCCTTTTTTCATCAGCATTCAGTTATCCATCCCAACTTGACCGAGTCGTAGATCAGTGAGACCGGGTGTAGTAATGTGCCTTGGTCTGAATAGAAGACCATGATGACACAATGGGGATTAGGGGTCTCAGGTAGGTAATCTCTATTCATTGACAATAATAGACTCCTGACATCTGTGGCAATTGACAAAGAAAGTACTACAGCACATGTGCCAATCTTAATGGTGAACAAGGAAAAGTAGAAATCACGCGGTGCGTAATATATGTCCCCGCCGGAAGTAGCATTTAGTAGCAAAATGTACAATATAGGTAAAAAGATCAAGGTCAAAGGTCAAAGAAGTCAAAGGTCAAAATTCTATGTAGAAGTTTTGAAGCCCTCACCTAGTGCCATCACATAAAGCAAACGGAATCGAAATCGGGTTAGAAATGGCGAAGGAGTAGCATTTTGTAGCCAATGTACAATATAGGTAAAAAAATCAAGGTCAAAGGTCAAAGAAGTCAAAGGTCAAAATTCTGTGTAGAAGTTTTGAAGCCCTCACCTAGTGCCATCACATAAAGGAAACAGAATCGAAATCGGGTTAGAAATGGCGAAGGAGTAGCATTTGGTAGCAAAATGTACAATACAGGTCAAAAATCAAGGTCAAAGGTCAAAGAAGTCAAAGGTCAAAATTCTGTGTAGAAGTTTTGAAGCCCTCACCTAGTGCCATCACTTAAAGCAAACGGAATTGAAATCGGGTTACAAATGGCGAAGGAGTAGCATTTTGTTGCAAAATGTACAATATAGGTCAAAAATCAAGGTCAAAGGTCAAAGAAGTCAAAGGTCAAAATTCTGCGTAGAAGTTTTGAAGCCCTCACCTAGTGCCATCACATAAAGCAAACGGAATCGAAATCGGGTTAGAAATGGCGAAGGAGTAGCATTTTGTAGGCAATGTACAATATAGGTCAAAAATCAAGGTCAAAGGTCAAAGAAGTCAAAGGTCAAAATTCTGCGTAGAAGTTTTGAAGCCCTCACCTAGTGCCATCATATAAAGCAAACGGAATCAAAATCGGGTTAGAAATGGCGAAGGAGTAGCATTTTGAAGCAAAATGTACAATATAGGTCAAAGGTCAAGGTCAAAGGTCACAACTGAAATTCTGTATACAAGTTTCAAAGCTCTCATGTAGTGCTATCATATAAAGCAAACAGAATCAAAATCGGGTTAGAAATGGCGAAGGAGTAGCATTTTGAACATTTTGATCACACACGGACGCACGGACGGACACACGGACACACGGACGGACACACGGACACACGGACACACACACGTACGGAGCCCGTTTCATAGTCCCCTGCTCGAACTCGTTCGGCGGGGACAACAAAAGCATGTAAGGGTTAATCTAACTCTGATAAGAGACCAATTCTACAAGTTGTCACATCAGCAGATCTGTATGCAGGTGTACTCCCCAGTTGACTCCATACCATGCGTGACAATTGATGATGTGATATCTATATTTGTGATTTTTATGGCTGAACTTTGCACAACTTTGCAACAGGTGCCGAAGAGACAGAATACCCTGATAGACAAACTTATCCAATAATCCCATACCATGTTCAAAATGGATGCAATAGAGTAAATCAAATGCACAGAAAGGTGGAGGTTTCATGAATATGAGCCAGTTCGGGGTTCCACTTTGCGCATGAGCAGAAAAAGGTCATCAGTTTGAACATGACTGATGAATTCAATAAATTGTTACGTCGGGTTAGCTGAAATACCTTCTCTCACTTGAAAACTCGTGGAGTGCCTAATCAACTGAGAAATAAGAAAGGTCATTTGTGCCAATGTGCCCATGAGCTTAACCCCGAACTGGCTTATTACATAAAAACCATACAAAAGTTATGGAATGTTGTTTCAAACATGTTCATGAAATAAGGATAAAGCATCCACACATGCAAGTAAGATGAGATGATGATGTCAAACCCTCACAAGTCTCCCACTGATCTACACGCAAGTCTTTCCCGAATCTCCTTTAAACAATGTGCGTGTTTTAAGCCTACATAATACATCTAAGTGTTGGGTTTTGAGGATTTGAGGAAATGTCTCTAAACCATGCTCGCAGTATACATTTATTGAAAGTCATAAAACATTTATACTCTAACTGCTGTGGGTGCAGAAATCAACATCTGTAGATATTTCAAAGTGAATAACAAAACCAAAACAAAACAAAGCACTCCAGTAGTGCTCATAAAACACATTGCACACATTTAACCCTTTCCCTACAAGATTATGTGATCCTCATGTACCGAGTCCACCACATTGTGGTTTTAAGCAGGCAATTACCAAATGGCTTCCCAGTAACATCTGAACTGAGAATATATGCCTGTCTGCCACTACATACCTGTAATCTGCAACACCACCCGCATGCTTGTTCATGGCCGTTGCCGAACTCATGCCGTAAAACAGCTTCATTCGTTTTCCGTTTCGCTCAATCACCTCGCCTTCTGTCTGGTCGTGACCAGAGAACATTCCACCAAGCATCACAAAGTCAGCACCAGCTCCTATATTTCAAATCAACAGAACGTAAATTCCAATTCAAAGATAAATGCACCCAATGCCTATGCTTTATTGCTCCCATGACAACCCATGGTTTGTTTCTCTACTGATAACCTACCATGTGACATATGTTTGGCGGCACTAAAGAGTAGTGCTAAGACTTTACATTCACTTGAGCATTTGGCCGTATCAGGGCAATTATCCCCCCCCCCCCCCCCAGGGCAATTACCCCTGGGCTAAATACTGGTTAGTGGTAAGAGAGTAAAGATTAGGGTTAGAAGTTTGGGTTAGGATTAGGATTAGGTCCAGGATTTGGATTAGGATTAGGGCTAGGGGAAGGGTCCGGGGTAATTGCCCAGGGGGTTACTGCCCTAGACCCCTGTTTGGCAGATGTGTTTACCTCAAAAATATATTAACCCTAACTAGGCCGGGGGGGGGGGGGGGGGCCTTCGAGGCCCCCCCCCTCGACGTTCCGCGCGATGTATCGCTATCGCAAGAAGCTATCGCCGCGACATTTCATGACTTTTTTCTTTCGAGTCTCCCGCATCTTTTGACACTAAATTTGCGATGCCCGGGTGTGCGGTTCCGAAGTTGCGCATAAATATGCACGTGCATGTTAGACCAAAAATTGCTCAAAAACGTGAATTTGTGTACAATTTCAATGCAAACTGTGCTTACAGGCAAATTTCATAAAAGCATGATTATTTTTGGGTTTTATTGATTAAAATCAATTAATAACACATTTTCTTGTTTGGAACAATGTCACGGACAAATTTCATCGAAAAAACAATGAAAAACATAAAGTCGAAAAAACAAAGAAATACATAAGAAATTCACAAAGTAATAAAATACTTAGGAAATTTTTTCTGATTGTGCAATTTTTTTCTCTTACATTTGCTAAGGACACTAAAAAGAATATTTACACAAAAAATGTGCCTGTTTTGAGCTTTATTTAGTGATTTATACCAAATTGTCGGATTTCATGCATCATTATGCATAAATTAACATAATTTAGTGTAAATGATAATTTTTGAAAAAATTAACTTCATGGTACTTTAGATTACATCATAGGCAATGTGTGTGCCAATTTTCGTCGCGATCGCGCGGTCGACGGCCGAGATCCGGAGGGGGGGCCTGGGAGCCCCCCCCCCCCCCCCCGGCTCTATCATCTACCTGAATAGCCCGGCCTAGTTAGGGTTAAAACTAAAACACAGTTCTCAGAAAGGCTCAAAATTCATGTTCAATGTTCCACCATTAAGAATTTGCTTGCAGAAGAAAAACATATACACAGCAGGAACTGAAAGGTTCACAGCTGTGAGTGTAAATGCACAATATTAATGTGAGCATGACAAAGCATGTATACACATGTCAGGAAGGCATATCATTAGAAAGGTAAAATAGTGCACCATAATTCTATTTGTAAACCATTTTCTGCAGACAGAAAAAAGACAGAAGAAAACGTTTACGACTTTTGCAATATGATTAGATTTGTGTCCACATAATCAATCCTGCAGTGTGGGGTATCAATGTCCAGCAAGGTGACACAACTTTTGCTCCTGTGACGATTGCACCAGTCTTATTTTCTCCAAGGACTTTCATAGGGTTAGGGTTGTGATACGGTTTTAGGTTTAGTATAATGTGAGGATTAGGATTAGTATTAGTGTTATGCTTGTGGGTACAATTTTTATTTGCCTCAACGTGCAAATATTTCATGGGAGCAATTGTTGCAGGAGCAAACGTCATGGAACCGTCCCGCAGATCATGGGTCACAAACGACACAAGAAGCTGACAAACAAAAGATACTAGTCAGGGAAGGATTGCCATAGGTCACCTATGCCTTTCATTTGAGTGGGAGGAAAAAAAGAAAAACAAGAAAATCAAACTATCAGGAAACCATAAACTTAAGTACAGCCCTGTAGACCACAAATGGCACAGCTTCATCCAATAAGAAAGTTGTTGACTTACCAAATGCCTTTACAACATCTCCCGGGCATGTGCAGCCACCATCCTGCACAGGTTTGAGAAAAAAATTGTGTGCTCAAATTAATTGATTGTTAATGAAGTGACAAATGTAACAGATCATACTGCCATTCTTACATGGGCAAAGAATATGTAAAACTCTATAATTGAAAAACATGGACAAACAAACATGACATGTCAAATAAAAAATGTTATTTACATCCATCACTATCATCTCCTCACTACTGATGAGAAATGCTAATTTAAGCTTGCCTTCAAAATTGATGTGCTTGCTTCAATTGACTCTCAAGAAGCCCCCCTCACACACTCAACACTACACACTTTTACCTAAATGAGTCATTACCGATATGATATGTCCCCCTAGACCATGCGCAGCATCAGCACACTCAATGACTGCACTTAGCTGTGGGTAGCCGACACCTGCTTTTTTCCTGGTGGTGCATACAGAGCCTGTGTGGTATGGCCAAAGTGACAAAAATGCCCGTTAATAAAAAAAAAAAGAAAAAAAAGTACACATCACACAAAAGCAACATTTGTAAAAATAACAGTTACACACATGCATAATTCACATCTCTGACAGTCATTTCACAGTTTTTGCATCTGAAAGTTAACGTGATACAATTAAGAAAATAACCTTTTAGATCTTTTGACACTGAACACCAGTAATGGCACTCATGAACGATGAATAATTTGTCTCAGTTACATGCTCAGATTAGCGTTTCACAAAAATGCTAACTAATAGACAGCAAACTCTTGAACATGATGTTATACCTGTACAGAAAGTTCCATAAAAATGCTTAAATTTCAGGGGTATTCCCATTCATTCCTCTACATTTTGAGAAAACAACTCTGACAATTGAGCACATGAATATACACAATCCCACGAAATACGTTTCTTGCACAATTCTAAGTTATGCTAAAGACAATTTATGTAAAGATGGAAAATAACTCTCCTGAAGCAAATGCACTTCTTGCAAGCTATTCAGGATCCTATGGTTTCTTGTTTGTTAGTTTTATAACATGCTTACCCGGTCCAATGCCAACTTTGATGATATCTGCCCCAGCAAGAATCAACTCTTCCACCATTTCACCAGTCACAACATTCCCTGCCTTCAGAGAGAAACATATTTAACACATAATATTTTATACATCAACGCCACAACACTGTTACATTAATAAAAACTTGTAACATATCTGCTATGTGTCATTACTACACTTAAAGGGATCGATAGTTTTGGTTGAGACAAAATTTCAGGTTTCCGACATTTTTTGGTGACAGAATGAGAAACCTCTTATGAAATATGAAAGAGCATGTAATTCCATGAGGAATTCAACATTTAATTGATGAAAATTGGTTTTGAAATGGCCAAGATATCAAAAACTGAGCGATTCTAACTAAGTGTGGGACCCACACTTTTATTACGATCGCTTTGTTTCACTTTGTTTTTGGATGTTTCAGTTATTCCAAACCCGATTTTCATCAAATAAACTCCTTGAATTCCTCTTAAAATGGTATGCTCTGTACTATTCCACAAGTGTTTTCTTGGTATCTCACAATTAAAGTTAAAAGTCCAATTCTCATCTCCACCAATACTGTACCATCCCTTTAAACTGGTACACAGGTAATTCACATGATTAACATGCCAGGTTCAATTTGAAGACTTACCAGTTAAGTTGAAGTATTGAAAACAGGCTTCGGGCAACGTTTGGTTTTGCCAATAGTCCCTTTCTGTTCGAAATGATGACCGAATGTGACTCGGTCGAGAGGACCTTGGGAGAGCGCATGCGCACACAGACATCTTATCCGTTCATGGATTTGAAATTTGTGCGCATGTGATGTGTGCGCATACGCTGGCCGTAGTATTCAGTGTATGTAGTTCTCCCACGGTCCTCTCGACCGAGTAACATTCAGTCATCAATTCGAACAGAAAGGGACTACTGGCAGAACCAAACGTTGTCTGAAGCCTGTTTTCAATACTTCAACTTAATTGGTAAGTCCTCAAATTGAAGAAATTTTTGGATTTTAAGTTGATATTTACCCGCGATACTAAATCTGTCATGATCCTGAATGCTACAATGCAAAGCCCCATTACACTATGCGTATGGGGCTGCTGGTCGCAGTTAATTGCATGATTACTAAGACATGAGAGCACTTTGGGGCGAGTAAGTCTCACAGTGTTAGTTATATGAAAGGTACTTTAACCTGAAACACAAACTAAGACAAGGAAATTCAGGGAAACTTTTGAGGTACTAAAACTTTATATTATCTTTAAATGTATGTGTCAACAAGAACTTTCATGCACATTTTGATTTTGTTCCTCTTGGCTCTCACGAAATTAGTGAAATTGAAATGCATGTGAACATTTCTGGTTTTACAGAACATACCATGATCGTGTGTTCTGGGAACTTTTGCCGGAAGTCCTTCACACACTGGACAAACACCTCCGAGTAGCCGTTGGCAACGTCCAGACAGATGTACTGGATGGATGGAATGGCTGCGATGATTTCTTCCACTTTGTCTGCGTCTTTCTTAGAGGTCCCTGAACTCACTGCACAGTGCTGCCATGGAGATGCAATGAAGAAATGTGTCTACATCATACTGTAACCACCATACTGCTAACATAACATTTTGTGAATCTGCTCTTGCAGACAATTTTAGAAGCAGCTGAATTTGTGATCCAGCAACAGCAACATGAGGAGATATTTTGGCAGGATGTTTAGGTTGGTGAAATCAGTCAACACACAAAATTCAAGTAAATAAAAAACACACTGCAAAAATATCTGATAATACAATATTCAGGATGGAATTTTCCCTTCTTTTCACACAGTACAATGATCCATACACAGGGTTTAAAATGCCATGGGGAGGTTTCATAAGTCGTACGACAAAGGTAGTGTTCAAGCGCTCAAAAGTGAACCAAATCATATCATACCATGACGGACTGGGAGTGGTCAAGAGCTCATAAGCGAACCAAACTGTACCATACCATGATGGACTGGGAACGTTTGAGTACTCTGTGGAGATAGCATACCTCATGAGTTATTATATGAGTCAGAGGGGTCACCTCATGCGCTTACGCTACATATGTGTTATGTCCATAACAAACAAAATCACATCCTTATATCATGACATAGTACACGCACTCTTCTCTGGTAAAGTACGCTTTTGGACCAGTTTGCATTCAAGCATTCTCTAGCATGGTACGGTACAGTAAGCTTTGTGGAGCACATCAGGAAGTGGTCCACTTTTGGCATGGTATGGCGCATTACAGTACACCTGGGAGTGTTCGAGTGCTCCTCTAGCACAACCCACACATAGCGTACTGCAGTACGATATGGCCTGTAAGACAGTGCTCACACACACCCAAAGTCCAGGGTCTTAGAACCTCCAAAAAAATAGCATTTCAAACCCTGAGGTTCCAACATTTTGTTTGTGCTGACAGCGAAAGTAATTGTCTGTTACATCATAACTTTATAGTCAGAGTAATTTGAGTTGAGGGCAATTTTAAACATGAGTTTTCCAGTGGCGTAAGTAATAATGCCTCTAGCACCATTCACGTGGACGCATAAAAACAACTGCTAGCAGAGTATGGTGCTTTGTTGGAGGAGAGCAGTGCATGAAACAATATGTTAGTTCAGCCTAAGCCAAGTCATTGAAATCTGTCTTTAGAATCATCTTTTTAACTATCAACAACAGATCAGGAAGCTCAAATCAATAATACAACAGAAGAGAGTACTATTGAAGTTTGTGATTGCACCAAAAGTGCAAGTAAACATTGCAAGTAAAAGACATTTAGAGGAACAGCCCACTTCATCACTAAACTGCTGAACTAAGGATTTGGTTAACTACAGCCATGATGAACAGAGTACGGCAATACACTGAACCTATTAAAGGACCTGTTAAACATTTAAATCATGTCAGCCTGGATAGAAATTAATTCTAACAGACAAATAGTTTGTGGTATCAACAGAGCTGTTAACTCATTGAAGACAAGTCCCAGGTATACTCAGGAAGGTGTCTATGGGAAATGCATGTTTACTAGCAAACTCAGCCTGTCCTCAATGGGTTAACACGAGGCACTAGGTAACTTCCCATACATTGAAAAAGTGTGTGGAAAGTACCATAGTCCAAGGGGTACATGCCCCATGAATTTATGACATATTTTCAAAAAGCATGGGGAATTCAGACAACTAAAAAAGGACTCCTTACCTTGAGAGTTTCGGGATTGTTGTTTGCAAAGTCTACCCATTCCTGTACCGTGTAGTGTTTGTGGATGCAGGAGAAAAGGCCATGCTATGAAAGAAGAAAGAACAAAAATACACAAGACATGACTTCAATTTGTACATGATCTACACACTGGAAATAATACTTTCCTACAAGGTTTGTAAAAAATGTGACCATGTATTTTCGAAAAGATCAAAATGTGAAAAACAAAAATGGCACTGATTAGGTCCTGGCCCCAAAGGGGCCATCTCTAAATGGGTGTGTGTATATATATATATATATATATATATATATATATATATATATATATATATATAATATTCTCTGATTTGGGGCTTCTGCAGTTCCCTTGGGTCCCAAGAGGGAAGGGCATAGTGCCCATTTGAATAAATGGAAATTATTTCCCCCTGGGATGTTCCCTGCTACTATTAAAGGGGATGGCTAGTAACCGATATCAGTGGGACTCAGTGGGAATGCTGGGGATAATTGTTCCAATCCTTGTGGGATTCATTCAAGAGTACATTATATATCTATTGTTGTGTGAAAATTATTTGCTTCAGAATGGTCTCATATTCAAGTAATGTGCAGTTTAATGTTTCCAGGTTAGCACACCTGTACAGTGACGGGCAATCGTTAACAGCCCGTTAATGATCGCCCCATCACTGTACAGGCGTGCTAACCTGGAAACATTAAACTGCACATTACTTGAGTATGAGACATTCTGAAGCAAATAATTTTCACACAATAATAATGTACTCTTATATGAATCCCTCAAGGATTGGAACAATCGCCCCCAGCATTCCCACTGATCAGTTACTAGCCATCCCCCTTAAGTTTGGTGAAAATCCGCCATGGGGTTTTCAGGGAGAAGTTCAAAACGTAAAAAAAAAACTTATGCATGACGGACATCAGATAAGCACAAATGAAATAAAGAGTAACAGAAGCTTTGACGTGTTACTATAAAATATGAACTTACACTAGCAAGTGCCTTGGCCATTTCAAAGTTTCCCACAGTGTCCATATTGGCAGCCATGATTGGTACGCCATCGTAGGTCTTCTTGGAATTTCTGAAGATGTAAGACCTTTCCAGATTCACCTACATCAATTATAGAACACAGGGGCAGAAGAAAACAAAGAGCGGATGTTACAACTAGAAATGTCGCTTTGGCGACTGGTATGCCTCCGCCATAATGCATGATTTTCCCAATAGGTCTAGATAGTACATGTGGAAACTGTGTGATTACATTTTCACAAAATTGGCAAAATATTGGAATGACAAGTTTGTCACAAATGTGTTGAATGTTCACCTTCCTTGACGTAGGTTTAATTGGATGAATAAGAGAGTATGTATCTAGGGATTTAAGGACTTTAACTTGACTTTGACCCATTCATACATTTAGGCATTGAGTAATTTTCAAGGTACAGGTGAGGAGAAAAAGTGCAATTTCTGAATTGAATAGTAAATTGTTACCATTTTCATCTGGTCCTTGACCCTAAAATTCATAAGATAATTACTTTCAGGTAGAACATGCATAATATGTACTAAGTTTCAAGGTAACTTGAGCCACTTCCGAGATATGGAGGAAAAAGTTAGTTCAGCACTTTCACTTGATCTTTGACCTTTTGACCTTTGAGGCAAAAAGAGAAAAAAAAAAACTTTCCAGAGAATTTCTATTAGGTTACACACGCATACACCAAGTGTAAAAAAATAACCCTGCTGGCATTGCATAAATATGAGGGTAATAGTAAAATTTTGAAGTCTTGCACTTGACCTTTGACCCCTGACCTTTGACCCCATGAACCCTACATTCTCTAGATAATCACTTCCAGTCAGTACATGTATATACTATGTTCCATGAAGATACCTTGAACAATTTTCCAAGGTACGGAGAAAAAAAAGAAGTTTTAATATTTTTACTTGACCTTTTGACCTTTGACCTTTGACCTCATGACCCAAACTTTAACCAGAGAATCTTAATTGGGTAATACATGTATACACTAAGTTTCAAGAAAATATCTTCAGGCATTCAATAGATATGGTGGAAATAGTGAAATTTTACGTATTTGACCCTGACCTTTTGACCTTTGACCTCATGACCCAAACTTTCACCAGAGAATCTTAATTGGGTAATACATGTATACACTAAGTTTCAAGAAAATATCTTTAGGCATTCAATAGATATGGTGGAAATAGTGAAATTTTATGTATTTGACCTTGACCTTTTGACCTTTGACCTTGAGCATGTGCACCCAAAAGTTGATAGGCACAACTTCACCCCCTAATACACATACATGCCAAGTTTCATTAGGATACCTCAACAGGTTTCGATAGTTACCTTGTCCACAAAATTCATTACGGACGGACGGAAGGACGGACGGACGGACGGACGGAAGGACGGACGGACGGACGGACGGACAACCCGAAAACATAATGCCTCCGGCACCACTTCCTGGCGGAGGCATAAAAAATGAATAAAGTACATGGTACTGAAAATAGATTATATGACTGTATCATACTGGTAAATAATGCTCCATCATGCTTCAACCATCTAGGGGCTGAAGCACTGTGTGGCTGCAGGTATCAGCTGAAAACTCTACCATGGAATACAAAATTGGTGGCCATTAGCTGTTTGACAGGTGGTCACTATACACAGTATCTTTAACCTGGATTTCTCTCATAACTAGTGGTCACACAAAGCAGCTGACTACTATAGACAGATTTGTCTGCATAACCTTTCAAAATCTACAGTATCTTTCAGTTTCTTTGTTGTTCTTCACGTTACAATCTCATAAATTATTCTTTTTAGTTAATAAGGGATGTGTTAGTTACTGAAATGGCTGATGTGACTGCACTGCACACAAACATGCACATACATGTAAAAGCACACACATACACTTTCACTTTCCCTCATTCAGTATGCTACATCTGTATTCTTGCCTATTAGCAGCACTTTCAACCTTACTGGATCATTTTTGACAGCCGCTACATGGAAAGAGATTTCTAATTATATTAGTTTGTCTAGCCAACTCAGAATTTCTGCTGTGTTATTCATGTGGATTTCAAACCAACATTTTCAGTGTGTATAACAATGTGATGAGTCTTGTAAATGAATTGTATTGACATTTTGTTACAATACAAACTAAGTAAAACAACAGAGCAACTTCTCTCAAATGGCCTTTAACCTGCGGAGGATGGGCTGATTTTGCTACCAGATGCATTTCCCTTGTGACACTTGGTAAAATATGTGGCTAATGATCCACTGACTCGTGATATACAGCTAAATTATAATCCTTAAATCACCACAAAATTAACCCAAAACCAGACACTTGCCCAAGTATACTCGGGACTCATCTTCAACGGGTTAACAATTCATCTAGAGCTTGATCCACTTATTTGATGTTGACTTTGCTTCCTGCTCTCTTGCACCTTTGGATGTTTACAGTAATTACCAGTTGCAGCTGTGAATTAAAGAGGCTGACTTTAACATCAAATGACATAAATTACAATAAAGCAATGTCATGTTGTACAACAAATCTGGCAATTCCAGAGGAAAACAATCCTTTCCCTCCTTTTACACTCCTATTCTTTTTCATTCATTGTATACATTGTCTGACATTCTATGACGGGACAAAAAGTCTGGCCTCTTAGTACTAGCCCCCCCCCCCCCCCCCCCCCCCCCCCCCCGGTTGTCTCGAATGGGTGCGTTCATTGAACATACTCCGCCCAATGCACCCTTTCGCGACAAACGGAGGGGGGGGGGGGGCTTGTATGGGTGCGTTGAGCGCTTCGCTCCACTCCGCGCTGCACCCTTTCGAGATAAGCCATCTACCAGTACCCATGAATAGGATGAAATAAAAGGTAAGAATATTTGGTATGATGGACACAAAAAGGAAATCATACCAGTAGATCTGAATCAATGTCTGAAATGCTAAATTAATTTCAAAACACAACATTCCCTTTCATTCACAGTGTGAACATAACTTGCATTGCAAGTGGATCGAAAATCTCACTGCATTTCAGCGAGTGCTGCTGTTGCTTCACACAGTGTAAATTATGTGACGAGATAAGGCCTTGATTAGTGGAGAGTGGCTTCCATCAATCTTGTGGTCCTCTAAAAAGCTCTGATCACATCCAATCAGGCCAAAATTGGGCATGAAGCATGTTTATGAAAGGCTTTCTGCAATCAGTGCCAATTGGAACCTGAACTACAGGAGCGACAAATCCCATTATACTCTCCGAGTCTCTCGTCCCCCGCTGCAAGTGAAGGAGGCACAATCAATCTGCCTAGAAAAGGGTAGAGGTCATGACAGCCTTCTTGTCAAAGGGACTGATTAAAGAACCCCATCACAATCACTAGGAAGTGGGCAGAGGGCTTACAAACACCATAGTGTAGTACAGCTGATATCTACAGAATGTTGGACAATATACATGTAGTACAGGGTTGTATTGAATTAATAAAATAACATACAAGTGGGCATCCATGTTGTTACAGTCTATGTGTTGTCCCATTGGCGAGATATACGACAACAAGCACAAAGTTTATGTGATGCAGCATGATATATGGCAAACTTGGTCCCTATAAGCTCTACAATTTCAACTGCATGCACACAAATACCATACATGCATGGAATGTCAACTAAAACCCCTGATCATTCTTGCTACAGTGCGTGTGCATTAATGCATATAATATACAGGCCTATACCCTACAATATAAACATGTATATGTGGCTATGGGTGTACAAATCCAGTAAACAAAAAAACTATTACTCTCCAAAAGACAGCATGCTTGAAATTGAAATCTGACATTTCATGCCACATGTACATGTATCATATGCCTAAGGATAAGACGCATATTTTGGGGACAATGCACATCTGATTCAGGGTGCAGTCAAACCTGTTGATAGCGGCCACCAAAGGGAGATGAAAAGAGTACAGTAGCCTTTATAGACATGTAGACTCCCCTATACAAGGTGGGGGGAGGGGGTCACAAAGAAGTTACAGGCAACTTAGAATGGTATGCCATTGGTTTCTCTGTCTAATTTATCAGTCTTTCAAAATTAACTTCAAATTGTTAAAAAAATTTACAGAAAATTTCCTTTGTCACTTATTTCATTTAAAAAAAGTAAAGTGCAAAAAATTCATATATATATGACAAAATCATAATTAAAATAGATGTTGAAAGGCAAAAGGTTAGAAATAAGTGGGGTGAAAGGGTACCAGACTAAGGAAGACTTTTACTTGTCAGCTTTTGTTTTAAAAAACACATGCCAATGAAATATATACAGCATGGCCATGATTTCTGTAAAAAATCTATGACATAATCAATGGCATTCACAAATTAATTGAATATATATTACTATGAAATCCAAGGGTCAATTTTGTCTGTCAACCTACAAGAAGCCAACAAAATAACAAGAGAAAAGGAAACAAACTGTAATCATTTTGTTGCTTCATCTTGCACAATTTGTCGACTTACGTCAAGTTAGCTTAGAAATGAGAAGTTGCAGTTGCAGTTGCGACGTATAAATATTTCATGTTTACGAGTGATAAATCTGTCACAAAGCAAAAACAAAGTCCTTGCCTGGTAATACCCTTCACCTTTAACCCGTTGTGGATGAGTCCCGAGTATATTCGGGCAGGGGTCTATGGGAAATACGTGTTGTAGCAAAATCAATCTGTCCTCGACGGGTTAAGAGAGATCAGGCTGAGCCTTGTTTGTTGACATTAAGATGTATGTATAATTATTTTGTTCTTCTTAATTACTTTTTGCCCTTATCCTATAACTCACTTCTCTTGGATCATCTCCTTCCTTCATCTCTTTACTTCCAACTTTCATCACAGCCGACAGTCTTTTATAGGATCATATCACCACTTTACAGTGGTTTACCAGACTAAAATCTCAGTTCTTCCCTCCTATTCACGACAACACATTAAAGGGATCATATAATTTTGGTTGAGACCTAACTTTAGGTTTGTAACATTTTTGGGTGAGATAATGAGAAAACCTCCTGTGAAATATGAAAGATCATTTAATTCCAAGAGGAATTCAACGTTAATTTGATGAAAATTGGTTTGAAATGGCTGATATACACAAAACAGAGTAATCCTAATAAAAGGTGGGGACCCACCTGTTATTACAATCGGTTTATTTCACTTTGTTTCGGGATGTCTCAGCCATTCTAAAACCGATTTTCATCAGATAAACTGTCAATTTGTCTTAGAATGATATGCCCTGTACTATTTCATAAATATGGTTTCTTGGTATCTCGCAAAAAGTTAAAGGCCCAAACTTCGCCTCCACCAATACTGTACCATCCCTTTAAATTATTGCTATCTCTCCCACATTCCTTCTTCCACAGGAATCCTTTCCAGGACTACACTTATAATTTTCCCCCTCTCCAATAGCTCTTTTCTACAGGATTTCTTAAGACAAACCTCTCCTTTTCTTCACTTTCAGTAATATTTGAATCCGCGTTTCATACAATGTAGTTTGTGTTCCCTACCATTAATAGGCTTCTTTCTCTCGCTTTGTTTTCTAAACAACATTTGAAAATTCATATCTTCATCACCTCTCTCTTTCTCATATCTCCTCGATTTTCCAACCTTCCCCTTCCACTCTCCTTTCTTCTTTCTGGTTCATCTTTCACCTACCACTGACCTCTGAACCATTACCCGATTTGCACTATATTCTTCCTTACAATTGTCCCTGTCTCCTGTTTTCCCCAACTCACTCAGTGCAACATTTACATCCAGCTCAGATCACTACTGTCCTTTGACTATCTATCATTATTTGTTGTTTTCCTTGGTCACTCTCCTCTTTCTAGGGTCTTCTTACGCCAAATGACAGTTCTATCAAGGACTACATACCGTACACAGTGTTATTGCAAATCTCTCTTCCTCATTCAGCTATTGTCTGAATAATGTCTGAAACACTGCATAATGGATATTTATAATTTTTTTTTCCTAAGACTAAGAGACAATGTGGAAAATGTAGGATTACCATTTCTTGGCAGTGTTTAACTAAAACTGTCATTCCTTTAAGTTTTTAATACTTAAATTTCCATCATAAAGGGAATCTTTCAGCAATTGTAACAATTACGCTCTAAATACACATACAAACTGACTGTAACATTGGATGCAGCCACACCAAACATGGACGGAGCATGGTTAAAAATGGATCTGTAAAAAGTGACCCCAAACATGAATGTTTCAACTCTATACACTGCAAACGGTGAAAAGGATTTAACAACCAGACGAATTCAACATAAACATGTACAAGTATATTGTGACCTGCCACTGATTTAAGCTCTCACCATAATCAGTCAACTTCACTGCCACCTTGTGCTTTCCTTCTCATAAAATAATCTTTTTACATACAAAAATACAGTTGTACTTTTACTGATAATGTATGGGCTGCACATTTACACAAAGCAAGAGTAGGTACAGTATTAAAAGCAAGAACATATCAATTCCTTTTTTCTCAATCATTTTGGAAATAAGGTCTTGATTTTTGACATAGCTAGACAGTAGCTGCAGCTTTTTGTAGTTAAACAGTGGCAGGACACAGTACACTTATAACATCACAACCATGGCTGACTCTGTGCTGATACTGCAAATTTCATGGAATTGGAATATATGTGCTCAGTGAAGCTGTTATAATAGAACTAAATAAATAAATAAGTAAATAAAATAAAAATAAATTGATTAATGGAAAAAAATAACAATAAACAACAATCTTACTGGAATGGCTAACAGAAATCCAAATCAACCTTTAACTTAATCTGGACTCATTTCCAAACATCAAAATATTGTACTTGTTTGTCGCATTTGTAATAACACAGGTTTTACTTACTGTAGTTTCTGTATTAAATCTTAATTCAATTCTAAGCCAAAATGAGAAAGAAAACATAAAGTGATGTGCAATATCATAAAGTGACATAATTACAGCATATCGGTGTTTTGCTGGTCAGAAAATAGACTAGGCCTATCTAGAGTGTCTATTACATAGGCCCTAACGTTACAATCATTATTGATTCAGCAAAGTGAAGACGTACCACTCCAGTTTTGCCAAATTAGGCCTAAGTTACATGGAACCAGCAAACACTATTTTTGGCAATTTAAAAAAAAAAAACTTTTTTGCATAGCTACCGGTAGATATTCCTAGAGAAGGGACATAATTTTATGCTTATTAGTGACGAGTTCAACAATGAATGACATCTAGATATAGATCTAGGGCCTAGATCTAACGTTAGTTTAAGTTATACAAGTCATGTATGATGTAGCCCATAAATGCAACTTGCCCTTGCAAAACAAAAACAAAAACAAAAACAAAGCATGAAAAAAAAAAACCAAGACTCAAGAGCGATTATAAAACAGCAAGAACAGCACACAGAAGTAGCCATGGCATGTGATGTTTCACTTTCTGCTGAAGTTCCACCTCCGATCGGCTCTTCAATGTGCTCCTCTTTGGCCGCACAAGGACATCTTTGAAGTCCAGCTTGATGTCGCTGTCAATCCTCGGCATGACTGCTCTCCCAGTACAGTGTTGTCAACAGTTTCACGCGATTTCCTTTTGGGAAGGCACCCCGGGCTCCAGCACGGCTCGAAACTATTAAAAACTGTAACCGTTAGGCCTAAAAGTGTAACAATGTGTAAAAAGGGGGTTCAAGAATTCTCGATCTCACACGTTGTCGTTACGGACGTTAGGTTGGTTCCAGCTGCAACTTTATTAGAACAGTCTTGGCACCCTTACAGATTGAGATTCGACTTTTGACGAGATGTTAACAGTTAAATCTGGTGGATGTTGACGAATGTCACGACTTCGCAAGATAAAAAACAGCACGGACGGTTTGTACTATGTAGCTGCAAGGTGATTAAATATGCTTGTTTTGGTTCCTCAACAAGTTACTGCCGTCTGCTATGCCGGATGGTTTGCCAGATAACGTGTTCGAGACGCTACACAGAGGCCGCGCTGCTGCTGCTGGTGCAGTGGTGGTACGATGATGCGAGAGTAGAGCCCCTAATGCTAACGTTATCCGTTAGTTAGATTAGATATTCAACATGGTTTCTTCTCCGTCGTAATGACATCGAAATCAAAATCCCCAATGTGGCCTCAGTTGGTCAGGTCATAGACAGTCAAATCACCTCCCAACCAAGCTGGAAAATTTGAGGTAGATCACAGATGTAGCCAACCAATACGTTTACACTCTACTGTGTCGTAGAGCACACATAGATCAATATACAGCTCATATGGATCATACACATGGTCAACATGACAGTCATGAGCGGCGCGCGATGATCGGAGCAGCGCTCGCGCGGTGCTTCACGAATCATGCATTCCTTGCATAATAATCATAGTACCCTGTATTCCCGCGCGCCTCAGTTTTTCCCGCGGCTTCAAACTTAACCAGCGCCCTCTAGACTCTAGCCACTCTGATTCAAGCTCGCCATACTGTACAAAACTTTTGCAGCTCGTTTTTTAAATCTTTAATATACCATTCACCTACCGAATCAGGGGCGGATCCAGGGAGGACAGCAACCGGTGGACGCCCCCCTTTATTTTTTGTTGAAACAAAAGAAATAAAAAGAAAAAAATGGGGGGAGGGGTGCGTGCGCCCCCCCTTTATTTTTGTAAACACGCCCCCTCTTTACGGAATTCCTGGATCCGCCCCTGCGAATCACAAATGCGACTGACATTGTCTGTAAACAAAATGCTCTGTCATTGGACATTGGACACCATAGTCTCAAATCAACAATAGATAATCCAATCCTGTATTCACAGTAAATAATTATCTCTTTGGTAGGAACCAAACATGTGCACTGAGCGTCGCTATAGTTGTGTGACAGTAATGACACTATTTTCTGTCACCGAGGAGTCCATAATTTTACTACATCGAGACCCGAAATAGTGCGTGACATATTTGTTCCACATCCGTAAACACATCTTTTAGAATAAAATTACAAAACGTTTTCACGTTCATGTACAGTAGGGCCTAGAAATATTCCTCAAGCGTTGTTTATTACTGAGTTATACCCCGGTACACGATCATGACTGTACCGCGTGCAGTGGACGCGATTTACCGATTATACACTTTGTTATTGTTGTTTTCAAAAGCCATTTTTTTTTCAAATAAGAAAAGACCAAAGCATTTTTTTCTTCACTAGTGCCTATATAAAGCTCTTCGGTGAGAACATACAAGCAAATTATACAGCACAATGAAGTAACTTATAGAGTACTCAAGTGAACCAAGTAATGATTTCATTGATAGAAATTATGAAAAAAGAATCACAAATCAGCCATAGATACATAGAGACGAATAATAGGTCCTATACAACAAATGAATGATTCATGCATTATAATGTATGTGAACCAAAAAGTGATTAAATGATCAAAATTTTAAAAGAAAAGAAATAATAAAAATCATTCATGAAATGCCTTAAAGTACAAGCCCATTACACTTTTGTTTTAGTCTTGCATCCCCGCCCTAGCTGTTTTTTCTTTTCTTATCCTTTTGCCCCGAGGAACCTAAACTAGCAGCAAATTTGCCTACTTCCATTCGAAGAACCTACCTCTGCATAATCTTTCCTATACAGAATGCTCTGCCTAAAGTATTCTCTCTGTTCAGCCATTTCCCTTTATTCTTTATTTTTCTTGATCCTCTTATATACCCTGTTCTTTTATATCATTCCAAGTATAGGTGGTTAGCTCTATTGACAAATATTATTATACTTCATGAATTAGGGCCTATTATTATGATTCAACAATAATTGTTTTTCGATAATATTTGAAGAGTTTGTTTGCAAAAACCGATAAGTCCATTTTTGAAGATTTTGAAGTACGGTCTCTGTCATAAAGTACGAAATAATACCTTTTAAATGACATATTGGTCACTGCATAATAAAGGTATATTTTTGAAGTATTGTTTAAAAGAAGCAAAAATTTTCTTATTATCCCCTTTGTTTTTCTTGACCTTAAATCGCAAATATCTCCATTTGACAAATACGGACTTATCGGTTTTTGCAAACAAACTCTTCATTTACTCTTTTTTACTCCAACATATCGTTCCCAATCTATAATTTTAATGTTTACCGACCGAAATGTATATCCACACTTTATAGGGCCTATGTATCAATCTAAGCTTTTCACGTTTAAAAAAAAAGTTCATAATATCTCCTCCTCTTTACCACAAAATGTTCATAAAATTATTTCCCGCAATGCTGAATAAAAAAAAGTTCTTTTGTATACCCAAGGTTCTACATCATCTTAAACTGAAATTCTCTTAAACTGTCATTCAAATTAGCTTTTAGTTTAACGGCCAGCTTCTTTAAAGAAAATGTTATATATGGGTGTATTGCATTTTTTTTTTTGCTCTGCAGTGCAAAATATCCACATCTTTTATTACTATTATTATTATTATTATTATTATTATTATTATTATTATTATTATTATTCAATTTTATTATTATCATTATAGTTGTTATTATTATCAATATTATTATTGATATAATTATTATTGATTTTACACAGAACTCAATTCAGTATCTCTATTACAATCATCTCTTTTTAATAATGTTTCTTCAAGTGTATGGTATATTTTCAAATAGTTCCTATATTTTCTCAATTTCCAAACAATGTAATCCCATTCGAAATTCACATATTTACTATAAATTTTCTCCTGCATAGATAATACAAGTATAATGTCAATATTCTGTTTATAGAAATACTTTTCTTCAAAAATATATTAACTCGTCAGTTTTTTTAACATTAAAAATAATTTCACTTCTTCTACTTTCCTCTTTTCCCACCAGAAAGCTTGTAATAAAAAGCCAATTTTTAAACCAGCTCTCAATAAAATAAGAAAATAAAAGCAAAAGGTTCTATGTGAATTCAGCGTTACACAATGTTGCTGTAAAATTGTAAAATTCTATGACTTCCCGGGTCAAACTAAAGAGTGATTACTTTCCACCGCATCATTACATTGAGTCCCCAAAGAACTGACAAGCAGGCTCTGTTAGTTGAAATTATGAAATGGGAACTGGCAAAAATAGTACAGTTCTTAATTCTCCGAGGAAGAAAATTATGCAATTTCTGTTGCCAGGGAGGTGAGAGTAACCTTCCTGCTGTTACCGTGGAATCCACATATTTCACTTACATCTCCCTGAAACACGACGTATCATGCATCTCACTCTTCCTTCGAGAACAATAGCCTACCGTTATCATACTGCGCCGCGAGGGGGAGCTCTTTCCAAAAGAGCAGCGAAAGAGGTTACCTAGCTTTGCATGCGATGCTCGCTAGTCACGTCAGTCAACGCTAGTACGGATCGGCGACGTACACGAGCGCAGTTACTACTAACGTTACAAAAGTAGGCCTATGATCTGGAGTCCCCGCTAGCAGACCATCTCAACAACAGGATCAATCAGCTCAGAATAGTCAGATACTCGAGTCAATTGCGTTCCAGGTTCCAGAATCAAGCTACTGCGTTTGATTTTTTCAAGATGTTGATTAAAGTGAAGGTCAGTATAACGTGTTTTTATCCATACATCTGGCACATAATCGGAAACCCAGAATAGCCCAAATTTGGTGCTCGAATGGTGTTACTGTTGTATATGTTAGGCCTACAAATTGTCGCAATATAAACTTCAACGCCGTTGAACAATAATAGGCGTCAATGCTGTGAATGAATGAATCATTCTTTTTAGACCCGCTATCTAGTTTCTATACTTAATTGCATGGAAGGGATGGGAACGGATGGAATTCTTTTAACTTACAACTAAGGAACGAAATGTTATTATTCGTAAGGGCGTTATATCATATTCCCTCTCTCTCAGGCAATTAAGATGACGGGCTAGAACAGCCCATGAAGCATGAAAGCATTTTTGTCGCCACCTCTTTCAGCTCAGCTCACATACATATCACCTCACATCATTTTTGCACACAGGTCAGTTTCATTGTCCACATGAAGATAGAATACAGGCACTTCAGAAGAGCTTGGAGTCCAGTAGGGCCAGGAGTAGGACATTGCCAGAACATGGCAGAAAATTGCGAGATGGCGCAAACAAACTGTGAAGAAAACTGTGATACAACAGCCTCCCATTTTTTCCCATCCTAGCTAATTAAAAGGAAGAGGACTAGACCTAGCTAGCCACAATTCACAACAATCATGTAGGACCCAGATATGTTGTTATTGTTATACCCCCTTTATCCATCCGCCGCCACCACAGTTGGCACAAACCACCTCGGCCCGGCCCTGCTTGCAGGCAAGGCATTACACATGTGTGTTTGCATGCACATGGTACAAATGGGTAACTGTGTTAGACGGATCAGGATAAGATTTTTGTGGACATTTTTTGTCATTAAATTTCACAGAATAATTTTGCGAAGGACAGTGGACATGTGCCCTCTGCAATTAGTTAAGCGGTTGAACAATTAATTTGGCCCTCTCTCAGTGAAGATGTAAATCATACAGAGACTGACATGCTCAGCTTTGTGGGCTCTGTGATGAAGAAGAAATATATTTCAACAAAATAAAGTGTAAACAAAGGAAAACTCACCAGAAATGCATATGATTTATAAGTGAAAAAATGAGCGAAGAAAATGGGATTCCGTCATGATGAAATCCCATTTTCTTTGCTCAGTTTTTCACGTATAAATTTCAACAAAATGATGGATTTCTGTTTGGTACCTCAGGATACCAAAAAAAAAAAAAAACAACAACAACCAAACAAACAAATTGGGGGGCCTATGTTGACTGATCTACTGCATATGTTGTATAAACTTCAAACATACAATACATCATTTGGCCTTTATTGCACTGTTTGTGGCAGATTCCACTTGTTAAGTAATAAATTTGCTTTGCTCATTTTGTTTGTATACCTATACAAAATGTACACTTTACAATGTATATCAGGAAAGATGATGATTTCAACAGTGGAACGAATGCTCAAATACATTAAGAAAATAGACATTATTATGTGCAAAATATTCATAAATATTTCTTTGTCTTTCCTTCTTGGCACCCTTTTGAATTCTGGAATACCTGTTTGCTTCCAAACACTAATGGCATCGTTCCCACCTTACCAGACACTCACAGGGAAAGAGGTAAGTGTATTCTGAGGCACTGACTGTGAAAGGAAAACCGGCTAACAAAAATGAAATCAATGAGCACTCTGACGAGCTGAGACAAGATTACTAAGGCCATCACTGTGAATGCTAGATAGCAGCTAGTGTGAATCGTAAAATGTTTTCTTGTACACAAATAATTAATAAACTTTCCTATGTACCTACTGAATGATATTCCCTTAATTTGTTAATTGGCAGTCATGGCTGTTATTGTGATGCATCAACCTGTCAAAGACAAATCATGAAAACCAGTACATATGAAGTGATAATGTTATATGAAGGGGTAGGGCCTACTACAATTCACCTCAAAAGAAATAACATTATAAATTGAATTCTAAAGGTCATTTACTTCAAGTAACTTGAGTGATGCTATTGATTTGATGTGTTCTGATGCATAGCTTTGTCAAACTTCTAAGTGGAATTTGTTGTTCTAGGGAGACTTAATCATTTTTAACATTCTAGAATTATGCTAAAGGTATGCTCTATTTTTGACATACTTATTTTGTTGTTTATTTATCACTGCAGATTGAGATTGATATAGAGCCAACAGACAAGGTGAGTGCAGATATTCTACAATGTATTACACTAAGAAAGATTAGATGTGTCTCATAAGTGAAAAGTAAACCCCTTAGTGTAACTGAAATCTTTTACATGGCAATCTCCATATTCTATTGTTATTGTTCATGTATCTGCCCTGGAGTATGTTTTTCCTCTCATTTTGTTTCTTTATTCACCACTTCTAATATATGAAGAACAACAGAAAAAAAGAAATAGAAAGGAATGATATTAGTGGCCTAGAGTGTCTTGAGGGTCTAATGAAATTTGGAAACATGTCCTGTACATCAAGCTCTTATGATCATTGTGATACTGCACAAAATTGACGAGCTCATGCATTATTTCCTCTGTATTGATATCTTGGGTATCTTGGAGATTTAATTGCTCTGTGTGACCGTAAGTTTGATCTGTGCAAAAAGTTTAAAGTCATTTATGAAGTCTTCAGAGAAGATGTCCTTGATAGGAGCTAGCATCAACCCTTAAAGATTGAGAGATAGAGGTACCCAAGGAAACCGTCCCGAGAGATGTGTGCATAGAGTTGACACAAAGCCTCAACCGAAATGAAACACACAAGCACAAATTACAACACAAATTGCAGCACAATGCTGGAACAGCCATTCACCATCTCAGATTATTGAGGAATGGAAAGGGGGAAAATATATGGTAAAAATGAGAAGTCTGTGATCTGCCGACCATATCAGGGCAATTAACACCCCCACCCCCCCGCAAACTGGTTAGTGATAAGGTTAGAGTAAAGATTAGGGTTAAGGTTAGGTTTAGTATTAGGTTCAGGTTTAGGGTTAGGGGAAGGGTCTGGGGTAATTGTCCAAGGGATAATTGCCCAAGAACCCTGCCAACATCATTCTGTTCTTGACAGGACTTTGAAAAATTGTTGTGATGTATCATTTTCAGGTGGAGAGGATAAAGGAGAGAGTGGAGGAGAAGGAGGGTATCCCACCACCACAGCAACGGCTGATTTTCAGCGGGAAACAAATGTGAGTGGAAAGGGACGTGTCTTGTCCAAGAAATGTTTGTGAAATATGTGTGGTTACTGTGACAGTCATAAGGTTAGTTTCAGGAGTTAGTCTACAGCGACTTTGTGTGGATCAGTTTGATTATGTAGAGTTGATTTATTCTTTCTTCAGCAATAGTTGTGTAAAACTGATATTTGGCAAGTTTTGTATTGTTGCATTCCTTGTTTCCATGGGTAAGAAAAGTACATAGGCTCTGCAGACATATGCTTCACGACAAATACTCAGAGGCATTTGCTCTGCCAACATTTACTCCTCAGACGATTGATCTGCCAACACTCGCTCCACTGGCAGTTGTCAGCATAGCAGATGACGGTTGAGTAAATGTCTCAGAGCTTTTGTTGCAGTGTTCAATGCAATCATTAGCGAAGTATATGTCATGGAACCATTTCCATTACAATAGCTTATTATCATTATGTAGCAAGTTGTGATTATTAAACCCTTTCATTTAGAAGGGATCCACTGTGATTTCATAAATGCTGTCATCGCCTGAGGCCACAGGAGTCACAAATAAAGCACAATACATTGGAGGCTAGGTAGGAAATGTGCACAGTGGCAAAATCATACTGTTAAAGAGGAAATTTTTGCACATTTTGTGCAACCAGAAACTAGCGTGAAAATAAAAGCATGTGAATATTTTTGTTCACCACATGTTCCAGTAGTTAAGTCTTGATTCTGCAGAATTAAAAGATATGCGAAACTCATCTTACCCGCTGAGCGTGAAAAATTACTCACACGAATATATCCACATTTACAGTAGTAGCTTTCATGAAGATGTCGCTCGAGCATTTCTAAGGTATAGATGTAGTGTATTTATTTACTCAAAACTCCTGTGGTTGTGGTGCTTGGAATTGCTTCAAACTAGTAGTATAGATAAACTAAATGACGGCATTCGTGACTTTACACAAAATTCCCTCTGTGCACATTTCTTGAAGGAATGATGAGAAGACAGCATCAGACTACAAGGTTCAGGGTGGCTCCGTCCTACATCTCGTGTTGGCGCTGAGGGGTGGTCATCGATGATGGGCTGGTGACATGTGCAAGTAACATCACATGATCAACAGTTGTAGAGCCATACAACTGATGTCTATTCTTTGTTGGCTACTTGTCAACAAAACGCAAGGATGGAGATTAGAGCATAACTCATTATTAGCCCCTGTAGATACAAGGGTAAGGAAGGGATTGAGAATGGAAGGGGGAGGGGGGGGGGAGTAAGGAGAAGGGGGAATACATTTTGTGTAGTGCAACTGGAAGCTGGAAGCCAGAAGCCTGAAGCAGTGGAAAATGTATTGCTGTTATAAGCATGCTTAATGTGTCATTATTGTTTAAATGAATTTAACATTAGCCACATTAAAGGCCTGCTTTTACAAGCCTTCCTGTCCATTTTCGCTCATGGTCATCTCAATTTATATGTTTCTTTATTCTCTGTTCTGACTTTTTTTTTTCTTATGCAAGCAGTTCATCCTGCTCTGAAAGCAAAAAGGAATTACAGGTTCACTTTTGGTTCTCATATATATTCTTCAGATAAAATTGCATACATGAAAAAGAGAATATAAAAATTTGAGTCTTATAATGCAGGGGAAAAATAAAGTATGTCTTATATGCCTTATTAAGGACTCGTACAGCATTATATTAAACGATTGACATTAACATCAGGGCACATACATATCTACATGTGCAAACAAGGAGATTTTAATGCACTTTGTGTAATTGGTTTAAATGAATGTTACTTCCATGGGAACATCAGACTAATACATGTACCATTGTAGTGTGAATCGCATGAAAAAAAAACAAAAAAAAAACCAACAACAAACAAACAAAAACCCAGCTACATTGTACTAACCAGTATCTTCAATGGACAGAATATTTCATAGCAGTGTTCTTGTCTGCATTAGTTATATATGTTATGTTTTTATTCTTTTCTTCCTGTTGCTTATCCCATGCTCTTTGAGCAGTTTCATAGAAACTTAACAGGCAAAATAGTGTGTCCCTTGTGAGACAAGGTGTATTTTGATATCTTTCCTCAATTTGCAAATGAATACTGGATGGCTATTGTCATAGGCAGAAGAGGTCTGTAGACATACAGGAATATTAAGTTATTTTGCATGATCATTGTTTATTCCTGACTGGATGAGGTAAAGTTATTTGTACAAGCAACATGGATATGTAATTGCTATTTCAGTTTGTTGCATCCTGTTAGTAACTCTTCTCAGAGCTCCATGATTAGACGAAAGCTTTACTGTTGTAACAGCTATTTGTGTGTTGGCATGTTTATGAAAACATCCTTGCATGGGAGCCGCCTTTTTTAGAAGGCAAGTAGCTGTCGTGTGTACAAGCAAAACTCACATAGATATGATAGGAAATTGGAGTTTCTTACGTTTATTTTCACGTGTTATACATGCTTTTACCAAGAAAGTTGAGAATATTCATATTATAATGATTTTTTTGCCATCCTTCAACTTAACAATACTGTTTAATAGCATGATTAATGTCAGTCATTGATTTGATTCATAGAACAGGTGGTCATCTTAATATTGTAGATCAAGATATCCCTTTTTTCATTGTTCCATTCTGTCATTCTACCCTGCTATATGGTGCTTTGTGGAGGTTAGAGGCCAACCCCAAATGTGTTTTTATAACTTACATGATTGGCCTCGATGGGCTCAGCATGTCAGAGACATGGAATCACAAGATGTACCGACCATCATATTACATGTACCAGGAAGATGTTGTAGAAGGAGTGACAACCCTTTGTAATCCATGCAACCACAGGTTTGGGTTCTAAAGCATTACAATGGGATGTCTTAAACATTCTTGTATGCTTTGAAGCCATGCTCGGCACCGCTTTATCTGATTGATGACATTTTTAAGAAAAAAAAAAAGTTTCACATTTCATTGAATTGCAAGTTATACAACTGTATTTCAACATGAAATTCTGAATGAAATGGTAGAATTTGTTTAGAACAGTTTAGGAAAGAATTCAGAGTTACACAGTACATTACATGCATTCACATGTATGTCGGTTCTCCTGGTGATGTGCAAGTCGAAATGAAAATTATGTCCGAAAAAAAAATATATATATTTTTCCACAATGCACACATTTGTGCGTGTTAGTCTTATACCCTGTAATATGGCATACATGTACACATGTATTTGATCTTTCAAATACTGGTACTCAGTACTTTGCTAAAGTATGTTACAGTGTGTTTCTCTACTTTTTGCTGTTAAAAGTGTAATTCTTACACTGGATTTTGATTTGCTGCTACATTTTAAATTAAAAGCGCACACATTCATTGTTGCCAGCACATTGAAAGAGAGAGGAAACTGCTGCAAGGGAGATCTTATCTGCTACGAGAATGCTAGTCCTGATTGCTGACTTGACTGATGCACTCTTCTGTTAAAACACCTGGATAATACCTGTCATTAAGCACGTAACTTTCTGGTGATGTTGCGCATGACTTCAAAGGAGAGCAATTAGTTTCTTCTTTATCTATTTCACCTTTCTGATGTTGTATCCCACACTGTATCATTTTGTTGTTAGACATCACTTTCAGTTTCTATATACAATTTGTATGTTTGTGATTGAATCACTTTTCCAGTGATGGCAAATATTTACTGTAGCAGATGCGAGGCATGAAATTCACATTGCAATTTAAACTAAAAAATGTGGATTGCGTAGTGCTTGTGAGTACCTTTTGTCCAACCTGGAGGTTACATTGACATTAAATGATTGGAATGTGTATATATGTAACAAAATGAACTTGATCTCCAGTTTCCCTTTGTGTCTTGAGCATAGAACATCCAATTTATGAACGTGGGAACAATTCACTGGGGTAGCAGGTGACTGTGCACTTACTCTCTATGGAGAAACTTCACTCAATGTTTGAATAGTGAATACAGGAGCATGAAAGCTTGGAGTATGGCAGGTAGTAAGATCATAAGAGTTTTTGAGTTGCACTGTCTTCACGAATCAGCAATATGGATCACAATCACACACCCTTGCACATGTACATGTAAATATCATAGGTGATGATGCCGTAGCTTCACAGGTCTTTTGGTAGGTTGCACATAGCTCTTCACTTCATTTCCTTTGTATCTAAATATTCAAAGTAAAGTTACATCCAAATTCTGGAGTCTTAATGAAGAAATAGTAGGGTCTTTGTCAAGGAAGAGGTGCAGCTGCTTAATTATTCACAAAAGAGGCTGTATCATTTTCTTCATGAGCAAGTGTGATACCTTGTGAGGAGCGGAGGGTGTACGTGGATGGCTGATGGATAGTTATGAATTCAAGTAAGTAAGGAGTGAGACTGGATGTATTTTAAAGTGGGTACATGCAAAAGTATCTTGTACACTGTAGTAAACACACACACACACACACACACATAAGAAGACATTGTACATACAACACCAATTTGTCATGTACAATATCATCATGCTTTCTAGATATTTAATAGAAATAAGAATAGCTTCTATGTACATTTCCAAAAACAATCTAGTTATATCGTCTTCAAAAAAAAAAAAAATTCAAATAAACACTTCTATTATCACAGATACAAATCTTGAATACAATGGGCATAAAATAACCTAAAGTAAGAATATGTAGAATCACTTTTTTTCCTTTTATTCATAATATGGGTGCATTTTTTGTTTGGTGGGAATAATCATGTTGGATTGATTATCGAGGTTGACTGAAAGCTGCAAGAGTTGGAGCTGTTTGGACTGGAGAATAAATTTTGATCTCTCATAATTCAGTCTGAGGATTTCCTGGACAAGACAGAAATCCGGCTAATCTTACATAGTGTGCTCTCAGACTGCAAAATATTTCTTTCACCATTATGTTTCAGAGTCATCTTCAACCATGTTTAAAATTAATTTGTTCAGAGAATGAAATAGGTCTCCTGGCCAACCACAAATTGCATACAACTTTGTCACTAACTCAGTGGTCTGTATCAAGCTCACAGCTCCCAGTACACATACCATGCATGAATGAGTGTATATCTATTATACATGCATACAGCATATTCATGTACTGTATACGCAGTTATTTTCGCGTACAGATATTTTCGCGAATGACGAGGTCACAGACATTTTCGCGAGATGTTGTTTTTGCGAATTGACGCCGACGCTTACGTTAATGCTCTATTAACAAAGCGCATGCCGACAATTTCGCGTGTTGTTAAATTCGCGATCCAACTGCAATTCGCGAAATTAAACCCTCGCGAAAATAACAGTGTATACAGTATCCAGAGAGTGTGTGGATTTTCAGTGGAAGTGATGAAAGGTCAAGCCAAACTTTCCCTTCTCAAGTATTCTTCAGGTTGCGAATACACACCAAGAGCTCAGGTATCACTGGGCCGTGGGTGGCTGAGTGCGATGTGAAAAGCATGTTTTAAAGACCGGGTGGCATGGGGGGACACCATGGAGTGGGAATGCTGGCCTGGCTCAGATATAAAGTGCATTCTTGTTATAACAAACATGGTTAAAACAAAACTACAACAAAGTAAAAATTCAGGTCCAAAAATAATCACCTATACATCTTTATATGCTAAAAGCGTGTTAATTAAATCTGTTCGACTGGACTTACTTGCGAAAATCACGGAAACTCGTGACTCGGGACGAGTCACGAAACTGTTCTCTCTGTGATTTTCACAAGTAAGTCCAGTTGAACAGATTTAATTTACACGCTTTTAGCATACTACCTGGATGAATCAAAATCTACATCGATATATCTTTATATGCTGCTTTACTGTTCAGCTGTAAAGAAATTTCGATGTAATGAAAGAAAATTGCCTGTCCAGAGGACTTTGTTACAACAGGAGTCACCTGTATTCGGAAATCCCCAAAACAAATTGTGTTCAGCTTTATGACTAATCTCTATGTACATACACAGCAGAGGAATCGCAGCTGGAGTTTAGTGTTGCCAATTTGCATACGCTTTTATGCACATATTCGCTGACCACAGTACATTATGTACACCAGTCGGCTGGCAGCACATGAATCGCGCCACTCGTGAACCCCCATGCTTCCGGGTCTTTCAGGTACTTGAAAACCCTGTTGACAAGGCTGCAAGGACCACTGGTTTTGCTTCGTTGTAAGGGTACTAAAAATAAAAAGAAAAGAAAAAAGACTAGTAATGGCAAATTGGGGCTGCCAAATTTACCATGTTAAAAGCAGTACACTTGTACCTTGTTGTAAGCGAGCTTGTTACAGTGGGGTTTCCCTGTACAAATGTACTATGATTCAAGTTTGTTTGAGACTTGCCACAGTAACTCAATTAGTATGAAATACATTCGAAAACAATTTCACAAAACAAGCTCTACAACGTTTTTGCCACTCTAAAAGGGCACTGACTACAAATGAAGTGTCAAGAGTTGCATGGTTGGTGAAAAAGGTAAAAAGACAAAGTAACAAATATCCACATTGTTACAGAGAATTATGTTAGTTAGAAAAAGGTATGCAACAAGGCTTCATTTTTAAACAGGATGGCAAGAGTTTTAATGTCATTCTGTTCATTAGGTCTTTTGCCACAAGAGAGGTCACAAGAATGCAGTGTGAATGAGAGAAAACTGAAAAGACTATGCACGAGAAGACCCTTATGCTCAGCTCAAGTTTACATCATAGAGGCACAGAGGATTCAAATAAAGAACAAATCCACATATCTGATATTGAGTTATCCTATCAATTCCAATATTTAAATTTTACTCCCTTGGTGACTCAAAAGATTTCATTCCCCCCCCCCCCCAAGAAAATAATGACATTAATCCAAAAGATTTATCAAATATAAGTATTTTTCTCAGTATTACTAAATAAGTCAAAACCAATTACAATACAAATAACTGTTGCACATTCGCCATTATACACCTGTGACTTGTCGCCACACTACTACACCAACACAAAAGTCATGAGCATAACAGAGCATGACTCATTATGACATATGCTGTGTTTCTATTTCACACCATAGGCATGATGTGACTAATTTATAGAAAGTTTAGAGGGTAATAATTAAACTATGTTATATTTAGAAGGCTCTTGTGTTAAAAGGAATAATTGCAAATCAAAATGTGAAGACTAATATGTTACCTTAAACATATCACGATTCAGGTTAGCAAAGTGTTAAACAGAATGCCTTTAAGGCCTTGACATACATATTATATATCTATATTTGTTCTTCTTTTTTTTTGACACACCTACTTGTATTATGGAGTTTCCAGTAGTGTAAGATGGAGTAACACTATCAAATTTGCTTTTATGTGATGTCATATCACACGTGCAAAAGTGATGTTCCACAACAGACATACAAAACATGGGAAGTAGTACTTGCATCAGAGTTTGAGGTATGTCCTTGGATTTAAGGCTCCAAAGCCAGACAAATCAAGAGGGAACTTTGTGCATCACCAAATTCACTCCCGTGATAAAGATAGTTCTCCAATCAAGGTGATGCTAGAGAAAAGTCCTCAAGAACCTTTGAGCTACGTATCCGTGGAGAGGTTTTTCCTCTCCTCAAACTGTTTCTGGACCACCTTGTGCAGGGCGAGCAGAAAGTCGTCGAGAGAAAGCTGTGATCCATGTGAGCACTGGTAACAGAATGAGACACAAGAAGGTACTCAGTAAGTCATTCTTTCTTCAAATTACTGGTATGTGTATGTAATTAATTCTTGCATTGAGTTATTTTCATTATTTAAAGCACTGATTTTTCAGTGTTTTAGTAGTAGTCACGATAAAGAATCATGCCCATGTGTCCGATAAAACATCATTGGCATAAAACCTGAGTATGAATGCCCCTGATTTTTTTTTTTTTTTTTTAAATGGTTAATACTAAAGAACTCAATAATCAGCGCTTAATAATGTTGCTGAAGTGCAATTTGTCAATCCCCGTTTCTTCTTCTTCTGATTGGAGTACAGTGGACTACTGTAAACAAACACAGCTCTAACAAAATTCTCATTACAACGAAGTGAAAATTCAGGTCCCAAAATTATCATTTCTATATCTTTCTGTACTTTACTGTTTAGATAAAAAAAAAAAAAATGATAATATGAAAGAAAACTGCTAGTCCTGAGAACTTTGTTGTAATGAGAGTTGCCTGTAAAGTCAACCATCAGGAGTACTATTGTACTCATACTTAATGACTGCTCGGGTGCATTTTCCTGTATATGTTTGGGATGGACCACTTCATAGGTTTAGTATATCAGTGTTTACTAGAGAAGGTGTCTGTTATTGGAAGAATACCATATCACAGAAAGGTGTCAAACATGCTTTCATAAATACACAACTTCAGAACACTCTTTGTACATAATTAAGATGCACTTTTAGTCTGACAAAGGTGGTGCTAAAGGGTGGATATGCTGAAAATAAAAAGGTGCACATGTGATACACTGACATATAGATAAAAGTTTTCGTAATTTTTATGAAAAATGCACTACAACAAATTGACAACAAAACTTGAAATGCCTTCTTGACAAGGAATAATTTGGCTACAGAAACCACAGGAAGTACTGAGGTGTTGTTAGGGCACTGGAGGGTAGATATATCAGTTTGATTCTCTTGTGATGAGCTTGTTGTGGAGTATTAGGGTTGTCTGCACAATTATCTTATATGCACATGAGCAAGCTTATTTCAGATGTTGGCATTTAAAGGTAGGGAATCCCATTTGCATGCCTTAAATGAAGAGTTGTATAAATACAGTGGTATGTTGAAGAGAGTATCATTTTAGAAACTCCAATAAAGTATTGAAAGTGGAAGGTAACATTTAGTACATTTTTATTGACCGTTAGATTTTGAATTGAATTTTTTTTCGGGGCTCACCATAAATTCCAGTACATTACTAGGCCCATGCACTGCATGTGTGTCCATCATGTATATTTTGTGAAGAAAGTTCATCAAAACTTACAAAAATTTCTATATACATTCTTGTCACACACTCTGTATGTTATTACATCAGCTCTTATACTTTTAGATTTGTGTTTATAGATACAAAAATACAGAAGACTGCAACAAAAAGGCTTAAGTGTGGCTGACACACAGAACTACTGAGTAGTTGAGTTTTGTGCATTATTCAAAATTGTAGATAACTGTTGACTTCCAAATTTCTCAGCAGTGGCCTAAACAAGTCCCCTGAGGTTCATATTCAATGTTTTGCTGCATTTTGGGAGGTCTGTAAAAGGTATCCCCTACCTTTAAGAACTACCACAGGATTTACAGGATTCAGAAACAAACTGCCATGTTGTGTGCAAACAGTATGATGTGGTAATAGGCTGAGCATGATATAAACATTGGAAAATATTGAAGGATTACCAAGATAAAAACAACTCCTCATAATGGTTCTTGTTAAACAAACCCTTGCATTGTCATTGCCTCCATCAAGGAAGGAGGTTATGTTTTCATCAGCCTTTGTTTGTTTGTCCGTTTGCAAAATAACTCGAAAAGTTGTGAATAGATCTGAATGAACTTTGCAGGAAAACTCGATAATAACACAAGGAACAGATAATGAAATTTTGGTAGTGATCCAAGAATCTGGATGGGTTTTTGAAGGGTTCTTTTATCTTTTGGCAGATAGGATCAATGAAGTTGGGAGTGCAAGCTGCACCTATTTGAGGTTTGCATAAGCACTCTGAGCACATGTTCTGCTAAGGCAAGGCGCCGAGTAGCTGGAAGCTGATGACGTAAACAAAAAGAGTTCTATACTGGGAATTGGGTGATTTTCAGCATGCGTGTATAGGTGGAAATGAGCTACTTGACGGAGGTCTGCACTCTCCGAAAGCTTTTCTAGTTCCCCTTTTTTTCCTTGTCATCAATGTGTTTTCAGAGATAGAAATATCTTAAGAAAAACAAACTGAATGAATCAATGTTTCTATTTTTGTTCAGAAATGTATTATGAACTATACGATGACATCTGACACAAATGTCATCTTCAGATAAACTTTGAATAGAACTGAGAAGCCTTGTTGAACAAGAACCACTAACTGTCTCTAGCCCACTAATTCTATGTTTGCATTCCAGACATAATCATTGAAGTGAGCAGCATCCATACTGAAAGACTGGATGACAATTTTCATGTTATATCATCTCTCTCTTTTCTACAGTTGGAATTCTCTGGGCTTACCTGCAGATATGTTGAGTGGGCGAGGAAGGGTAGTTTCCTGAGAGTCCTACCACTGAGACCATAGCTTTCTCTGCATTTGCAGAAACAAGATTGATTTGAATTCATTACAGGTCTCCCACACACATGGCACAACATATAACAGAGTGTAATTGTGATAGTCCTCCCAATCTCCTGCCCCCCCCCCCCAAAAAAAAAGACATACGCCTAACCACTTAAAATCTGTGAACATCTGCAGTGTATTACCTTCTTCAGTTCTTTTCCACAGAAGGAAGTATAGAAATCTCACAACCTTCAAAAAGATGTTTTCATCTAAAAATTCTTTTCTAATACCTATCTGTACTCCATCCAGGTAATATTTTGCAGCAGTTGTGATTGCACTTGGGCTGAGTTGTATGTGCAAGGTATTGTCTTTCTTCAAAAATACATGCTGTTATGAGGATGGAAGGTCGGTATTTCACATAGGTAGAAATGTGTCATCTATGCTGATATGAGACAACCATTTCTGACATCCCCCTTATATTTCAGTCAAAATATGTCCTAGTGAGCCTACCAGCTACTGTATATGTGGTACATTTCGCAGTGTTTTGCAAATTTTACGAGTCAAGTGCTACTTGTGAAATTAACAACTTATAAAAAAGTTACCTCCTGTATTACAAATGCATTGAATAGTGCATCTAAGGTGGGATATCACTAACTTGAAAAGGAAAATACTTACTATTCATTCTTCTACTGTGTATCTCTATCACAAACTCAACCAGAAATGACATGGTCTTATAAGTCCCAATTCACAAACAACTTTACTTGTGAAATAATCATGTTGCGTATACAGTATACTGAAGAAGTAACCTTTTCTACAATGCAGGGGTATGAAAGCAATACGAGTCAGAGCAATCATAGGTATTGCTCACTTTGAGATCTTGAGAAGGAAGAGACTCGGTCTTGTGGCAGCATTCTCCTTGTACTTGATTACCTCCAAAGCATTCAGATCCAGGATCTGTTGTGAATTGATGATGTTCTTCTACAGATGACAAATATCAACAGAAAGGAATTATCAGACATTTGGGAAAAACATGTCAACAAAGCAAAACACAGAAAAGAAAAATGAATGAATATAGAGCCCCTTACAAAAAAAATAGATTTGCACAAAATCTTGGAATAAAGCGAGGGTTTGTTGCCAACAGTTGGGAGTTTGGTATTTTCTGAGACGCTCCAGCTTCATCAGTCTGCAGAGCACCATCTAAATTCTTACTTGGACTAGTGTGTTCCTGAAAAGGGTGAGTGAACCCTTTCCAGGAAGACATTCATCCAAGAAAGGTTTCTATGTGCTGTGTGGCAAATCAATGTAGTTAAATTATTTGGAGTTAAAAGGGCAGAGGTAATTAAACCCCTTGATATTAATCACAACAGTGTCTAAACCCCTTGATATTAATCACAACAGTGTCGGTTTACGGATCTTTTTCATATGACATGGCATTGGCTGAGAACTAGAAGGGCTTTATTGCAATTTTCGGAAGTACTTAGTTATTGGTATCATGTTGTAGAGCTTGATCCCCTCTTCATTATTGTGTCAATTTTGAATTATTTCAATTTCTTTTTTTTTTTTTTTTACAGGGTAAAAGTTAAAACTGCAAGGGCACTATTTACCCTATATTTGGAGCAATACATATAAATCTACCCACTTTTGATTAAATAAACTTGTTATAGCATGAAATTTGATTTTTTTTATTTGATTTTTTTTTATTTAGACTCATATCTAAGAACGTAATAACACCCTTCTGGTTATCAGCTGACGATAGCATGCTTGCATCCCATACTTCTTTTCCTGTGTGCATTATAAGAAAGAAGTATCATTCATCATTTGTGCAGCTTGGAAATAGGCCTGCCATGGACTGCTATGGGATGTTGAATCACTGCAGTCAATGTATGTCACAGCATAATATTCATGCAATTACAGCGCACTCCCGTTATAACGAACACGGTTATAACGAAATTCTAGTTACAACGAAGTAAAAATTCAGGCCGCAACATTATCGTCTCTATGTATTCTTATTGTTTATTTGTTCGGTTAAAACGAAATTCCAATATAATGAAAGAAAACTGCAGGTCCCGAGGACTTCATTATAACGGGAATCCACTGTATTCAAACTCCCCTCATTTACTGCTACTGTTAGATGCTGTTAGGATTCAATGAAACAGAAGGCTATTCATATATCACTAAGACCTTTTCTCTTCTCAAGCCTTTCTCACACTGACACTGAATTTTGAATGTGCTATTCTGTCAAAAATTTCAATTTTGACAATAAAATTAATAAGCACAGGTGGATCCAGGAATTCCGTAAAAGGGGGGGGGGGGTGGCTTCACAAAATTAAAGGAGGCGCACACGCCCCCCATTTTTTTCTTCTTTTTCTTTTGTTTTGACAAAAAATAAAGGGGGTCTTGCCCTCCTGGATCTACCACTGGATAAGTATTGGGGGGGGGGGAAGTATTTGTTTGTTCATTTTCCATCTGACAAGATGGCTGGATAGCCCCATATTCAGCTACGTTAAGCTGGTCTTCCATGGGGTCCAGTTGGATGTGAGGTGGGACCACTTCACCGGGTTAAACACCCTGCTCTTTGCGATGAATGAATGAAGCCGGATCTTTTACGTGCACGAGTAGCAGAGGGTGACTTCAAATAAGCATGCAAACACCATCAGAGTTAACACTGAGTATTCTGTAGACTACTTTCACCCTATTATGTACAATAATACCAGGCACAAACATTTCTGCAATGTCTGAATTTGGTCTTTAACTGTTGAAACACAGACATGAACAGGGAAGAGAAAAAAAGAACAAATCTAAAACAAGTCAATCAAACAATTTTAACCTTCATGAGTTCTGTGAGACACGAACGGAAGATCATGAAGATAGCCTCAGGAGAAGGGGGCCCGATGTACTGCTTGATGTCAGCCCGGTCAATGAAGGCGAGATCGATGGCCTCAGTGATGTTTGATGTGGCAAGTATCAATACATTTGGATTTCTAATGTAAGAGTAACACAGGGTAAATAATAATCTTAACACAGAAGCTGAAGGCTATCAGAGATCGCTAGTAAAAGAATTTAGATTTAAATTTGATAAGTGGATTAAATGAATGCAGAAATATTAGTAGTCAACATCAGTGAAATTTGAAGAAAATATAAAAGTCACAAATCTTCAGAGTTTTGGTTGAATTCATCAACAATTTTCTGCATGTTTTAATTTTTCATGTGTAGTGAAAGAGGACTTGACTTACCTCCTTCAGAAGGCATTACCCTTAACATATATCAGAAACTAGTGGAAGAATGTATACTTTTTATCAAGAAAAAAAAAAAAGATGTGGAATTTTCTTTATAATTGATCCTATTGTGACATCACAAATTGTTGTAGCCTTTTTATCTGTGATGGCACATGTGTATTATGACAAATATTTCTGCATTCACTGAACCCACATATATATATATATATATATATACATATTTGAGTCAAATTCCCCTTCAAGCAAGGAAATTGGTATTCTCAAAGCCAAATTGAGAATAAACTAGTACAATACCATATAACCATCATAAAGTAATGGTAAGTTATCACTCCACAATCCATTCTCAATCCTGTAAAAGATCAGTAGTGACAGTGTGCATTTGTGATAAAAAATGTTGAATAGAAGCTTGAATTCAACTTCTCTATTCGAGGTTTAAATTTTCCCAAAACATTTACCAGTTATTATGTGATGAAGGCTGAGCCAAGAAATCTTGAGCGCCACTGAAATCGAACATGCAATCATTTACTAATTAAACTGGGTGTTTATTAAGTCAGTTTCAATAGATTCCCTCTGAAAAAAAAAAGAAATTAAGATATGCTGATGTCAGCAAAGTTCATCGTCTTTATCTTGAAAACAAGGCACTTACAGTAAACACTAATATGAAAGTGTACAATCCTACAACATGAATGGCAAATAGAGAATGGGCTGTTTGTTTTGTTTTATTTTGTTTTGTTTTTGTTTTGTTTTGTTTTTTCAGGTATGAATACTACGGTAAGGAAGTGTAAATTCTTGTAGGAATGAAAATTGTCCTTTAGGCTAACCTTTTTATTAGGTCTATCTGTGTGAGCAGAGCATTGACTACCCTGATGGCATCTGATGGTTCTGTACCAGCGAGGGCGCTTTTCCTGGCTGATGTGAGGCTCTCAACCTAAGCATTGAAACAAACAAGCAAATACAAACAATCAACAGTTTGTAAAGATGATATAACTTCAACATCCAAATTTTTGAACCTCCTGAAAGTTTGCTATAATTGACTATACCTGTTTCGAAATCACATACATAATCAAGAACAAAACAGTCACATCTGCACAGATTATGCAGATAAAAAAATCCATCCTCAAACGATACATCTAGAAAACCTCAATGGTACAAGACACTGTAAATGACACTCAACAGACTTGATTCAATTTTCATAGAGTCTATTAAACCAAATACGAAGATACTGTACAGCATGTTCAAAAAGATAGATACTTTGACTTTATTTCTGCCTTTGCTTGCACTCAATATTAGCATTAAATGGATTGGACTTGACATTGCCCAGATGGTAGGGAAGGCATTCCAACTTGCCTCTTTCTTGTGTATTCTTTTACTTATTCATGAACCCTCCTAGGACCTTTACTCTGAAATACCATAAACATGTGCAGTTTTAATCATTAATAGCAGACACCTGACATGTGGAATCAGGCAGACAACATTCAAGTTCCGGCACACTTCTCACCTCATCAATCAGGATGCAGACAAGGGAATCCCTATCAGACACCAGCTCCTGGATCTTCTGGAACATCTTCATCACCAGCTTCCCACTCTGTTGGGAGAGAGACCAATGAGTGTATGACCATGTGCGCAAGAGTTGAAGAATACTAAATTACAGTATACTGTTCTGTTTAAAAGTATGTCATCAATACTGCCATTCTGACATTAAGTCCTCAATAGGACTTTTTTTTTAACATAGCAATTCTCTCCATCAAGAAATATTCTATATTCTAACTGCATGCTCTATCCACAATACTACACAAGTTTTTTTCTTTTTTTTCTTTCTTTCTTTCTTCTCTCCTGTCTGATGCTTCTTTTCACTCACGCCAACACGTCACTCCACCCCCCCCCCCCAAAAAAAAAAATACCTTGAGGCACCATGAAACACATTTGCCCAATACACTGTCATGAAACAAGCTCTGTTGTAAGCAACAGTAAATTTTCGTACTGTATAGAATTTTTGTAAAAGTTAAATACTATCCAAAGAACATTACAAAAAGCATGTGTTTCCATGAAATGTTAAAAATTAAAGGTAAACAATATTTTGAAGGTCACTGCTTTTCTCTGGTCGAGAATATTCATTCTGTAATTTTATACTGAAAACACAAACATAACTAGAAATGTCGCTATGGCGACTGGTATGCCTCCGCCATAATGCATGATTCTCCTATTTAGGTCTATAGTACATGTCGACAATGTGTGATTACATTTTCACAAAGTTGGCAAAATATTAAAATGATATGTTTGTCACAAATGTGTTGAATGTTCACCTTCCTTGACCTAGATTTAATTGGATGAATAGGAAAGCATGTATATGGGAATTTAGGGACTTTAACTTGACTTTGGCCCTTCATAAGTTTATGCATTGAGTAATTTTCAAGGTATGGAGAAAAAGTGCAATTTCTGTATTGAATAATAAATTTTTACCATTTTCATCTGGCCTTTGACCCTAAAATTCATAAGAGAATCACTGTCAGGCAGAACATGCATAAATATGTACTAAGTTTCAAGATAACTTGAGCCACTTCTGAGATATGGAGGAAGAAGGAAGTTCAGCACTTTAACTTGATCTTTGACCTTTTGACCTTTGACCTTTTTTGGCAAAAAAAAAAAAAAATACCCAGAGAATCTCTATTCGGTTATACGTGCATACACCAAGTTTTAAAAAAATAATCCTGCTGGCATTGCATAAATATGAGGGAAATAGTAAAATTTTGAAGTGTTGCCCTTGGACCTTTGACCCCTGACCTTTGACCCCATGAACCCCAAATTGCCTAGATAATCACTGCCAGTCAGTGCATGCATATATACTATGTTCAATGAAGATACCTTGAACCATTTCCAAAATACGGAGAAAAAAGTGAAATTTTACCATTTTTACTTGTCCTTTTGACCTTTGACCTCATGACCCCAAAATTTTACCAGAGAATCTTAATTGGGTAATACATGTATACACTAGGTTTCAAGAAAATATCTTGAGGCATTGCATAGATATGGGGGAAATATTGAAATTTTACACATTTGACCTTGACCTTTTGACCTTTGACCTTGAGCATGTGCACCCAAAAGTTGGTAGCCACAACTTCACCCCCTAATACACATACATGCCAAGTTTCATTAGGATACCTCAAAAGGTTTTTTAGTTACGCTGTCCACAAAATTCATTACGGACGGAAGGACGGACGGACGGAAGGAAGGACGGACGGACGGACGGAAGGACAGACGAACAGACGAAAGGACGGACGGATGGAAGGACGGACAACCCGTAAACATAATGCCTCTGGCACCACTTTGTGGCGGAGGCATGAAAACACAAAATAAAATCTTTTTTTTTGAGAAAATCTCTGCTGGCAATGTCATTTGAACGACTGCATTGACATTTGGGTGCTAATTCTATCAAATATTGAAAGTGAAAGTATATCAAGTTTGGGGATTTGTTGTTTTTCTTGTATTTTGCATGTTATTTTCTTTATACCTCAGAGAACCATCTTGAAAACAAGCTGTGGCTGTTGATTTCAATGAGTTGTCCGTACTTGTACCTGAAGCAGGGAGATTGCATGAAATAAATGAAAAGAATACAGCAGATTGATGTCAATAGTCAGATACTTTGCAGTGTCAATAGCAGATACTTTGCAGTGTATACATACTTTTTTTTGGGGGGGGGGGCATTTTTGCACTCCACCAATCTAGCACAAAAAAAAAAGAACATGTGAAAGTATTCTAAAGATATCAAAATATGAAGAGAAATACTCCCTTCTTGGGGAAATCATAAACAAGTGAAGCTCACTAAATTGGCCCACTGAGAAAAACAAATCACGCAAAATTGTCCACAATTCCACTATGCTTTTGTTGGAATCATACATATTTTATAATCATAGGAGAAGTACTATAAAATAGAATAACAACACACACACAGATCGTTTATCATCTTGTTGATGCCATTGCTACAATGTACTACCATCAAGGCCTTCAAAAGGAAAACAAAAACAAAAACAAACAAACAAACAAACAAAAATGTATGTTATTAGGTACTCTAAAAGTGGAAATTTTTGCGGTGTTGAATTTTTTGCGCATTTTGCACGAGAAACTGGCGCAAAAATAAAAGCACAAACTAGAAATGCATGGTTCTCCTTATAGGTCTGTAGTACATGTGGACAATGTGTGATTACATTTTCACAAAATTGGCAAAATACTACAATGACAAGTTTGTCACAAATGTGTTGAATGTTCACCTTCCTTGACCTAGGTTTAATTGGATGAATAGGAGAGCATGTATTTGGAGATTTAAGAACTTTAACTTGTTGATCCATTCATAAGTTTAAGCATTGAGTAATTTTCAAGGTATGGAGAAAAAGTGCAATTTCTCTATAATTGAATAGTAAATTGTTGCCATTTTCATCTGGCCTTTGACCCTAAAGTTCATATTAAGATAATCACTGTCAGGCAGAACATGCAAAAATATGTAGTAAGTTTCAAAATAACTTGAACCCATTCCTAGATATGGAGGAAACAGTTCAGCACTTTCACTTGATCTTTGACCTTTTGACCTTTGAGGCAAAAAAAAAAAAGAAAAAAAAAACTTAACAGAGAATCTCCATTGGGTTATACATGCATACACCAAGTGTAAAAAAACAAAAATCCTGCTGGCATTGCATAAATATGAGGGAAATAGTAAAATTTTGAAGTGTTGCCATTGACCTTTGACCCCATGAACCCTAAATTCTCTAGATAATCACTGCCAGTCAGTACATGTACATATACTATGTTCCATGAAGATACCTTGAACAATTTCCAAGGTCCGAGAAAAAAGTGAAATTTTAATATTTTTACTTGACCTTTTGACCTTTGACCTCATGACTCCAAACTTTCATCACAGAATCTTAATTGGGTAATACATGTATACACTACATGTAAGTTTCAAGAAAATATCTTCAGGCAATGCATAGATATGGAGGAAATAGTCAAATTTTATGTATTTGACCTTGACCTTTTGACCTTTGACCTTGCGCATGTGCACCCAAAAGTTGATAGGCACAACTTCATCCCCTAATACACATACATGCCAAGTTTCATTAGGATACCTCAAAAGGTTTTTTAGTTACGCTTGCCACAAAATTCATTACGGACGGACGGACGGACGGAAGGACAGACGGACGGACAACCCGAAAACATAATGCCTCCGGCACCACTTCGTGGCGGAGGCATAAAAATATTTTTGCTTGCCATATGTTCCAGTACTTGGTGTCTTGATTCCGCAGAAATTTGAAAGACGTGTAACTCTTACCTGCCGAGCGAGAAAAATTAGTCACAAGAAAATATCCACTTTTACAGTAGATGTGGTCAAACCTGGCATAGTGGTCACCTGTCTATGACAGCCACTTTTTTGTATCCCTTGGGTGGTGGCTATAAGCAGGTTTGACTGAACGTATTAAGTGTATATATATGCATATACTGTATGCGCCGAATATTTCGCGAGGTTTTTATTTTCGCGAATTTCACGAGTCACGTGCTATTCGCGAAATTAAAGACACGCGAAAATATTGATTCTGATCCCGATGTTATATGTGACGTACGCGTGTACACTTCTCCGTTCAGAACAGGACTCCAGCAATCACGAATTTAACCACTCACGAAATCGTCAGAATTCATGATTCGCGAAAATTTAGACTCGCGAAAAATATGGCGTATACAGTACGTTTATATAGTCAAACCTGTACATGTAAATAGCAGCCACCAAAGGGAGATGAAGAGAGTAGCCATTATAGACAGGTGACTGCTATGGACAGGTTCTCTGACATTTTGTGTACATTGCCTACATGTTATTATCATTGTATCCATCTATAAGTACTTACATGTACATGTAAGTGTGCATGTATGCACACGTGTTTTATGCATTCAACTATGGAGGTATTGATCGAGTTGTTGCACAGTAGCATGCATACAGCAAAGCAAGTTTTTCATTGTTTTTCATCATTTTTGCATTGTTATATCTGAATAGTTGATGAATGCAGCGGTGGCGATCACTGAACATTAACCATAGATAAACCAGCACACACCAAACACATTGAATTATTGGCTTAGCTGCGGCTAGGTACAGGTCTGTGGCCACTATACACAGGTTAAAATCTACCATGGGAGACAAAATCGGTCCCCGCTGGCTGCATTAGAGAGGTGGCCACTATACACAAGGTCTTTAACATGGCTTTTCTTAGGGGGATTTTTCAGTGGCCACGCATGGCAGGTGGCTGCAAAGGCAGGTTTGATTGTATTACGTATAATTATAAACACATACTTGAGGTTCAAGTCTAAATACCTGTCTGAGAGCCTGATGCAGAGTTTCTGGGCCAGTGCTTTACTCAAGGATGTTTTGCCAGTTCCTGGGGGCCCTGTGAAAAGAGAAATATAGACCAGAACTTTACAGCAGTGAATATTGACAACTCTTGTTAGTTGTTATTAAACTGACATGATACCAATTCATCTTCAAAGTACTGATGAAGTCACCAGCACCATTCATCAGGCAGGGAAATACCTTCATTTATCATTGTTTAATACTGAACATTGTTTTTTTTTTTTTTTGTATTTGTATGTTTTATTGATTTTCATGATTACAAACAATACAAATTACACAATAATTATGAACGTATGGAACAAAAAATAAAAATGAAAATAAGATCATCAATAAGACATAAAAACGCAGTATCATTTTGATCAATACACAACTTATTGTGGTAGTCACCAGTATAACATCTTGAAGGTTCTACCCTAACAAATACAGTCTATGTTAAACATCTACTAGGTTTTACAACTCAAATTTCCATTTCTTAAAGTGAAGATGAAGTTTACCTCGTTTCTTAGCCACATAATACTCTGTTTCTTTCTTAATTTTCAAGTGTAACTTAAAAAATTCAAAATTGGGTCTAATGTTTTTAAATTTACATATATATATGAAATATTTTAACGACAAAAACAAAAAGGATAAGAATTTATCTGAAGAAACTCCAAACATTTTCTTGAAATTATCCAGACTAAAATCACTATCATGTTTTAAAATTATTTGCAACAAATCATTCCATAAAGGCATTACTACATTACACTCGCAAAACAAGTGAACAATTGTTTCTGGTAATATTCCACAAAAGGTACAGTTAGGCGAATTTTTTCTCTTTATCTTAAACAAAAAATCATTTAAAGCAATAGCTTTATGAAAAATTTTGAAATAAAAAGAGCGTAAACGAGTATCGATTGAACACTTGAAATTCACATTATGGACCACTTCCCAATTCAAGTCTGGTGGAATAGTTACATTTCTTTTCCAGTATTCATAACGGTCATCTGGGGTACATTTTTCTTGTATTACATAATATGCATACTTAGGGACTTTTTTAGATTGAACAAGCTTATCAACAATCATACCAACAACATCATTGTCAGTATTTTCTACATTAGTGGATTCCAGCCAAAAATTTGGTATACTTTTCAACAAAAATGTATATTTTCTTCTGTCTTTACGAGAAACATCAAAATCTAAAATTAATTCTTCAAATAATTTGTGTCCAGGGAAAGGTGGGTTCAACAAATCTGAAACCTTACGAACATTTTTATCATACCATTCATCATAATACAGATATTGTTTTGATTTGGATCTAATCTTTTTATTGAACCACAATGACTGACAATTCCCAATATCTGAGAAAGTTTTCCCTAAGATTTCCCTAGAAGCCCCTTCCCTAAAAATATACCAAGTCCGGAGGGAATCTGCCAACTGGGTGTTATTAAGAGTTCTCATAATGGATTCTGGAGCATGAGAAATCCACAAAATATCTATGTCTGCATGAAATTTTTTTAAAAATGTGAGTTCAATTCTCTTCCATACACTATCATAATTTTTATCTAATAAACATTTAACCCATGTCATTTTTTGAGCAAGGGCATATGAATAGGGATCAATCATACAAAGACCACATTGCGCATAATCATTACACATTAATTTCCTTTTCACCCTATCCCTACCACCATTCCAAATAAAACTATAAAATATCTTATTCAATTCTTTGAAAAAAACAGTAGGGATTTTGATACCTAACACCGAGAAAAGATACAGAAATTGTGGCAATACCAGAGTTTTAATCACACATATTTTCCCAATAAGTGAAAGGTTTCTCATACGCCAACATTTAACAGTAAGTTCAACTTGTTTTAACTTTTTCTTATAATTTAGATCAAATAATAATCTTTTATCAAATGAAAAATATATACCCAAAGATTTAAACTGAGTAGTTTTCCAAGATATTCCAAACCCAGAAGCAGGGATATCCCTACAACCTCTTTTTGAACCAATCCAAACAGCTTCTGTTTTACTCTTATTAATTTTGCATCCAGAAAGTTCACTGAAACAATTTAATGTCTTAAACAAATTGTCAAAAGATTCTGAAGAACCATCTAAAAAACAAACTGTGTCATCAGCTAACAGAGACGTTTTAATTTCCTGATTATCAACGTCAAATCCTTTAATATCTTTATTCTGACGGATTGAAGACGCCATCATTTCGATTACAAATAAAAATAAGTAAGGAGAAATAGGGCATCCTTGAAAGATACCCCTTTCCATGTGTATACGATCAGTCATAAAACCATTATTCATGACATAACTAATTCTATTTGAATAGATAACTCTAATCCAATCAATAAATGTTTTTCCAAAATTAAAATGTTTCAATGCCCGGAATAAAAAATCATGTCTGACACTATCGAAAGCTTTCTCAATATCAAGCATTACAATAGAACCTGGAAGATCATTTTCATTGGCATATTCAATAACATCTAAAATAAGGCGAATGTTGGTACCAATAGATCTGCCTTTGAGAAAGCCGGATTGGTCAGAATAAATAAGTTGACCTATAAAACGCTTTAAACGATTAGCAAGGCATTTAGCTATAATTTTATAATCTACAGTTAAGAGGGTAATGGGTCTGTAATTTTTTATATACATTGGATCTTTATCCTTTTTAGGGATTAAAGTAATAATACCATTTCTTTGAGATTGGGAAAGCATTCCATGTTGCAAAGAAAAATTGTAGGCATTAATCAGCAAGTCACTTACATCATACCAAAATACAATATAAAATTTAACTGGCAAACCATCATACCCAGGGGTTTTATTTGTTTTCATAGTCTTAAGAGCATCATACAACTCTTGTTTTGAAAGTGGCTGTTCAAGATTTAAATTTTCTCCTCCAGCCAATGAGCTCTGGAGCGAATTATTAAACCCTTAGTTTCAAAATCATATATCTTATTTAAGTTCTCTTCCAATTTTTCCAAATCCAAAATAAGTGTACTGTTATTATCGTTGCTATTACTAATTTGTTCTTTAATTTTGTCTATTTCCAATAATAATCTACTTTTCTCTCTATTCCTTTCCTTCTTTTTTCTAGAAGTGTATTCCATACAAATACCAGTAATTACACATTTTAATGTATCCCACAATGTATTAGGATTACACTTTACATCTTTGTGCAGTTCTTTAAATTCTTTTATTTTATCCTTAATAATATTTACAAAATCAGCATCATGATGTAAATAATGACAATTTAATTTCCAAAATCCTCTACCTTTTAATGGCTGATTATCTTTGAAATCCAAGGAAACCACTGAATGGTCTGATTGTATGCCAGGTAAAATTTTGGATTTTACACAATTATTAAGAAAATTATTAGAAACTAAAATAAAATCCAGCCTGGACAAAACTTTCGGATTTTTCTGGTGTCTAGTATATTGTCTCATGGTTGGATGGAAATTTCTCAAAATATCAGTCAAACAAAAATCTTCCATTAAAACAGATAACATTTCACTAGATTTTATATTGGAATGTTGAGGTCTGTTACCCTGGTAATCCATATTTCCTATAACTGTATTGAAATCTCCTCCAACAATTATAGATGACCCATTTTGTTTATCAATCTCACCAAATACTTCAAGGAAGAAATCAGGATCATCGTTATTTGGGGCATACAAATTAACAAGAATAATAGGAATATCATTTAAAACTGTATTCATTATCAAATATCTACCATTCGGATCCTTAACAATAGATTTTACTTGAATAGAGAGTGAATTTCTAATCAGGATAGCCACTCCTCTACTATTAGATTTATAACTTGTGAACCAGGCTGATTCCCCCCATTGAGTTTTCCAAAAATGTTCATCACATACATCCGAGTGTGTTTCTTGCAAAAAAATAATATTAGATTCAATATTTCTCATATAATAAAACACTTTTCTCCTCTTTACGGGGTCTTGCAATCCACGACAATTAAAGGTACACATTTTTAACATCATAATGATTAAAAAGTGAAAAATTTTACAAATAGATCAACCTCAAAAATAAAAATATTACATGTATTCAAATTAACCACATAATTTATCAACAAACAATTGGCATAGACTGCATCTGTCAGGGCAAGTTCTTTGTTGAACTTGATAGTGATACTACCACATTCATGAACAAATATTACAACTGCTAAAAAGAAAAAAAGAAAAAATAAAGCTACAAGCAAATTTGATAGTGACCAAAAAAAGACAAAGATCGCGCTAGATAAAAATGCAGGACCCCAAATCAATATACGGTCCTGCATTATAAAGCGCAATGTAGATCTACGGCAACAACAGACCATAATCCAACAAATGCAAAACATAACCAGAGTGCCAAAAAGGTTGCTTCCTTTAAAATGGATCTTAACTTATTACTGCAGTTTCCACTAGACTCCATATACAACATGTACCTTTGTCTGAATAGCCTGAAATTGCCATTTTGAAAAATAAAACTAAACTCAACAAAGTAATGCAAAGCAGAGGCATCAAAAATGATAGTTTTCAGTAAATGTTCGGAGCAACATAAAATAAATTAAAAAGAACATTCCTAGTCCAATGTTTCTATGTTACGTTTTGTACTGGGTACCCTTACTAATGAAAAAAAAAATATATCTCTCTCTTTAATCTTGTGAACCTCAGCTTCAAGGGAATAATAATGGCCAACAAGGACCATAAAAATCCTTCATTCTTTTAATAAGACAGTGGAGGCTCCAACTTGTATGTTGAGAGCGTAAAATAATGCTCAACTTAAAAAACAAAACAAAACAAAACAAAAAACAAGAGTACACATACAACTGTACATCGTTGTCTATAGAACACAGTAAAATCTACGACATTTCAACAAAACTAAAAGGCATAAAGTGGAGGCTCCAACTTGTGTGTTGAGCGTAAAATAATGCCCAACTTTTAAACACACTCAAATATCAAGAGTATTATATACTAGTCTACAGAACACAGTAAAATCTACGACATTTCAACAGAACTAAAAAGCACAAAAAAAAACAAAAAAACTGTTCAGCAAGTCACTAATTTCTTGGAAAAATCTCTGAAAAGTCAATAACAACATGCTCCGCACTAACCATAGTAACTTCGAATACCAGTGCTCTACATTATTTTGCAGAGACTTCAAAGAGTAATTGGAGCAAAGAAGATGAATGTCAATCATGTCAGAACAGTACATACGTTCGCATGATGTACAGGATATACATGAGTTGAAGATACTGATGATACACAATTCACAGCACAACGAGCTTCCCAGTATTAGGATCCTTGTGAGCCAGCTTCGCAGGATATATGAAAAACGGTTTCTTTCCTTCACCCCGGAGACGCTTGAAATCCTCCATCCTGCTCTTGCGTAGGTTACGCACCCTCTTGCTCAGATCATCTACGATGAATAGCTTGTGGTTTTTGTACTCCTCAGCCTTGAAGCGCTTCAGGCACTCTGCTTTGACCTTTTCCTTTTGCATGAATGATGAAAAACATGCGTGGATCATTCTTGGCTTGGTATTTCTGACCTGACCACCTTGACCTTGACCATGACGATGAGTAGGGGTCCGATGTACCCTTTCAATGGAGTAGGAAGATGAGGCCAGGCCCACAAATTGCTGCAAAACGGTGTCGATGGTTTGTTGACAGTCCTCCGTTTCTCCCATCTCCGGGACCCCGTGAAACACTAAGTTGTTACGCTTGGAGCGATTTTCTAGATCATCAACAGCAGCTATGAGGGTAGAATTCTCCTCTCTAAGGTCTGCAACCTCTCTCTTAAGATTGTCATAATCAATCTCCAGACTGCTTATTTTCTCCCCTTGCTCATTCAGTTTCAGAGTCAACTCACCCAGCCTCTTGACAAGCATGCTGTCGATCTTGTCCTCAAAACGTTTCTCAAACGACACGAACCACATTGGAGCCTGCTCTGATGCAGTACCGGTACCCTCTGTGGCTAGCTTGCCCAGCGCGACGGGGGAAGTGACAGTTGAGGTTTCGATGGTGCTCGAGTCGTCGCTGTCGCTGTCATTCAGCTTAGGTTTTTTGCTTGAAGGCTTGCTTGGGGAGCTAACCTCGGGTCCTGTAGGTCTTTTAACTTGATCCATGTTCGTTTAGTTTGGATTTGACACTAATTCTGTTACAACATGACAAGCAAAAGTTGGATTCCGGACCGAAATGTACGAGTTCAGAAAAAACTCAACATGTCGCTACCGTAACCACGTGATCTCCCTCTAATACTGAACATTGTTTGGGATACAGATGCAACAAGAAATGATTCCCCATCGAGAAGTAAAAAAAAATAAAAAATAAAAAATAAAAGACAGAGAGAGAGGTAAACTCACATATGCTTTTATCGTATGATTTCTTAGTTGAAAGAAAATTTGTATTTGCAAACAAAAGAGTAGATACAGATGCCTGAAAAGAGCTTCATGTCAAGTAAAATTACATTGAGGGGCTCTAATGGAGTGGCAATCAACACCTGTCATATGCATGTGCTATCTTTCTTATTTATGCTTTTTCCCCAATATGAAACTTCATATGAATGAGGTCAAATGTTGAAGACATCCTCTCAAAAATGATTATTGAATTCCGAGATGCATACTGGTGCTCTTGTGAAAGGCACATTGTCACAGCTAGACTACATTGTCTGGCCCTCATTAGTGCAATGACATGTAGATATAATTGATAGTGCCTAAAACTGTCTGGCAAAAGATACATCAAAATTTCTTTTTTCTTTTGTACAAGATTACCAATGAACATATCTGCATTCCACACAAAGCAGAGTGGATATCTCATTCAGTGGTTTGACACTCCAGCTTTGGGTTAACATGAAGGCACTCAGCTTTTAACTACACATTCAGTTTATCCCTCCATACATGACCTAGTTGTAAGTTAGCAAGCCCACTCAGGTATCACATTAAAGGTCCAGTTTACCTTTGGGAGCAGTGATTTCAAAAATGTTCAAGATATCACATTTGATGCATATGTGTAGGTCTGTTGTATCATAAAACATCCTACCATATAAAATATTTGCAATAAAACCTAAAATATAAGGAGATATCAGGGTTTTCCTCAATAAACCGTA